>NC_088701.1:23290303-23315303 GCF_028017835.1 Emys orbicularis
GTTCCCCCCAGCGCTGCCAGTGCCCCTCACTCCCGACCCGCAGCCCCCATAGCCCAGCCCTGGGTTCCCCCCAGCTCTGCCAGTGCCCCTCACTCCCGACCCGCAGCCCCCATAGCCCAGCCCTGGGTTCCCCCCAGCGCTGCCAGTGCCCCTCACTCCCGACCCGCAGCCCCCATAGCCCAGCCCTGGGCTCCCCCCAGCGCTGCCAGTGCCCCCTCACTCCCGACCCGCAGCCCCCATAGCCCAGCCCTGGGTTCCCCCCAGCTCTGCCAGTGCCCCTCACTCCCGACCCGCAGCCCCTGCTCTCCCAGCCCTGGGCTCCCCCCAGCGCTGCCAGTGCCCCTCACTCCCGACCCGCAGCCCCCATAGCCCAGCCCTGGGTTCCCCCCAGTGCTGCCCGTGCCCCTCACTCCCGACCCGCAGCCCCCATAGCCCAGCCTTGGGCTCCCCCCAGCGCTGCCCGTGCCCCTCACTCCCGACCCGCAGCCCCCATAGCCCAGCCTTGGGCTCCCCCCAGTGCTGCCCGTGCCCCTCACTCCCGACCCGCAGCCCCCATAGCCCAGCCCTGGGTTCCCCCCAGTGCTGCCCGTGCCCCTCACTCCCGACCCGCAGCCCCCATAGCCCAGCCTGGGTTCCCCCCAACTCTGCCAGTGCCCCTCACTCCCGACCCCGCAGCCCCCATAGCCCAGCCCTGGGTTCCCCCCAGTGCTGCCCGTGCCCCTCATGCCCGACCCGCAGCCCCCATAGCCCAGCCCTGGGTTCCCCCCAGTGCTGCCCGTGCCCCTCACTCCCGACCCGCAGCCCCCATAGCCCAGCCCTGGGCTCCCCCCAGTGCTGCCAGTGCCCCTCACTCCCGACCCGCAGCCCCCATAGCCCAGCCCTTGGTTCTCCCCAGCGCTGCCAGTGCCCCTCACTCCCGACCCGCAGCCCCTGCTGTCCCAGCCCTGGGTTCCCCCCAGTGCTGCCCGTGCCCCTCACTCCCGACCCGCAGCCCCTGCTGTCCCAGCCCTGGGTTCCCCCCAGTGCTGCCCGTGCCCCTCACTCCCGACCCGCAGCCCCCATAGCCCAGCCCTGGGCTCCCCCCAGCGCTGCCAGTGCCCCTCACTCCCGACCCGCAGCCCCCATAGCCCAGCCCTGGGTTCCCCCCAGCTCTGCCAGTGCCCCTCACTCCCGACCCGCAGCCCCTGCTGTCCCAGCCCTGGGCTCCCCCCAGTGCTGCCGGTGCCCCTCACTCCCGACCCGCAGCCCCCATAGCCCAGCCCTGGGCTCCCCCCAGCGCTGCCAGTGCCCCTCACTCCCGACCCGCAGCCCCCATAGCCCAGCCCTGGGTTCCCCCCAGCTCTGCCAGTGCCCCTCACTCCCGACCCGCAGCCGCTGCTGTCCCAGCCCTGGGTTCCCCCCAGCGCTGCCCGTGCCCCTCACTCCCGACCCGCAGCCCCCATAGCCCAGCCCTGGGTTCCCCCCAGCGCTGCCAGTGCCCCTCACTCCTGACCCGCAGCCCCTGCTCTCCCAGCCCTGGGTTCCCCCCAGCGCTGCCCGTGCCCCTCACTCCCGACCCGCAGCCCCTGCTCTCCCAGCCCTGGGTTCCCCCCAGTGCTGCCCGTGCCCCTCACTCCCGACCCGCAGCCCCCATAGCCCAGCCCTGGGTTCCCCCCAGCTCTGCCAGTGCCCCTCACTCCCGACCCGCAGCCCCCATAGCCCAGCCCTGGGTTCCCCCCAGGGCTGCCCGTGCCCCTCATGCCCGACCCGCAGCCCCCATAGCCCAGCCCTGGGTTCCCCCCAGTGCTGCCCGTGCCCCTCACTCCCGACCCGCAGCCCCCATAGCCCAGCCCTGGGTTCCCCCCAGTGCTGCCCGTGCCCCTCACTCCCGACCCGCAGCCCCCATAGCCCAGCCCTGGGCTCCCCCCAGCGCTGCCGGTGCCCCTCACTCCCGACCCGCAGCCCCTGCTAGCCCAATCCTGTGCTCCCCCCCAGCTCTGCCGGTGCCCCTCACTCACGACCCGCAGCCCCTGCTGTCCCAGCCCTGGGTTCCCCACAGCGCTGCCCGTGCCCCTCACTCCCGACCCGCAGCCCCCATAGCCCAGCCTTGGGCTCCCCCCAGCGCTGCCAGTGCCCCTCACTCCTGACCCGCAGCCCCTGCTAGCCCAGCCTTGGGCTCCCCCCAGCGCTGCCCGTGCCCCTCACTCCCGACCCGCGGCCCCTGCTCCCCCAGCCCTGGGCTCCCCCACAGGTCTGCTGGTGCCCCTCATTCCCGACCCACAGCCCCTGCTAGCCCAGCCCTGGGTTCCCCCCAGCGCTGCCAGTGCCCCTCACTCCCGACCCGCAGTCCCCATTGCCATCCTGGTGCCAGTATTCTGGGTCTCTCCTCAGCAGAGTTCACCGATTATATGAAAATGGAGCAGAATTTTGTGCTGTGTTACGATCTGTGCTGAGGAGAGCCCAAGGGTGGGGTGCACTGTGGTCAGCACTGACTTTGATTTGAAAGGAGAGCGCCCCCTACTGAGCCCCCCGCCCCGCCCCCCTGCAGCACGGCCCCCCTTACTGAGCTCCCCGCCCCGCCCCCTGCAGCACGGCCCCCCCTACTGAGCCCCCCGCCCCCTGCAGCACGGCGCCCCCTACTGAGCCCCCCGCCCCCTGCAGCACGGTCCCCCCTACTGAGCCCCTCGCCCCGCCCCCTGCAGCACAGCGCCCCCTACTGAGCCCCCCGCCCCGCCCCCTGCAGCACGGCGCCCCCTACTGAGCCCCCCGCCCCCTGCAGCACGGCCCCCCGTACTGAGCCCCCCCGCCCCGCCCCGCCCCCTGCAGCACGGCCCCCCCTCGCCCTGCACTGGGACATTGGGCTCAGCGCTGACCCAGTCCCCCATACCAAGGCAGGCAGGGCCCTGTGAGGGGGGCTGGGGCCCGGTTCCCACCCCTGCATGTTTACCTACCAGCCCTTCTGCTCCGGGGCCGAGGGAGGTGACGGCCAGGTCGTTGCCGTTCGGGTCGAAGGCGTTGATCTCGATGCCCCAGTTGTTCTGCGGCTGCTTGAACCAGTTCTGCAGCACGTGCTTGAAGTCGATGCTCTGCCAGTGGCCGAGGCGGGAGTGCAGGTCAATCTTTAGGGAGCGGATGCGGATGTGGCGGCTGCCCTCCTCGGTGACGGGCTTGAGGCGCAGGATCTGCAAGTAGACGGTGGAGGTGTGCTGCACGGGCCGCAGGTACACCCACAGCTGGGCCTTCACCACCTTGGTGAACATGATCTTGGGGCTGAAGTTGAAGTAGCAGCAGTGGGGGTTCCCCTCTATCTGCACCACCGGGTCCGCTGCGGGGGTGGGGGGAAAGCACACGTGAGCGGAGCTGCCTCCCGGCTCTGGACACCTGCTGCCCAGCCCCCAGGAGCCACAGCCAGGCCCTCGCTGAATGTGAACTCCTCCCAGAGCCTTAGGAGGTGAAGGTCGGGTCATAGGTTACTAGGCCATTTCCCCTCTATCTGCACTACTGTCTTGCATCCGGCCTCTGACCCCAATGCCGTGATCTTACACAGGCAGGGATCGGGATTGAGGGGCAGTGGCCGAGCTGGGGGGATCCAACGCTGGCATAGTGGGCGGGGAGGGGGAGTTGCCAAGGCACTGAAGATCTGTGGGTAGTGGGGGATGGATCCCCGGGCTGACATAGCGGGGCAGGGCTATGGGTCAGGACTGAGGAGCACATGCCGAGCCGGGACCAGCCCATGGTGCATTTCTTCCAAGCTGCCTGTCACTGATCCGCTTTCCCCCTATGTCAGAAAAGCAGACCCAGAGCAGACCCTGCTCGGGGGGAGCAGGGATCCTGAGCCCCCCTCAGCCCCCCTAATGCACAGCCAGGGAACTGACGGCCTCTCTGTCAGGCATCTCGGGGAGTCTCAGCTGCACCCCCACAGAACTGGACAAACCCCCAACCCGGTGACGCACTGGGTCATCCCTAGATTCCAGTTTCCAACACTCAGCACCGAGTCCGCAGGGGCATGGAACCCAGGAGTCCTGTCACCAGAACACCTGCACCAAAATCTAATAACCCCCGGCCCTGATCTAGCTTCCTCCACCTGAGACAGCCTGGATCATCCCACCAGGCCCTGAAATGCTGCCACCTCCGGGGTGGAACAGGCCAGCTGTGTAACAGCTCCAGCAAAGCTACACAAGGAGTTAGGATGGTGAGGGAAGAGCCTGCATCCAGCGGTAACTCCAGGAGAAATGGAGAGGGGCAGCAGAACAAAAGTGCCAGGGCTGAGCCCTGCGAAAACTGTTGGACTCTGTAAAGACCATGGCCTCTCCCTGGAGCCTCACTTGCCAAATATCACCACCAGCAGCACAGCGCCCCCTAGTGCCACGCTGGGACAATGGGGCCAGCCCTGCCTGCCAGGGGAGAGCGCCCCCTGCTGAGCCCCCCACCCTGCTGCCTGCAGTACAGTGCCCCCTAGTGCCACACTGGGGCATCGGGGCCAGCCCTGCCTGCCAGGGGAGAGCGCCCCCTGCTGCCTGCAGTACAGCACCGCCTAGTGCCACACTGGGGCATCGGGGTCAGCCCTGCCTGCCAGGGGAGAGCGCCCCCTGCTGCCTGCAGTACAGCGCCCCCTAGTGCCACACTGGGGCATCGGGGTCAGCCCTGCCTGCCAGGGGAGAGCGCCCCCTGCTGCCTGCAGTACAGCGCCCCCTAGTGCCACACTGGGGCATCGGGGCCAGCCCTGCCTGCCAGGGGAGAGCGCCCCCTGCTGCCTGCAGTACAGCGCCCCCTAGTGCCACACTGGGGCATCGGGGCCAGCCCTGCCTGCCAGGGGAGAGCGCCCCCTGCTGCCTGCAGTACAGCACTGCCTAGTGCCACACTGGGGCATCGGGGCCAGCCCTGCCTGCCAGGGGAGAGCGCCCCCTGCTGCCTGCAGTACAGCGCCCCCTAGTGCCACACTGGGGCATCGGGGCCAGCCCTGCCTGCCAGGGGAGAGCGCCCCCTGCTGCCTGCAGTACAGCGCCCCCTAGTGCCACACTGGGGCATCGGGGCCAGTCCTGCCTGCCAGGGGAGAGCGCCCCCTGCTGAGCTCTCCTCCCCATCTGCAGGAATGGGGTTATTTTTCAAATCTATATTGATTTTCGGGTTTCTACTGCCTGGGTGACCCAGGAAGGGGCAGGGGGCAGGCCACAGGAGCCTGCGAGGGGTGTATTTGGTCCAGTCAAGTGGTCTTTGTGTAAGGACAATGGGGTGCCAGCAGGGGAGCATGCTGCCTCCTTTGTGTGGGTGCTGGTCGCCCATTACAATGGGACTAGCAGGGGCGCTGAGTCCTAAGGAACTCATGCCACTGGTGACGTGAACCAGGCTGTCTGGCTCTGGGTGAACTTCCTGAACTCAGCCCTGCCCCAAAGCTGGGAGCCAGGGTGGCTGCGCTCACCACGTCTCCCATCACTTGTTTGTGTCCGAGGGCAAGTGTGCACCTTCCCTGGAGATTGGCGGGGCCGGGGGATGGGGAAGGCTGCCAGGAACATGCTGGCATCTGCCAAGGGAAACATTTATCCAAGCCGAACCGGCACAGCAGATGGAATGGGGAGCGGCAAACACACGTCTGGGCCTCGGAATCCCAGGAACTCGGCGATTCTGCAGCACTTGGCTGCCCGCAGAGCAGAACTATGAGCCCAGGGGGAAGGCAGGCCCCTCCCCGTGCCACGGGCCGGCGGCACAGAGCCACCAGGCTGTGCGGGAGCAGTGTCAAGGCTGGGAGCCCCCCGAAGCTAGGGCCGTGCTGCCCTCTGTGCCAGGAGGAATTGAGGCCCGCTGAGGAGGGGCGGTGCTGCACGAGGTGTAAAACCCAGGGCCTGCCCCTGACTGCACACAGCTCAGGGCTACAGGTGGTGAAGGTCCAGGTTCTCCTGAGGAGACCAGCTCTGTCCCTCGCAGATGTCAGCACGAGAGCCACGTGCAAAGAATCTCTGGCCCCTTCTCTCCTTGGCAGCCCTTAGCTGGGGCAGTCAGGACATTCTCTGGGGTTAGGAGGGCACCAAAACCTCCCGAGCCCCAGTGCTGGCTCTGCTCCAGGGTCACATGCAGGACCAGGACTGCCAAGCCATTTCCCCTTGGAGCTGGGGAATAAAATTACAACTGTGCTCACCCAGAGCCCGGAGAAGAGGGGGATGGGGGAGACAGGGAGCCCGGACTCCTGGGTTCTATTCCCAGTTCTGATGCTGACTTGTCATGTGACCTTAGGGCAAGTCGTGCCTCGTCTCTGTGCCCCGTCTGTGAAATGAGGCTGTGAAGCGACCTGTGGTGAGCAGCACCCGCTTCATTAGCTCAGAGGGGGGGAACAGGGCTGCGGAGGGCAGCATGTCCTAGCTGAATCACTGACACCAGCCTGCCGTGGGCGCTGTCAGAGCAGGGCCGGGAGCCCGGTGCCGTGGGCGCTGTCAGAGCAGGGCCGGGAGCCCCGTGCCGTGGGTGCTGTCAGAGTGGGGCCAGGTGCCGTGGGCACTGTCAGAGCAGGGCCGGGAGCCCGGTGCCATGGGCACTGTCAGAGCGGGACCGGGTGCCGGGGGCGCTGTCAGAGCGGGGCCGGGAGCCCCGTGCCGTGGGTGCTGTCAGAGTGGGGCCAGGTGCCGTGGGCGCTGTTGGAGCGGGGCCGGGTGCCATGGGCGCTGTCGGAGCGGGGCCGGGTGCCCCGTGCCGTGGGCGCTGTCAGAGTGGGGCCAGGCGCTGTCGGAGCAGGGCTGGGTGCCATGGACGCTGTCAGAGTGGGGCCGGGTGCCCCGTGCTGTGGGCGCTGTCGGAGTGGGGCCGGGAGCCGTGGGTGCTGTGGGAGTGGGGCCAGGAGCACCGTGCCGTGGGTGCTGTCAGAGTGGGGCCAGGTGCCGTGGGCGCTGTCGGAGCGGGGCTGGGTGCCCTGTGCCGTGGGCGCTGTCAGAGTGGGGCCAGGCGCTGTCGGAGCGGGGCCGGGTGCCCCGTGCTGTGGGCGCTGTCGGAGCGGGGCTGGGAGCCGTGGGTGCTGTGGGAGTGGGGCCGGGAGCACCGTGCCGTGGGTGCTGTCAGAGTGGGGCCAGGCGCTGTCAGAGCGGGGCCAGGTGCCGTGGGCGCTGTCGGAGCAGGGCCGGGAGCTGGCTGTGGGGCGGAAATAGGGGGAGCTGGTTGGGGGATGGGAATCGGGAGCTAGGTGGGATGGGGTGGTGCCCCCCAACTTTTTTCCCTGGTACACACGCAACACCCTTTGCACACCCATCCCCCGAAAGCGCTGCTGGCTCTGACCCTCCCTTTTGGGGAAACATCTGGGTTGAATTGAGCGGGGAATTTCTCCCCCGTCCTCGCCCGGTGCCCCCCCCGCACACGCACCGGTCAGGTTTAATAGCACCCAGCTGCAGCGCTGGGCCATTTGCTGTGAACCGAGGCCTCCACTAACAGATAGGGGTCATGACACCAACCGGGGGCCAGGAATGTCACCCGCCCAGCCCCCCGCGCCCACAAGGGGCTCCCATAAACCAAAGTGACAGGGGCCGGGGGGCCTTGCGGTGCTTTGCTAACAAACCCCTCCCAGCAATTTGCTGAGCACAAGCTCCCTATTAAATCCACTCTCCTGGGAGCAGCCCATAAAAGTACTTTCCTCTCTCTGCCCCCTTCCCCTTCCCCTTCCCCTCCCTGTCGACTCTTAAAGCCACAGCACGGCTCTGCCTTCCAGTCCCCGGCCCTGCTGGGGGCAGAGCCATGGCCAGTGACGCTCCGCAGCGCCTCCTTCTGGCCACAATGGGGCCAGCACCATGGGGGAGGGAGACAGTGGGGATCCTCGGGGCTCTGCGGCACATGGGGGGTCCCCCGCTTGCCCCCAACCCCAGAAGGGCCCTGCTGTGTGCTGGGCTCAGGCAGGGGTGCCAGGTGCGTGGCTCTCAGCAGCTGCCCCACGCCAGGCCCAGGGCAGCAGGAGGGGAAAGGCAGGACCCAGCCTCTGCAACCCTCTGAGCCATGGGACCCCCTGCAGTGTGCATTGTGGGGCACCGGGACCCAGAGCTGGGCCAGGCCCCACTGACCCACAGCTCTCAGGGGCCCTCAGCCAGTGGGCAGCCCCCCTGGCCTGCACCAGGGACTGACACAGCAAAGGGGGAGCAGGGCGGGGCAGGGAGGTGACAATCTGGGAGTGGAGGGAGCCAGCCCAAGCATGGCAGATGCAGGCAAGTTTAGCTCTGCTGGTGCCCCTCACTCCCGACCCGCAGCCCCTGCTAGCCCAGCCCTGGGCTCCCGCCTTCCCCGGCTCTGCCGGTGCCCCTCACTCCCGACCCACAGCCCCCTGGGCTCCCCCCTTCCCTGGCTCTGCCGGTGCCCCTCACTCCCGACCCGCAACCCCCTGCTCTCCCACCCCTGGGCTCCCCCCTTCCCTGGCTCTGCCGGTGCCCCTCACTCCCGACCCACAGCCCTTGGTGAGACCATGAAGCTCATGTCACTTGTGGCCTGAGGCAAACATGAGTCCTGGCCTCCAGAGGCAGGTTTGTGTCTGAGCTGCCTCCCCCTTGGGTGTGGGGCAGGGAACTCCCTCCGGGGCGACCCCCGCCCCTGCTCCCCACGTGCAGCTGGCTGCCGAGGAGGGCACCGCTGCCCGCTAACGCTGCTCTTGGCATGCTGGCCGCCCGCCGTGCCAAGATGCTATTCCCGTTGCCCTGGCAACCAGGGGCAGAAAGGTTCCCGGGACACTGGCTGCAGCGGGTGGGGGCGGCTCTTTGTTCCCAGGGCTGGCACGGAGCTGGGCAGGGGGCTCTGGGCTTCGCTCCAGGCTCACCTGGGCCCGGGCACCGCAGATTCATGGCCCAGCGGCCCCCGCTCCCCAGCCTGCCTATTGGAGGGTCCCAGCCCTGCAGCTGTGTTCACCCTTTGGGCTCTCGTCCGAGCCGCTAGCCCCAGCTCCCAGACGAGGAGCCAAGGCTCCCACTTCAAGGCCGGCACTGCCCCGCTTGGCTCCAGCCCAGCAGCCAGTGAGGCTGAATCCTCGGGTGCCAACCCCCCCAGCAGAGGGATGGCGTGGGCCTGCTCGCCGGGCACGGAGCCCCTGGCAGCTGGCCCGGGTCGCTAGGGCCGGCAGCTGGTGCTGCAGCTTCAGGCAGCCTGTGTGAACTAGATTGGGAGGGGCCCAGTCCTGGCCTGGAGGTGCCAAACCCCGGCGTGCCAGCAGGCCAGAACTCCCCGCACCCCAAGAGGCGGGTCCCTGGGGGCAAGCGGCCTGGCAGGGCTGGGGAGCAGCTGATACACTTGATGCCCTTCATCTTTCTGGTCTAGCAGCAGCCACCGGTGCCGTGTAAACCCCCGTCCCAGAGACTCACACTCCATCCATCCATCCATCCTGCTCTTCCAGGAGATTCTGCCTCCCTGTCTGCCGGTGCCCTTCTCTGCCGACCCGCAGCCCCTGCTGTCCCAGCCCTGGGTCCCCCCCAGCTCTGCCAGTGCCCCTCACTCCCGACCCGCGGCCCCTGCTAACCCAGCCCTGCCCCCCAGCTCTGCCAGTGCCCCTCACTCCTGACCCGCGGCCCCTGCTGTCCCAGCCCTGGGTTCCCCCCAGCTCTGCCGGTGCCCCTCACTCCCGACCCACAGCCCCTGCTAGCCCAGCCCTGGGCTCCCCCCAGCTCTGCCGGTGCCCCTCACTCCCGACCCACAGCCCCCTGCTGGCCCAGCCCCAGGCCCCCCAGCTCTGCCAGTGCCCCTCACTCCCGACCCGCAGCCCCTGCTGTCCCAGCCCTGGGTCCCCCCCAGCTCTGCCAGTGCCCCTCACTCCCGACCCACAGCCCCCTGCTAGCCCAGCCCTGGGCTCCCCCCAGCGCTGCCGGTGCCCCTCACTCCCGACCCACAGCCCCCTGCTGGCCCAGCCCCAGGCCCCCCAGCTCTGCCAGTGCCCCTCACTCCTGACCCGCGGCCCCTGCTGTCCCAGCCCTGGGTCCCCCTCTAGCTCTGCCAGTGCCCCTCACTCCCGACCCGCAGCCCCTGCTAGCCCAGCCCTGGGCTCCCCCCAGCTCTGCCGGTGCCCCTCACTCCCGACCCGCAGCCCCTGCTAGCCCAGCCCTGGGCTCCCCCCCAGCTCTGCCGGTGCCCCTCACTCCCGACCTGCAGCCCCCCCCCCCAGCTTTTTTAATTTGCTCTGGGCTCCATGGCACCCTAATGGTGAGATTTGAGAGTGAGGTTTGTTGGGTTTCACACTGTGCCCCCCCTTAATCTCCCTTCATTAACTTCCCCTCCCCCCACCTCAAAGGTCAGCAGGGTCACGGGTAGCCAATAAATGGTTTTAGGACCCAATTAACCTTCCCTAGTTTCTTGTGCAGTTAAAAAAAGGGGGGGGGCTGTGCTGAGGGGCGGGGTGGGGAGGGTGAGGAGAACCTGAGAGGTTTATGGGCCCTACAGCCTATAAAACCTTCCTTTCCTTCTGTTCAGGAACCATAAAAACCCACCCGCAATTGCCAAGCCAAATTCATAATAATAACGCTGGAAGACAGCGCATGGGGGGGTGGGTGTTGGAGTTGGGGGGGTCACCTGCCCTAGGATCACACAAGCCAGGCCTTCCCCTCCTCTGACAGCCCCTCCTAGTGGGGCTTGCGGTCCCACTGAGATGGGTGAGGGGTTTGGGGGTGGATGGCGGTTAGGTTCCCTCCCCCCTCAGCAGTCAGGTGGGGTGGGACATGGGCTCTGGTATTTATTTGGGGGGGGGCAAGTGAAGGGAATGGGGGGGCGGGTGGGGAGCAGCAAACGTTCACACGGGTGAGGAGCAAAACCCCCGGCGTGTTCTCAATTTTATGGGTAATAAAATTTCAAAGCCACTCAAGTCTATTAATGGTCGAGAAGGAAATTTGTCCATGAGCTGCTGGAGGGAAGCGCCTGGCCCTACCATTCCTCACCCCCCCCCCCTTCCGCTCAGCCTTTGCACACCCCTCCACCCTGGCCAGACGCCCTGGCCCAACCTCACTGCCAGCCGACACTCCGGCACCAAAGCTGGCCCTGAGGCTGGGTAACCGGGCACTTCGCCATGCGCCGCGCCGGCCCGTGGTCTCGTCCCAGTGCCAGGGCTGCAGGGGGCAGCACGCGTTCCAGGGGCACCTGTGTATTGCCGCCTGAACATGCTGGGCTCAGGATGGAACAAGTCAAGGGCCCGGACTCTGGATCAGCCCCGGGAAAAGGCACCAGAGTCCAGTAGCACCCCCTCCGGGAGAAGGTAAAGCCAGGCAGTGTTTCCTAGTGGTTAGAGCAGGGGGACTGGGAGCCAGGACTCCTGGGTTCTCTCCCTGGCTCTGGGAGGGGAGTGGGGGCTGGTGGGTTAGAGCAGGGGGGGCTGGGAGCCAGGACTCCTGGGTTCTCTCCCTGGCTCTGGGAGGGGAGTCGGGGCTGGTGGGTTAGAGCGGGGGTCTGGGAGCCAGGACTCCTGGGTTCTCTCCCTGGCTCTGGGAGGGGAGTGGGGTCTAGTGGTTGGAGCAGGGGGGCTGGGAGCCAGGACTCCTGGGTTCTCTCCCTGGCTCTGGGAGGGGAGTGAGGGCTGGTGGGTTAGAGCAGGGGGCTGGGAGCCAGGACTCCTGGGTTCTATCCCTGGCTCTGGGAGGGGAGTGGGGTCTAGTGGTTGGAGCAGGGGGGCTGGGAGCCAGGACTCCTGGGTTCTCTCCCTGGCTCTGGGAGGGGAGTGGGGTCTAGTGGTTGGAGCAGGGGGGCTGGGAGCCAGGACTCCTGGGTTCTCTCCTTGGCTCTGGGAGGGGAGTGGAGGCTGGTGGGTTAGAGCCCCACCAGTGACCACCTCCCTGCGGTTTGCAGAGTCCAGGGAGCACTGGGAATAGGAGACTCACTATTACTTCATTAGCCCAGCTGGGGCCAAGGTCAGTATCACGCCTTGAGTGTAAGCTTCTTTGGGCAGCGGCTGTCTGTGCCGCGCCCAGCGCAGTGGGACCTGGGCCACGGATGGGTGACAGGATACTGCAGGGATATGAATAATGGCAAGAACTGTCCCCCTTTCCATTGCTGGGGAAACTGAGGCACGGATTGGGCTGTGACTTGCCCAAGTTCCCACAGTGAGTCAATGGCAAAGCAGGGAGCAGAGCCTGGGCCTCCTGGCTCCCACCTCCACCTCTCTCTAACCACTAGGCAATGAGCTGTGAGCAGCCACTGGAGACATGCCTGCAAAGTCCCTGCTGTGCCTTCTCCTCTTGCTGCCCCCAGGGGACGCCGCGCCAGCCCCAGGATCAGGCCCAGTCCGGGCAGACCGGCTGCACTTTTCGGCCATTCCCCTGCACACATCCTGCTGGAGAGGTGGGAGACTCAGTACCCCTGGTGCCTGGTGTGGTTGGTTACTTTGCTTCTGGTTTGCCTGGGTTTACCTCACCCCCACCCCAGGGCTGGATCTGAGCTGGAGAGGTTCCTACCCAGAACCCCAGTTCTCTCTGCAATGTGACCGAGGCTTGTCGGGGCCCAGGCAGGGATGGGACGGGACTTATTGCCTCTGCTCTGTGGCACTTGCTTCCTCAGCTGACGCCAAGCACCTCAACAACCCGCTCCCGAGGAGCCAGACTTGCAAAGGGGTTTGGGACCCCACCCAGCCCAGCGGAATGGAGAACCATCCCCACGTGGCCCCGGGGAAAGGACTGGCCCAGAGGCTGAGAGCTCCAGGCACAGCCGATGGTCCCCTGTTCCCAGGACTGCTGGGAAGTGTCCCAGCTGATCACATCCAGGAAGGTACAAGAGGCCTCCCAGGTACCCAAGGGCATCACCACGCAGAGCCAGGGGCACGGGGACTGGCTGCCAGGGCCTATCCCAGGCCAGGAGAAAGCAGGATGCAGAGACACTATGTCTGTGAGCAATGCTGTGTCTGGGGGTGCTCGAAGGGAGCAAAGACTTGATTAGAATGGGAATACATTGGTGTGTGTGAGAGAGAGGGAGAGAAAGGGGTTGTATGGGGATGGATGGAGAGAGAGGAAGTTGTGGTAGCTGGGTAGGTAGCCTGGTGTATATCTGGGTGGATGGATAGATTGATGGATGGACAGATGGAGGGGCTGTCTGAAGATAGCGAGCTATGATCATTAGACAATTAATTGAGAGACGTCCCTCGTATTATAGAACTAAGCCAGGACACGGCAGTGATCCGGAAAGCCCCAGCTGTAGCTTCCGTTCAGTTTGGCGGGTTTGTCTGTTGCACCTGCTGTCATGTGGAGTGGGATAAAGCGGAATGTGTTTGCCATGGTTTATTGCAGGGGGAGATCCCCGTGTCAGGGAATTCAGGGCAGTTCTGTATGAGCTTCACCTGTTTGCCATGACAATATACACTGCAGAGATAATCCCTGTCTGCAAAGTAGCCGCCTCTGGGGTGGGACTCACTCACAGTTTAACAGCCCACAGCAACCCAGCACAAGAGATCAGTGCAAGGGGTCATTGTTGGTTTGCAGGGTGCACACAAGAGCTGATGTTGGAAGTGTCCACCATCTTGTTACTGGGACAATCTACCTAGCACTAATGAAGGTGGCACATCTCTATGATACTAGGAAGTTAGTAGACCTAGCAGTGAAGGCGTGTCTCCATCTGCCGCTTAGCCATTGATTTGAAGAGTTAGAGACATTGGTGGAGGGAGAACAATGGCTGTTTTTAAGCAGCCAGGGTTACAGTGGAGGGGAGATCTCAGAAACACGAACGGCTCCATCCAGACACACGGAGGCTTGCTGGAAAGAGGAAAGAATGAAAGGAGATAATTCAACAAGAGCACGACAGCCGTACAAGAGCTCTTCTGCAACAAGAACCTGCAGACAAAGAGAAGGAAGTGAAAAGATCAGCCAGAGGAGACACGAGAGAATGGATGGAAAATCATAGACTTTAATTACTATAGCATGTCTCATAGACTTTAAGGTCAGAAGGGACCAATATGGTCATTTAGTCTGACCTCCCGCATGATGCAGGCCACAAAAGCTGACCCACCCACAACAGAATCTTCCAGCCTGCGACCCCTGCCCTATGCTGCGGAGGAAGGCGAAAAACCTCCAGGGCCTCTGCCAATCTACCCTGGAGGAAAATTCCTTCCCGACCCCAAATATGGCGATCAGCAGTACCCCGAGCATACAGGCAAGATTCTACAGCCGGACCCTCATTTTACCCGCGATTGCACGTTAATGCCTAATTGACTGTAATCACGTTATCCCTTCAAACCATTCCCTCCATAAACTTATCAAGTGAGAGAAGCTGGGGAGGTGCATGAGAGAAGGGATTCTAAAGCCCTTTTCTAGTACCTAAACATCACAGGTCTCGAACGTTTGTGGCATTGTGAAGGCCCGAGATGGTACAATGTTAACCCCAGAGGAAGGACAGAGAGTCCGTTGGGTTGTGCTCAGCCAGCCAGAACCGCTATCACACACCCAGAGATGGGAAGAACTAGAAACTTACCTATGTCCCTAGAAGCAATCACCTTTGAGGAAGTAACTAAGGCCATAAACCAATTGAAGGGTGGTAAAGCACCAGGCTATGTGAGATGGATGGTGAACGGTAAAGAGCTACAGAGGAGGTGGCAGGGAATGCCACGGGCAGGGTGTGCAGGACAGTTTGGGATAAGGAGATCTGTCCCATGGACTGGAGAAGATGTATCATCGGGGGACCAGCTTATTGGTGACAGCTGGAGAGGGGGGAGCCTCCTGTCTGGACCCGGAGAAGGTCATTTTTAATAGGATGAAAACTGCTGGTGGTGGAGAACAGGCTGGATTTTGTTCCAGTCGGTTGCGTTCAGAGCAGATTTCCCCCTTGAGGAGACCCGGGGAGAGGCTTAGAATCTCAGCAGAAGATGGTTTTTAACTTCCTTGATAAACACATATAAACCCTCTGGAAGATCCTCAGGGCTTGCCTACGCACACAGCGCTGTGTAGGAGAACTTCTCCCGTCAGCAGAGGTCCTGGGAGAACCTGCTGTCTGCCCCAGGACTGCCTCACTCAGGGGTGTGGATTTTCAGGGCTAAGCAACGTACTTACACCGATGTAAGGCTGTAGTGTAGACCAGTGCTTCTCAAAGCCGGTCCGCCACTTGTTCAGGGAAAGCCCCTGGCGGTCTGGGACGGTTTGTTTACCTGCCGCGTCCGCAGGTTCGGCCAATGGCGGCTCCCACTGGCCGCGGTTCGCCGGTCCAGGCCAATGGGGGCTGCGGGAAGGGCAGCCAGCACATCCCTCGGCCCGTGCCGCTTCCCGCAGCCCCCATTGGCGTGGAGCGGTGAACCGCAGCCAGTGGGAGCCGCGATCGGCCGAACCTGCGGACGCGGCAGATAAACAAACCGTCCCAGACCGCCAGGGCCTTTCCCTGAACAAGTGGCGGCCCGACTTTGAGAAGCACTGGTGTAGACCAAGCGGGAGACGCTGTGAAATCCCAGCAAAGATCGCTAATTTGATCAAAGCTTTGATGAGCCTGCATCAGGACAGAGCAGAGACACAGAATGGTTAAAGATTGTTACTGCTCTGAGGCAAGGGGGCTTCTCTTCTGCACGGTCACAGACTGTGACAAGAAGGGTGATGGCTGCTGGCCAGACCTCTGGTATCATGTGGGCTGGAGATAAGCTGCGGGACTTGGATTTTGCAGATGACATAGTCATCCTGGATACCAGCTTGGATGGAATTAAAAGATTCTTTCTGAGCAAAAAGCAGAAGCTGCCCCAGTGGGACTCCGTGTCAGTATATGGAAGACCAAGACCATGGAACAAGAGAATGCTGTCCGTGCTGGCCGATGTGTGATTGATGGAGAAGAGTACGGAAGAGTTGATGACTTTGTCTATCTTGGAAGTACAATATCTGCTAACAGCAGCTCACTACAGTGAAGGCAAGAATTGGCAAAGCCTGTGGATCATTCTCCCACTTGTCAAACGTCTGGAAGAGGAAGAAGATCCATCTACACGCTAAAATGAGATCATACAATGCTCCTGTTCTCCCAGCACTACTGTACACCTCCAAAAGGTGGCTGAGGGTCCAAGCGCACAGCAGGACGCTGGGTGCACTCCACCAGTGTTGTCTAAGAAGAATCGTGAGAATGAGCTGGAGAGATTGTGTAGCCAACGTAGAAGACAGAGATGGTGATGGTGGTTTGGCCATGTCATCCGGCTTCCCTGTGGCACAATCACAAGGTCCATCTTAGATTGGATCCCACCTGGAGGGAAGAGAAGGTGCGGAGGACACGGAACAGCCTATTACAGTGAGATCGGAAAGGAGACCGCCCGCATGGAGACAGCTCACAATGGAGTCAGACATCAGTCACCGAGCCAGCCGGGGGGAAACGGGTTGCCTCGTGCGCCTAGGCTAGGCACAGGAGGTGAAGTCTCAGTGGGTCTGAGTGAGTAGAGGAGACCCCAGAATATGCTCGGCTGGAGGGAGAATGGAATTTCCTGACCTGGGATTTTGCGTTGGCACTCTCAGTCTCAGAGGCAACACGCCAGGGGAAGTTTAGAGACCGCAGGTGGCCAGGAGCTGGGTGGTAAGTCTCACCCGGAAGAGAGTGGCCCGTATCCCCGCTATGCCGCATTATCCAGACCCCCCCACAGACTGCACTGTGGGTGACACACACACCCCCGGTACTCACTGGGCTCAGGAACAGCTGCAGCGTGGAGAAGGGGGGGTGTGGCCGACCGAGTGATGAGCAGCCACCGCCTACCAGACCTAGCAAGAGGATCACTGTGAGCAAAGCCAGAACGCCAGTCCCTGGGCCCCCAAGCACTTGGTGCTCTGTGACATTCCCTCAAGAGCGGAGACCCAGGAGGTCTGCGTTTGGACACACGGACCTTTCGAAGCTAATCTCCCACGGTCACTAACCCTGCAGCCCAACAGATCCTACCACCCCTGCTTCCCCCAACCTCTCAGCATGCCTAGATCCTCCAGCCCCCTTTGCTTCCTGGGGCAGGTTGTTTTCTGAGAGCCGTGATCCGGCGTTTGTGTCATCAGAGCGCAAACCCCTCCACCTGCTCCATGTCCTGGCATACCCTGAGTCCTGGCCCCTCTCTCTGCACCCACCTGCCCTGTTCTCTCCCCTCTGCTCACTGCCCGGGCCCAGGCTGGCCGGCAGGGTCGCATTTGGCCGCAGCTTGATGGGGGCAGCACTCGCAGCCCATCTGTCAGCCCCCTCAGGGAAGGAGGTTCCATTTATTGCCTGCCCTGGAGGCAGCCCAGCCCCTGGGATCAGGCCGTGGGTCTCTGCTGCTGGGGAGGGGCAGGGTGACGCTGACAGGCTGGAGGCCAACCCAGCCAGCCCAGCCTCGCCCCTGCCCTAGCAGGCCCTGCCCAAGGGCAGCTGCAGGCTGGGGAGCTCAATCCTGTGGCCTCTTCACACCCCGTCTCTGCGAGGCTGCAGCAAAGGGCCCAGCTGGTGCCAAGAGCAGTGGGATCTCACAAAGCGGCTGCTCTCCACTGACCTCCGGGTGACTCGCCTGCGCTGGGCCCCGGGTCAGCTCTGCAAAACCCACCAGCCCAGCTGAGCACGGTGGCCAAGGAGACAGAGCCCCAGGGCGGGACTCGCTCGGGCATATGGGCATCACCCAGCGGCTCGCCAACCTCCACCTGCTCATAGGACAGAGGCCTTTGGCCTCCGTGGCTCTCAGCCCTGCTCCTTTCACCCCAGCTGGACTCAACTATTCCACTGCAATAACCGCGGTGGTTTAGTCAAGAGCTGATGGTATTCCCCACATTCACCCAGCCTGGCCAGTGCCCCTCACTCCTGAACCGCAGATGGGCAAACGGAGGCGCGGGGCGGCGATGTGACTTGCACAAGCTCACACCATAAGTCAGTGACAGAACCAGGATTAGACCCTGCGAGTCCCGGCTTGCAGCCCCCTATGATAACCCTGGACGACCCTGCTCCGAGCCGGAGCCTGCGTGTCCTGCCAGCAGCGATGCCCTCACTGCCACAGCAGAACCTTGCTCCTGAATGGGCAGCATCTTACTGGCTGGGCCAGTGAGCCCAGCACCCTGCTAGCCCTGGCTGAGTCAGCGCTGCAGGCTACGCCCAGCAGATGTGGATCAGCGCCTGGCAAGCGAGGTTCGGGATCTGTCCAGGCCACTTGCTTTGGGGCTGCCCCATCCAATCAGCCAGAAGAACCCCATCGAAGGCACTCTGTGGAGCCCCAGGTGTGCATCTCCCTGCCCCTCCCAGGGCTGGCGAGCCCGGCGTGCCAGGCAAGCTCGGAGAGGCCCCTGGAGCGGCCTTGCCTGGGGGCCGAGTCCTTCAGATGTGGAGACCCGAAGTGCCACCTTCAAAGCCTGGCTCCGGCTGCCCGCTCTGGGCTCCTGCCCCCATCAGAAGGAGAGCCCCGAGCTCCTGCCAGGCGCCCAGCTCTGCCCTCCGGGGATGCTTTCAAACTAACTTTCTCCCTTGGCCAACTGGAGCAACCCCACCCCCTTCCCAGGAGCCAAAGCTGGGCTGTGCCCTGAGCCCCCTCCCCCGCAGCCGGCTTGGCAGGCAGGGAGAACCGCTCTGCACGACGGGCCGCCCCCCAGGCTGGGCAGAGGGGAGCCCCTGCCGAATTGCGGGGGGCAGCGCTCCCGGGGCCTGGCTCACTTCGGGCCAATGGCGGAACCGGACCAAACTTTCGCAGCTCGCCCCAGCGGCAGCCGCGTTCGCGGAGCCCGGCCGCAGACAATGCCCCGCGGGACGCCCCGAGCGGCCTCTGGTCCCTGCCCGCGGGGTGCGGGACTCAGCCCGGCACCAGGGGAGGGGGGCGGGAGCCAATAGCCCCCCCAGGGGAGCTGCTCCCCGCCCCCCGCGCAAGGACCCCGAGCGCTTCCCCCTGAAACGCGCTCTGGCCGCCGCGCGGAACGGGCGCAAAGTAGCCGGGTGCCTGGGGCGGCGAGCCGGGGGGTCCCCCAGGAAGTTCGCCTCTCGCTCCCCGGTTAACAAAGAAGCCACCTACTCTGCTGGGCCATGCTGATGACAGTCTCGGTGGTGGCGTGGTACTCGTCCTCCTCCAGGTACTCGTCCTGCGGGAAGGCGTCCCCCTGGAAGTCGTGCAAGTCCAGGAGCTGCTGCAGCGGGGGCGCCTTGGGCAGCAGCTGATTCACCACCTCCCGGGTGATGTTGGGCGCCTCCTTGAGCCGCAGCTTGCTCAGGATCTGCGACTTGATGCTCTCCAGCCTCATCTCCTTGCTGTGCTTCCGCCACAGGCAGACGGGGCAGCCCGGCTCCTCCGCCTCGGGCCCCGGGGGGGGCTGCCCGCCGCCGGCCCCTTTCTCCACCACCTCCCCCGGGGCCAGCGCCGCGGCCAGTGCCAGGGCGCACAGGAAGAGCGGGGACCTGCGCACCGACATGGCTGGACGGCCGGTTCCCCTCCTGCCTCCCCCCGCCTCTGGACTTGGGGCTCGGGCGGCTGGGGGGGGGGGGCTGTGATGGGGGCAGAGGTTCTGCGGGGCCGGCTGGGTGGGAGCCGGTAACTAGTGATGCTGGCCGGGGGGGGAGGCAAGAAAGACTCGGGGTTTTATATCCCAACTGAACTGTGTCGTCAAAAGCCTTGATTGGCTGGGGACGCAACAAAAGAGCCTCTGGCGAAAGGCTGTCACCGGAGGGGAGCGAGCCGCGCGAGGGGGGCCCCGCTCCGCGCCCGGCCCGGGGGAGGGGGCGGCCCCGGCAGCCCCTTAAAGAAACACGGACCCCCGGGGCAGGGCAGGGCTGGGGGAGCTGCTGCCTGAACCCGCCCCGGGGAACTTCTGGAGCCGGCAGCGCGAACCCGTGTCTGGGGGAACCCAAAGCAGCGAGTGTCTCCCAGCGGCCCCGGCTGAGCCCCCCCGCACATCCCCCAAGGGGGGGGGGGTCCGTGCCCAGCTTCCGGCCGGCTCGTGTCCCCGGCCGGGGCTGCCCAGCTGTCACCCCCCGGCGCCTCCGCTGCCCTGCGCTCACTGCGGCGCAGCGTCCGGCTTGGCACCTGGGTGCTGCCCGGCCCGGGTCCCACCGCTCCGGCCATTCCCCGCCTCTGCGCCGGTGCCCCCCGCACTCCCGCTCCCAGCCAGGGGGCCGGGAATCGCCCCTCGCCTTGCTTCGCTGCCCACGGGCGGAGCCGGCCACGTGGGACGGGGCGCTGGAGCCGCTGTCACGGGTGACAGGCCCGGGGCGAGGCGAGGCGGAGGGGCCCAAAGTGCAACTAGCGAATCATCCAGTGAAAATCCCCAAGTCTCCCTGTCCTGCTCTTTTCTAAAAGGAGGGAGAGAGAGAGAGAGAGAGAGAGATGGGTGTGTGTGTGTGGGGGGGGATCGATAGATAGATAGATAGATAGATAGATAGAGGGTGTGTGGAGATAGATTAGATAGGGGTGTATGGGGATGGATAGATGGATAGATAGATGGGGTGTGTGGGGATAGGTAGCTAGAGGGAGGGAGTGTGGGGGGATAGATAGATAGATATATAGAGGCCGTGTGGGGATGGATAGATAGATAGAGGGGATGTGGGGATAGATAGAGGGTGTGTGTGGGGATAGGTAGATAGAGGGAGGGTGTGTGGGGGGATAGATAGATAGATAGATAGAGGCCGTGTGGGGATGGATAGATAGATAGAGGGGGTGTGGGGATAGATAGATAGAGGATGTGTGTGGGGATAGGTAGATAGAGGGGGTGTGTGTGGGGGGATAGATAGATAGATAGATAGATAGAGGCCGTGTGGGGATGGATAGATAGATAGAGGGGGTGTGGGGATAGATAGATAGATAGATATGGTGTATGGGGATAGATAGATTGATAGATAGATGGGGTGTGTGGGAATAGGTAGATAGAGGGTGTGTGTGGGGATAGGTAGATAGATAGATGGTGTGTGTGGGAATAGATAGAGGGGGTGTGTGGGGATAGGTAGATAGAGGGAGGGTGTGTGGGGGGATAGATAGATAGAGGGGGTGTGGGGATAGATAGATAGATAGATGCCATGTGGAGATGGATAGATAGAGGGGGCATGGGGATAGATAGGTAGAGGGTATGTGTGGGGATAGGTAGATAGAGGGAGGGTGTGTGGGGGGATAGATAGATAGATAGATAGATAGATAGATAGATAGATAGATAGATAGATAGATAGATAGATAGATAGAAGCCGTGTGGGGATGGATAGATAGATAGAGGGGGTGTGGGGATAGACAGATAGATAGAGTGTGTGTGGGGGGGATAGGTAGATAGAGGGAGGGTGTGGGGGGGGATAGATAGATAGATGGGGTGTGTGGGAATAGATAGAGGATGTGTGTGGGGATAGGTAGATAGAGGGAGGGTGTGTGGGGGGGATAGATAGATAGAGGGAGGGTGTGTGGGGGGATAGATAGGTAGAGGGGGTGTGGGGATAGACAGATAGATAGATAGAGTGTGGGGGGGGATAGGTAGATAGAGGGAGGGTGTGGGGGGGATAGATAGATAGATGGGGTGTGTGGGAATAGATAGATAGAGGATGTGTGTGGGGATAGGTAGATAGAGGGAGGGTGTGTGGGGGGATGGATAGATAGATAGATAGATAGATAGATAGATAGATAGATAGATAGATAGATAGATAGATAGAGGCCGTGTGGGGATGGATAGATAGATAGGGGGTGTGTGGGGATAGACAGATAGATAGATAGAGTGTGTGTGGGGGGGATAGGTAGATAGAGGGAGGGTGTGGGGGGGATAGATAGATAGATGGGGTGTGTGGGAATAGATAGATAGAGGATGTGTGTGGGGATAGGTAGGTAGAGGGAGGGTGTGTGGGGGGGATAGATAGAGGGAGGGTGTGTGGGGGGATAGATAGGTAGAGGGGGTGTGAGGATAGACAGATAGATAGATAGAGTGTGTGGGGGGGGATAGGTAGATAGAGGGAGGGTGTGGGGGTATAGATAGATAGATGGGGTGTGTGGGAATAGATAGATAGAGGATGTGTGTGGGGATAGGTAGATAGAGGGAGGGTGTGTGGGGGGGATAGATAGAGGGAGGGAGGGTGTGTGGGGGGATAGATAGATAGAGGGGGTGTGGGGATGGATAGATTGAAGGTGTGTGGGGATAGATAGGTAGAGGGGGTGTGGGGATAGATAGATAGATATCTAGATAGATAGATAGAGGGGGGAGGGGGGATAGATAGAGGGTGTGTGTGGGGATAGATAGATAGAGGGAGGGAGGGTGTGTGTGGGGATAGATAGAGGGTGTGGGGGGATAGATAGATGGATAGACAGATAGAGGGGGTGTGTGAGGATGGATAGATAGAGGGGAGTGTGGGGATAGAGGGAGGGAGGGTGTGGGGTTAGATAGATAGATGGGGTGTGTGGCGATAGATAGATAGATAGATAGATAGATAGATAGATAGATAGATAGATACAGGGGGTGTAGACCAGGGGTGAGCAAAGTTTTTGGCCCAAGGGCCACATCTGGGTATGGAAATTGTATGGCAGGCCATGGATGCTCACAAAATTGGGGGTTGGGGTGCAGAAGCGGGTGAGGGCCCTGACTGGGGAAGTGGGCTCTGGCTGCGGGGGGTGGGATCTGGGGTGGGATGGGGGTGAGGGGTTGAGGGTAGAGGAGGGTGCTCCGGGCTGGGACTGAGGGGTTTGGAAGGCGGGAGGGGGATCAGGGCTGGGGTAGGGGTTTGGGGTGCAGGAAGGGGTCAGGGGTGCAGGTTCTGGGTGGCGTTTACCTCAAGCAGCTCCCAGGAGCAGCAACTTGTCCCCCCTCCGGCTCCTACGTAGAGGCCCGGCCAGGTAGCTCTGTGCGCTGACCCACCCCCAACCTGTGCTCATTTATTTGTCATTATTATTAGTAATAAACCGTCTGGGGGCAGAGGTGCTGGAACTGGAGGTGCTGGGGGGCTGTTGCACCCCCTGTCTTATCATATCCAGGGTTTCCAGTTTGGTTTATTGGCTCTCAGCCCCCCACTGTATGAATTGTTCCAGCCCCCCTGTCTGGGGGCAGCAAGGTGGGGAAAACCCCTGTTTGTTCGGCATAGTTTATTGATTGTTGTAACAAGTCCCCCGCGTGGAGAGAGCCAGCGGGAAAGCCACTAGCAGGAGAGGTCTTGCCAGATGTTTCAGCACATCTGTTCAAGGAAAAAGGACTCCGCTCCCCTCGAATGTGTGCTAAGAAATGTACGAACCAGAGCCATGCTCTAGGACCCCAGGGCAAACTGACTCGTGTCCTGGATTATTAGCATTGTTTTTATCCCACATGGCGCAGCCCAGCTGGAAACGGCAATGGAGCTGGGAACACCAGCTATGTCCCCACCCCATTCCCATCAGAACCATGGAGAGTGAAACAACATGGAGCAGCCTGGCCCACAACATGGCCTACCTGGAGTCAGGGTGCGTGAGGTGTGCAAGGGGCCATCCGACAGCTCCGCTCCCTGGAGACACGAATTCCAAGCCCACCTGGAGCGACTCAGCCCCTGGCCCTGTGTCGTGCGAGGGCAGCAGCTCAGCGCTGGGGCCATGGGCCAGTCCGCTACAGAGACCAGCTGAGCATTCGGTGCATGGAAGCCATTCAGAGGAGTCCACACAAATCAAGGCCCAGGCTAGGGCCGTTCCAGATCAGGGCAGAGGGTGGGGGCTGCAGTCTAGTCTTAAGGCCAGAAGGGCCCATTTGTTCATCCAGCCTGATGTGCAACACAGACCCATTAACCTCTGCCCCATTCCCCCGCGCTGAGCCCAGGGGCCTGGGCTTGGCTACAAGGCCTCCAGCCTGGAGCTGAAGCCATCAAGACCTGGAGAATCTGCCACTTCCCTGGGAGTTTGTTTGAGTGGCTCCTTCCGAGCGTCTCTGGGTAAAAAAGTTAAAAACGTATGGGTTGGATGAATGGACGATAAAGTGGATAGAAAGCTGACTAGATTGTCGGGCTCACCAGGTAGTGATCAATAGCTCCATGCCTAGTTGGCAGCCGGTATCAAGCGGAGTGCCCCAAGGGTCGGTCCTGGGGCCGGTTTTGTTCAACATCTTTATCATTGATCTGGATGATGGGAAGGATTGCACCCTCAGCAAGTTCGCAGATGACACTAAGCTGGGGGGAGAGGTAGATACGCTGGAGGGTAGAGATAGGGTCCAGAGTGACCTAGACAAATTGGAGGATTGGGCCAAAAGAAATCTGATGAGGTTCAACAAGGACAAGGGCAGAGTCCTGCACTTAGGAAGGAAGAATCCCATTCATTGTTACAGACTAGGGACCGAATGGCTAGGCAGCAGTTCTTCAGAAAAGAACCTGGGGATTACAGCGGACGAGAAGCTGGATATGAGTCAGCAGTGTGCCCTTGTTGCCAAGAAGGCTAACGGCATATTGGGCTGTATTAGTAGAAGCATTGCCGGCAGATCGAGGGAGGTGATTATTTCCCTCTATTGAGCATTGTGAGGCCACACCTGGAGTATTGCGTCCAGTTTTGGTCCCCCCCACTGCAGAAGGGATGTGGACAAATTGGAGAGAGTCCAGCAGAGGGCAATGAAAATGATTAGGGGGCTGGAGCACATGACTTAGGAGAGGCTGAGGGAACTGGGGTTATTTAGTCTGCAGAAGAGAAGAGTGAGGGGGGATTTGATAGCAGCCTTCAACTACCTGAAGGGGGTTCCAAAGAGGATGGAGCTCGGCTGTTCTCAGTGGTGGCAGATGACAGAACAAGGAGCAATGGTCTCAAGTTGCAGTGGGGGAGGTCTAGGTTGGATATCAGGAAACACTATTTCACTAGGATGGTGGTGAAGCACTGGAATGGGTTCCCTAGGGAGGTGGTGGAATCTCCTTCCTTAGAGGTTTTTAAGGTCAGGCTTGACGAAGCCCTGGCTGGGATGATTTCGTTGGGGTTGGTCCTGCTTTGATCAGGGGGTTGGACTAGATATCTCCTGAGGTCCCCTCCAACCCTGAGATTCTCTGATTCTGTGAAAATATCCCATGGTGTGCAGCCAGCTGGCACTTCAGTGCTGGGTGGAATGAATCTGGGGCAAAGTCCTCGCTCAGCCTGGTCTCCCAGAGGGCTCTGCCTGCCCAAGGAGCCTGGCCCTGTCCCATAGTCTGCTAAGCCCTTAGGGAGGGGAAGCTCTGTCTGAACCTAAGGCCTTACAGTATCTTCAACCCAGCTGCCTTTCAGCTCCCAATGCCCTGAGCTGCCTGG
>NC_088701.1:23617803-23874680 GCF_028017835.1 Emys orbicularis
CCCCTCCTGTAACGCCTAGGCCATGCTCCCTGTCTGGGGAAGAGAACCCAGGAGTCCTGGCTCCCTGACCCCTCCTGTAACGCCTAGGCCATGCTCCCTGTCTGGGGAAGAGAACCCAGGAGTCCTGGCTCCCTGACCCCTCCTGTAACGCCTAGGCCATGCTCCCTGTCTGGGGAAGAGAACCCAGGAGTCCTGGCTCCCCTATCTCTTGCTATAGCCATGAGGTGACGCTGGCTCCTGTCAATTGTGGGTCCCCCAAAGAGGAGCTTTGGTGGCAGGCTGTTGGAGGTGGCGTGGAGGGCACATTCATTCGTGGAGTCGTGGGGGCTGGTTGCTTTGGCGGGCCCCACGGGGTTGGGCAGGCCTAGCAGCTAAAGCAGGGCTGTGGCTTCAGAACGGCTGGGTTCTGGTTTCCCAGCTCTGCCACTGACTCACCGTGATACCTTGGCTGAGTCACTCACCTGTGTGTGAAGGGGATGAGGATGCTGCTCTGCTGCCCGGGCGGGGCGTGGGGGAGGATCCCCGGAGGAAGGAGCACTGCTGGCCTGGGGCCCATGGCAGGGAGGGAGGGGGGAAGTCAGAGTCCAGGACCCGCTCAACTCTTGCTGTCCCCCCCCCTGCCTGGCTCTGTTGCTGGGGCAGCAGAAACTCCTTTGCTTGGCACAGGCAGCAGGGAGTAACTTGACCTTCCAGCGCACACGCTGTGCCTTGCATAAGACTTAGCGCCTCGGAGCCGGGGGGGAGCTAACCCTGCTGGGAATGCAGGTGCCATGCACCGAGTGTCTCCGCTTAGCCCTTTCTCCAGGGGCTGTAAGCTGGGGGCTGGGCAGGGCATGTAGCAGCGGGGCTGGGGGACCCCCCAGATCATCCAGCGGCTTTGCATGAGGGTCTGTGCTCACTGGTGGCCCCGGGTGCTCTGCGTGTGTGGTTGCCGTGGTGCGTGGGCGCTGCTGGATGGCAGCCGAGCTCAGGCTCCGCACCTCTTCAGCCCTGTCGCCCATCGAGGAGTCCTGCTGGCTCCATCGCCCCGGGGTGCTAAGGCACTTGGGGGACGGGGTCTGGACAGTGCTGAAAGCTCCGGATGCGGTGGGGGGTTTGCAAATGGCTTTGATTTCCCTGCATCCCCGCTGCTCCCGCCACAGAATCCTGCCCGGCGTCCCTGGGATTCTGAGCTGGAAAAGACTTAGCTGGGTCCCCTCCCCGCTCTGCCAGTGGAGGGAGGGCTAGGGCATGCAGGCCAATGTGGATACCGGCCCTGGGGCTAGGGGCCGACATGGCCGGCGGTGGCGGGAACGGGGCTGTGGGGTCCAGAAGCAGGACTGGCCTTCGGGGCCTGTGGGTCCCTGAGGGGGTATAAAGAGCCGTGCGGAGTATTAGCTCCCTGAGGGGCATGCGGGTGTCGGGGAGGGAGGTGCTGCTCAGAACTGAGGTCCCAGCCCTTGGGTGCCTGCGGCCGCATCCGGGAGCAGCAGGCTGCTGCCCCGTAGTCCCCTGGCCGTGCGCGCTCGCTCTCCGGGATGGCAGGATGCCCCACTGGGGTGCAGGGGACTCGCTGCGGAGCCGGGATTGCCGCTTCCCGTCAAGCAGGGCTGGGGGCCGAGGGATCCTCCCGGGGGGCCTGCTGCACTTCGCAGCAGAGGGGAGAGGCTGATCTGGGGCAGAAGGGGAACCCCGGACAGCCCCACAAATGGGCCCGTAGCAGATCCATGGACCCAGAGAGGGGCCAGGCCAGGAAGCTGAGGCCCAGCTGGCCCCTTCCAACCCTCCAGGAGGTCCCCAGCCTGAGTCCCCCGTGCCGGATCCGAACCCCGCTGCCGGCTGGACCCTTGAGCCTTCCTGTCTGTGTCCAGGCCTCTAGCAGCTGCTCTCACCGCTGCCCAGACCCGCACTGGAGAGGAGGGAGAGTTCTCGCTCTCTCATCCCTTCCCTGAAGGCGCTGGCACTGGTGGTCTAACACTGGAGAGGTTGGTTCTCCGTGCAGCTGTCCAATCCCTGTTTGAATTCTGCTAACTCCTGTGGCAGGGAGTTCCGCAGGCTAGCTAAGTATTGTGTGATTAACAGGCTTCCTTTGTACGTATTGAACTGGCCACCCTTTAATTTCTGAACCCCTGTGTCCGAAGGGCTGGGCCCCCATCTGCTCCCTGCTAGAGGTGCTGGCAGGCTCCCAGCAGCACGAGAGGTCAGATCGGTCTCTGCCACCTTCTAGCATTGACCTATTAGGAGGACGTCCGAGCGGGTGTGGCCCCAGAGCCTTCAGGCAGGTGCAGCCTTCGAGCGGTTGACCCTGGGCCAGTTCTTTGAGAGCCCTAAATTTAAACCACCCAAACCTGAATGACTGCCCGGCTGGTGGCTGCTGCGAGCTCCGGGCTGGGACGTCTGACGTGTGTAGCCCCTGATACCAGCTCATTGGCATTACAGCCACTGCTGCCTCTCTGCAGAGGCATTTCCTTTGCCTGGGGAAGCAGAACCAGCCGTGCTGGGACCCAGCCTGGGTTTTCTCCAGCTGCTGAGCTTTTAGCAGCGATCGGCCTCTTCTGTCATTGGGGTTTCAACCCCTTCGCCCCACGCGCCAGGCTTGGCGGCTCTAGGAGAGGCTGGCCTGCCAGCGGGGCCTGCTGCTTCTGGAGGGGTTCAGGTTGTGCTGATGTCCAAGGAGTCTCCAGGCCTGCTAGGGCACGGTCCAGAGTGCAGTGGGGAATGAGTTTGTGGTGATGCAATGCAACCTTTACGCCCGGCCTGTCTGACACGGGCTGCAAGTGATCAAAGGTCCTTGTGTTCTTAAAACGTCGCCTGCTCTGCGTGGACCTCGGAGCGCGGCTCGGGGCGGGTGAGCTGTGTTCCCAGGTGCTGCCTGCAGCTCCGCGAGGGACTTTGCCGGCTTCTTTCCAATCGCTGCCACGGCTCTAGTGCCGGTGGCAGGCGGGACTGACCGCACCGGGCCCCGTGTGTGTGTGTGTGTGTGTGTGTGTGTGTAGCACATGCTTCCCTGGGCCCCTCTGAATCCCCCAAGAAGGGGTAAATTACAGAGCAGGGGCATTCTATGTGGCCAGACGTCTGTCCTGCTTGGCATGGCCTGGCTTGGACCCGGCAGAGAGGAATGCCAGCAGTGAGCCAGCCTGACTGTAGTGTCGCGGTTACC
This sequence comes from Emys orbicularis, assembly GCF_028017835.1. NCBI lineage: Eukaryota > Metazoa > Chordata > Testudines > Emydidae > Emys > Emys orbicularis. Next base: position 23,620,943 of record NC_088701.1, read on the forward strand.
AGGCCCCAGTGACCCATTCGGAGCCTAAACACCTTTGTGGGCCTGGGCCAAAATCTCCTCTGTTTGTTCAGAGACTGATTTCTCCAGCTTGCCCTGAGATTTATCCCCCCCCACGCCCTGCTCCAATTGCCCCTGCAAAGTGCAACCCCCACAACACAATCCCCTCCCTCCCTGCCCCTGTCCTGTCGCCCTCTGCGGCGAATACCAGGTTATGGGCTGAGCGCGCAGCCAGGGCTCACAGGCCATTCTAGGCCGACGGATGCTGTGGAGCGGCAGGGCCCAGTGTGGGGCAGCGTCTGACAATGGACCTGGGGGTGTCCTGAGCCACTCGGCCAAGGGAGCCCCAGAAACGTGTCCTGGGGGCGTCAAAAGATCCGGGCAAAATGTCTGGAAATTCTGGCATGTGCATGTGCAGGGCCTCTGGGCCACCGCGTTGGTCGCAGCCACGGTGCAAAGGGGATGCTGCTGGGGGTGGCTGAGCGGATCTGGGGCTGGCCACTTCGTGGGAGGTTCCCTTGTAGGTCCAGGCCCGGACTTCCTAAAAGAGCCCAGGCTGGCAGCTCTGGGTTGGAGGGTAACTTTAAACTGGAACTGCGTCACCCCCGCACCTCCCCTTCTGCTCGGGCACCGGTGGGACAGCAGCTGCAGGGGCAACCCACAAGGGCCTCCGGGCTGCAGGTTGTCCCATTTGCAGCTGGGATGGAGTCAGGCAGAAATCGGTATAGAAGCCCTGTCCCCGCCCCCAGTGCAACGCTGGGTATTGTGTGGTGGGCAGGCCGGGGGCTGCTGTCCTGCGAGATACCCAGCGCAAGCTGCTCCTGGTGGCGGCACCACAGCTCTGCGCTGGGATCCTGCCCGGGGTGTCGGCGCTTTCCCTACAGCTGCTCTTCAGGGCTTGGATAGTAGCAAATGTGGGGGTGGATTGAGGGGGGGAATGGGGAGCGTGGGGGGGGTGGGGGGGGAGATCCAGCTGCCTGGGCCACCTCTGACCCATGTGTCCCTCCCTCCCTCTCTGCAGATCTGCACGCTGCTCTTCGCCAGCCTCTACATACTGTGCCACTTCATCATAACCCGCTTCAAGAAGCATGCGGACTTCACCACAGGTAACAGGCCGGGCCCCCGCTCCTGGCTCCGGCTGGGCCCTGGCTCTGGCTGCCCCTTCCTGCACGGGGCAGTGCCCGGCTCCGAGCCACGGCTCCATCCCCGGGAGTGGCAGACCCATGCGCCCTGGCCTCCCTGCGCGTGGTGTGGGAGGGACAGCGTTTGTTGAATTCCAACTCCTAGGCCCCCAGCAGCCCCCCCCGCAACCTCCCCCCCCGCCCCGAGCTGCTTGAGCCAGGGGCCGAACCTCCTGCAGCAGCTTTGCTGTGTTGTTTGGTGCATCCCCTGGGGAGATCCCGTCCCGCTGGGGAGGGCCCCTCTTGGTTTGTTTACATCGCTGCTGTGTTGTGGTTGCCATGGACAACACCCCCGCCCCCCCCGGGAGCTGGGCTCAGAGACCAGCATCTCCCGAGTGTTGCCCGGGTGCTGTCGCTAAGCGCGGTGTCGTCACTGTGGTGTTTCCCTCCCCGGGCTGTGCAGCGAGCCCAGAGCCGGATGTCAGGAGGCCGGGGGGAGGAGCAGGGAGATGGGGCCGAAACACCAGGCCCCCCCGGCAGAGCCCGTGGCAGGAGAGCTGCCTAGTGGCCTCTCCGCCTGACCCAGCACCATCCTTGTCCTCCCTGAGGAGTTGTCTTACCAAAGGCCGAACCCGTCCCGTCCCCGGGGGTCCCCCCACCGTGCTGGGGGCTGCGTGAGCTGGGGCGGGCAGGAGCCGAGGGGGCGTCTGGGCACAGAATGGGGGAGGGGGCTGCAGGCTCTGGCGAGAGCCGGGAAGGGGACCCTCTGCCCCCTGCCAGCCCTGCATCTCTGAGCGGAAGCTGCGCTCCCTGGGGAGCAGCCCAGTGCCGAGGGTCAGCGTGGGGCTTGTGGGCGACAGGCTGGCGTATTCTGTGCCATGGGTGCACAGGTATCCTTGGCTGTGCGTTGGGGGGTGTAGCGCGTTCCCTGCCAACTTCCCTTGCACACGACTCCCCTGGGGGGCTCTGCAGACCCCTGGATCTGGCCCGACGCGCTGCGTTCCCCGGGCACAGACCCCCGTGTGGTCAGGGACTCGTGTGCTGAGGCCGGGTCTTGGCTTCCGCCGTGCCTGGCAGGGGTCCCCGGGCTGCTCCCTGCTGGCTTGGGAGCGGGCCCGCGTCTCCCAGTGCTGTGTGCACCCCAGCTCTCGCCAGGGCCTGCTGGCAGGGCTATAAATAAATAAGAATTGGCCCATACGTCCCCCCCTCTGCCCGCCCTGCACATGTTGACCCCGGCTGTCTTGCCCTCCCCCCACGACGCTCCTTTGCCCCCACAAGCCAGGGTGTGTGGCTCAGGGCCCAAGCATCTGGTCTGAAATCCAGAGACCCCCCCCCGCCCACGCACACACCTCCTGGGTCCTGGCCCAGCTGGGCTGGTGCAGCCACTTGCTCCGATGAGGCGAGTCCTGTCATCTTTCCCCCCGCCCCATCTGCGTCTTTCCAGATGGTGCATTTCCCAGTCGAGTGAAGCTCCACTGTCTGTCGTGTCTGGCCTTGCCCTGGGGCTGGGGGTGGAGCGCGCTGCCCTCTAGGGTGGGGGTCCGTGCCCTGGCAGCGACCCTGCTGGCGGAGTTGCAGGCCCTGACTCCTCAGCTCCCGGGACGGGGCGGCTTGTCTCTCCTCCCACTCCGTTCTCCAGTCAGCTCCTGAGCAGGTAACTCCGCAGCCTGGGCGAGCGGCGCGGCGGGGGGCCAGCGTGGAAACACACGGTGGAGATTCAGTCAGGAGAGCGCTTCCCTCTGAGCCAAAGCCGGTCTCTGGGGGAGGGCGTGAAACCGAGCTCCTGGCCTGGTGGTGGAGATCCCGGGACCCTTTTCGTGAGAGTCGAGGTCTTGTGTCCGACACGCTGGCCAAATTCCACATGAATCCTGCTGCGCCCATGTCAGTGGGCTGCGGGATGGGCAGCGATGCTGTGGGCTGTTAATCAGCGGCCGGGCCCCACCCCAGAGGTGGCTGCTTTTCAGGCTGGGGGAAGCAATCCCTTACCTGCTGTGCGCAGAGGATGAGGCTTAACTGGTGTCTGTAAAGGGCTTTGGCTGAGAGAGGAGGGGGTATTGCAGGGGCTGGGGGTGGGGGGTTGACAATGCCTGTGTGCCCTGCTCCCCTTCCCTGCCGCGCTGCCCCCCCCCCCCCAGCTCGCTGGCTCTTTTCCATGGGAGTTGCTACCCCTGAGGAAACTCTGCCCTGAATAGCTTTCCTGATGGGACCATTCCACCCTCCGCCAGGGTCTCTGGGTGCCCTGTGGGGCTGACCTGCCTTGGGGACCGCCAGGCAGGGGGTGACAGCCCCGGTGCGCTGCCCCTGCTTTGGGGGTGCTTGGGGTGAGGTCTGCCTGGGCAGACAAACCCTTGGAAACGTAGCCTCCCTGTTCCCCTGCCCTGTGCTCTCGCTGAGCCGCTTTCCCGCGGTTCTCTGGGCAGCATTTCCATAGTTTTTACTGCTGCCCTGCGGCGGCCCTGGTGCCGACCCCTGTGCTGTGCCGGCACTGAGCCGCCTGCCGCACGGATGGGTTCCGGGGTGCGAGGAATGGCTGCTGTAGCCGGGGTTGGGGGGCTTGGTGAGCGTCGGGGGATGGGAACTGGGCTGTGAGCATTTGGGTTGGCACGGAGCTGGGCGGGGCTGGCCAGGGAGCAGGAGGAGAGGAGACGTGTGACCTGAATACGGATGGGAGCTGCTGCTGGCTTGGTGGGAGTGAAGGCGGAGCGGAGATGGGGGAGGGGGGCTGCTGAGCCCTTTGTTAGGAGGTGCTATCTTGTTATAGCCCCCCTGCTCCCCCCAGCCCCTTCCCCTTTTCCCATCGCTCAGCCCCCAGCAGCCTTGGGGTTGGTTGGTTGGTGTAGTGAAATCCAAGCCCAGGATGATTCCTGGGGTTCGGGGTGGGGGCTGCGCCTGGGCTGGGCAGAGCTGGCCCCCTGGCCTGGCTCGGCTGGGCCTGGCCTATGTTGCTGCCCAGGAGATCTGTGCACAGGCCCGGGGGGCGTCAGGCAGCCAGGTACAGCCCCCAGGAGCCTGCCTTGGGGAGACACCAGTGGGCACCTGGGCTGGTCTGAGTCACCGTTGCCCCCGTCTCTTCACTGCGTGTGGGTGGCAATGGAGGTGCCCACGTTCCTGTCCCTGCCGGTTCGGGGTGCCAATCGCTGCTTGATGGGTCGGCTCCTTTACTAAGAAAATGGCAAATAATCCCAGTCCACCAGATTTACCGAGTGTGAGCCAGATCAGTGAGCACAAATACAGAGAGGGGGCTAAATCTTCCCCAAGCCAGGGCTACAGCCAGCATTGGGACGCTGCTGAGGTGTGCGTCTGTCTGTCTGTCTACACACCTCTTAGCCTGTTACCGTGGGCACAAAGTCCCCAAAATTACTTGGTCCTAGTACTTCAGTTCCTGGGCACTCTGACCTTGCTGTCCCGGGCTGTTGGAAATCCGTGCTGTTTTTAGCAACAATTCTGTCTGGTTTTTATTATTGTCTCAAACCTCAGCACAGTTCTCTGCGTGCCCCCAGAACAAAAGTGTCCGTGTGGTTTTTAATGTGGCTCGGTACAGCGATGCTGGGGACAAGGGCTCACTTTAGCAGAAGTCTGGATTCTCTTAAAAACACCTAATATTGGCTGAATAATTCTGGTCCCAGCGCTCTCCGGCCCCGTCCCTGCGCCAGGACGTCCGGCTGCAGGGCAGCGAGGGAGGGGTCTGTCTGGGACAAGCTGCGAGCCGGGGTATTCCGGCAGCTCCTGGGACCCCCGCTGCGACCCGGTGCAGAGAGACCCTGCCCCTGAGCAGTGTCCATTTCCCGTAGGCAAGGCAGACAGAGGCCCCTTCTCCCCATCTTAGCGCTGGGGGAAGAGGGGCTTCGCCCTGGCCCACAAAACCTCCCGCCACACCCACCCCACAAAACCGAGTTGCGGCTCTTGGCCGAAGCTGCCCCGACTCTGCCCCGTGAGGTGTAACGAGCGTGAGGGTCTTGGCCGAGCTGACTGGATTTCTCCCCCCCTCTCTGCAGTTGAGGATGACGAGGATGCTGCTGTCGACAGAATTGCGTAAGTTCCTGGCTGTCCTTCGCCCCTTCCTGTATTGACGCACTTCCCACCCAGCGTGCTGGGACAGGGATCGCAGCTTGAGCAGGGGGGTGGGGCTCAGGACTCCTGGGTTCTATCCCCAGCTTGGGGGGGAGGGGAGGGAGGCACGTGCTGGTTTGAGTCTCACTGAGCTGCTCTGCGCACTGAGACCTGGCAGAACTCGCGTCACCGGCTGCCTCGGGGCGAGGAGCGGCCGGCACTCGCCCCGGGGTGCTGCCTGCTCACGTTCCAGCCATGGCGGGGGCTGCCACCTCTCCCGCAGCCCGGTCCCCTCGCTGGCTCTGCCCTGCGCCCTGGGGGCCATTCGGGGGGCTGGCTGGGGTAGGGGCGGAGGAGACGCGTGGGGGCAGGGCAAGGCTCAGGCACGTCCACCCCCTCCACCCCCCCAGGCTGTCGATGTGCACCTTCACGCTGGCCGTCTCGCTGGGCGCCGTCCTGCTGCTGCCCTTCTCCATCCTCACCAACGAGGTGCTGCTGCTCTTCCCGCACAACTACTACATCCAGTGGCTGAACGGCTCCCTGATCCACGGTGAGCGCCCGCCCCGCTGCCCGGGCGGCTCTGCCCCGGAGCCCACGCTGGCCTGGGGCTGGTCCTGGGGGGGGCTGCGCTAACCTGCCCGTCTCTCTCCAGGCCTCTGGAATCTGGTCTTCCTCTTCTCCAACCTCTCCCTGGTCTTCCTCATGCCCTTCGCGTATTTCTTCACCGAGGCTGAGGGCTTCGCGGGATCCAAGAAGGTACCAGCTGCCCGGCCCGTCTCCTCCCCCGCCCCCCCCCGGTGCCACCCACACCAGGTTAAACTCTCGCCCTCCCCTCGCAGGGCATCCTGGCCCGAGTCTACGAGACCTTCGTGGTGCTCCTGCTGCTGACCCTGCTGGTGCTGGGGATGGTCTGGGTGGCGTCGGCCATTGTGGACGAGGACGCGGGCAGCCGGGAATCCCTCTATGGCGAGTGACTGGGCAGCGTGAGCTCCCCACGGGAGGGGGCAGTGATGGTGGGAGGGGGTGTTGCGTGCTCTCAGACCGAGGACTCCTGGGTTCTTTTCCCAGCTCTGGGAACAGGGAGTATGTTCCAGGGGCTGGGCCCAGACTCCTGGGTTGAATTTTTCATCTCTGCCAGTGGCTTGTTATGAGAGGGGCAAAACTCTGCCCTGCCCCATGCCTCAGTTTCCCTATCTGCATAGTGGGGTGATTGATACCCCCCCTTGCTGTGATGCTCTGGGGTCAAAGGATGACACGCCCTATCAGAGGTGCTAGTTAATGTCCTCCCCACACGTCTCCTGCTGAGTGCCAAGGAATCCCAGCCCCCTGCACCAAGGGTCTCCCAGGCCCCCGGCTTACCCCAGCCTGGGTGTGTAACGTTAACCCTCTCCTCTCCACAGACCTGTGGGAATACTACCTCCCCTACCTCTACTCCTGCATCTCGCTCTTCGGGGTGCTGCTGCTGTTGTGTAAGTGGAGGTTTGATTGCTTTGGGGGCGCAGGGGGATCTGTGGGGTCCAAGCTGAGTTACCAGCCTCCCCCTCCCCCCCCCAAGCAAATGCAAGGGGGCAGGCTGGCCATATGGTTGGGGTGCCGGGCTGGGATCCCGGAGACCTGGCTTCTGTTCCTGTCTCTGACATAGACTGCCTGGGTGACCTGGGGGGGTGTCGCATAGTTCGACTGGGAGCTTTCTGGGACAGGGTCTGTCCCCTCCCCCGAACAAAGGCCCGTGCAAGCCCCTGTAGCCAGACTCTGCCTCCAACCCTGATCCCTGCATCTCCTGCTCGGTCTCCTGGACGTTTTCGAGATGGCTCTGGTCCAGAAAAGTCCTGCTGCGAACACAGAGGCCGGAATTTCCCACCCCCCACCCCCCGACCTGGATAACCTCTGGGTGGATTTTTCTGACCAGTCCCTTTCGGGTGGTGCCGGGGTCTCCGTGACAGACAGGCCAGGTACCCACAGGGTGGAGCGTGCACTCTAGCCAGGCTGGCACCTGGAGGGGGCAGTGCCCCTCCCGGACACCCTGCCACACCTCATGGCCATGGAACGGCAGCTGTGTTCATCAGAGGGGTCTCCCGCTGCTCTCCGAGCCTGATCCGGGTTAGGGAAGGAACTTGCGGGGGGGGGGGGGGGGGTGATTTCAGGGCAGGGGCCTGTTGTCCCAGCCCAGAGCTGCCTCTCCAGCTCTGGGTGCCGAGACCACGCAGGCCCCAGGCTCGAACCCGCCCTGCTGGCATGAACAGACCGGTCCCGGTCCCTTGGGTTCCTTTTGCCAATAGAATGGCGCCCCTTGCTGGTGGAAGGGGGTGGGGGTGCCGGTGCCTGTTCTCACCCTGCTCCTTTGCTCTGTGCCCCCCGCAGTGTGCACGCCCGTCGGCCTCTCCCGCATGTTCACCGTCACCGGGAAGCTGCTGGTCAAGCCCCGGGTAAGGCTCCCTGTTCCTGCCCTCGCCCCATCTCCTGCGCCCCCACCGCCGCGGGGGACCCCCTTGTTTGCTTGGGGCCACGCCCCCACTGGGTGCCGGCTGGTGGGGCAGCCGTTCCAGTCTCTCCCTGCGCTGTGGGGAATCCGGCAGGGGTTGGGGTGTCTGTGGGTCGAGCCCTCAGTGGGGGAGGGACGGGGTGTTGCTTCCCCAGCTGCGTGGTGGCTAACGGGCTCCGTGCTCTCTCTGCCCCCCCCCGCCCCCCCCAGCTGCGTGGTGGCTAACAGGCTCCGTGCTCTCTCTGCCCCCCCCGCCCCCCCCAGCTGCGTGGTGGCTAACGGGCTCCGTGCTCTCTCTGCCCCCCCCGCCCCCCCCCAGCTGCGTGGTGGCTAACGGGCTCCGTGCTCTCTCTGCCCCCCCCCACCCCCCCAGCTGCGTGGTGGCTAACGGGCTCCGTGCTCTCTCTGCCCCCCCCCCGCCCCCCCCAGCTGCGTGGTGGCTAACGGGCTCTGTGCTCTCTCTGCCCCCCCCGCCCCCCCCAGCTGCGTGGTGGCTAACGGGCTCCGTGCTCTCTCTGCCCCCCCCCCCGCCCCCCCAGCTGCGTGGTGGCTAACGGGCTCCGTGCTCTCTCTGCCCCCCCCCCCGCCCCCCCAGCTGCGTGGTGGCTAACGGGCTCCGTGCTCTCTCTGCCCCCCCCCCGCCCCCCCCAGCTGCGTGGTGGCTAACGGGCTCCGTGCTCTCTCTGCCCCCCCCCGCCCCCCCCAGCTGCTGGAGGATCTGGACGAACAGCTGAACTGCACAAGGTTCGAGGAAGCCGCCCTCTCCCGCAAGATCTCTGCCAGTGAGTGTCCCCCATCCCCCGCCCCCGGGCTCGCTCCAACGGGCCCCTTCCCGGGGGGGCTCAGCCCCCCCCCCCAGTTCATCCCTCGGGACTCTCTCCTTCTGCAGGCCCCACCTCCTGCTGGCTCAGCTTGAACGCGGCTCTGCTCCGGGAGCGGTTCCTGGCCATCCAGAGCCGGAGACTGGCGCTGGGTAAGGAGTGGGGGTGGGGAGGGGGCGGAGCCGGACTCCTGGGTTCTCTCCCTGCTTGCTGGGCGGTGAGATCAGTTGGATGCTCTGATCTGGGGGGGTGGAGCCGCGACCATTGCTCACCTGGGGGTGTCCTGTGCTTCCCGGCAGAGCTGCGGCGTGGTGCTTCGCCCTGGCAGCGGAACCTGGGCTACCCCCTGGCCATGCTGTGCCTCCTGGCGCTGACGGTAGGTGCTGCGGGGGGGGGGGGGTGTGCCTGATGTCTGTGCCTCAGTTTCCCTGCTTGTTGGGGTGTGGGGGGGTGATTCTCTGTGGAGCTCCCTGGGGAAGGAGCCCCCCCGAGGGTGCCGGGAGGAGGCCGCACTGACCTCCCGTCTGGTCCTTCCCAGGGCATCGCCGTGCTCGTGGTCTGTTTCCATACGCTGGAGCTGCTGCTGGATGACGCTGCCATGCCGCGGGGGATCCAGGTACCGGGGGAGGGGGTCTGAGCGGAGTTTAACCCTTCCCTCTCTGCCCTGGGCTCAGGCATGAAACAAGTTTGCTGGGTCTTAGCCCAGCTCCCAATAGACGCACCATCAGCAACAGGGAGACCCAGCTACCTAGCCCCATAGCAAGGCCCCTCCAGGTCGGGGGCGGGAGGTTCACCCTGCACTGCATGGATCCGGGGGGGGAAGTGCTCACCAGGTGACCACGTGAAGGGGCTCCGGGACGTCCTGTGACACCAGCCCAGAGCTGGCTGATTGGTTCCTGCTCCAATCTGCCCCCCGCCCCGACCCCCTTCTCTGCTCTCTCTCCCTGCAGGACACACCCCTGGGGCAGGCCTCCTTCTCCATCTTTGGGTCCTTCGGTGCCGCCCTGCAGGTGGTTCTCATCTTGTATCCTTGGGGTGTGCAGCCCCAGCCCCTCTGTCTGATCCCTGCAGGGGGGCTGCTCTCTCTGGCCCCTCGGGAGCAGGGCCTGGGTTTGAAGTATCAGCAAGCCCAGTGCCCCCCTCCCCTGCCCCTCTGGGTGCTGGCCCACAGCCCAGCCCCTGCATCGGCTCCCTGGGCCCAACAGATCTCCTCTCCCCTCCCCTCCCCACTCCGTTATTCCTCCTTAACCCCTGGACTCAGCTATCTAATGGTCTCCTCCGTCGTGGGGTTCTACAGCTCCCCCATGTTCACCAGGCTCCTCCCTGCGAGGCAGGATACCCCCATGACCAAGGTAAGTGGTACCTGCCCCTCCGCCACCGGGTGCCCCCTGCCCCAGTGCAGCCACTGGGGACCACGGTGCCGTGGGCCCAGGACGCCTGGGTTCTCTTCCCGGCCCTGCTGCTGGGGGTGGCTGCACTGCATCATCTCGCCACACGAGGGCGCCATGCACCCGGCACCAGGCTGGATGGGGAGAAGCCCAGCTGTGAGCTGCCCCCTGTCAGATGCCCCCCAGCTCGTCGTGGCCACTCAGCGGGAGCCCCCCACGCGCCCCAGGGCCAGAGTCCAGCTGAGGATCTTGGTTCCCTAATTCTAGGGGTGGGGCCGCAGGTGTCTGGTGGCTCGGTGGGCGGCAGATACGGAGTTGCTGCGGTGATCGGGGGGGCGGGAGGGGTCCTGTGCCCATACTGGGGTGCAGCACCCATGGGGGCAGGGGGAGTCCGGCTCCCAGGTTCAAGGCCTGTCTCTCCCCCACCCAGATCATTGGGAACTGCGTGTCCTTGCTCGTGCTCAGCTCCGCGCTGCCCGTCTTCTCCAGGACACTGGGTGAGTCTCGCGCGCCCCTGGGGCGGGACTGAGTGGCTCCCGATACGCACTGGGCCAGCAGAACTGCCCCATCCAGTTTGCTGGGGGTTGGAGCTCTGGAGCAGCTGCTGTGGGGCTGTAGGTCGGGATTGAGGGGCAGAGGCAGAGCTGGAATAACAAGGGGCTGTGGGTCAGGAAGGGGGGGGCTGGGGCTGCAGGGGGAGGTGCAGTGGGGCCCAGCCTCTCTGAGGGGAGTGCTCAGCCTCTCTCTCTTGCAGGAATCACGCGGTTTGACCTCCTGGGCGACTTCGGCAGATTTAACTGGCTGGGGAATTTCTACATCGTTTTCCTCTACAACATGCTCTTCGCCACCCTCACCACCCTGTGCCTGGTGAAGAAGTTTACATGGGCCGTGCGGGCCGAGCTCATCCGAGCCTTTGGTGAGTCCTGGGCTACCTGTGGGGGAGCCGGTTGGCCAGTGAGCCGGGGGTGTGGGTGAATGGGCTCCTGGCCCCAGCCCAGGCCCTGGCTGCCTGCTGGGTGATGGGCAGGGAGGGGAAATGTCAGCATAGCCCCTAATCAGTGTCTTCCCCCCCCAGGTTTGCACAAGCTGCCCCTGCCTGTGACACGCACCCGCCAGCCCAGCAAACTCTGCTAGGATGAGTGTGGCGCCAGCCAACGGCTGGGACTTGGGGGATACACCCCCATGGGGCGGGGGGGGGGCAGCCCCACCCTGACTCGATGGATTTATTTGGGTCTCCTGCATTCTGAGCCGAAGGACCATGGACCCTGCGGAAGGGGCGGGGCCTGTCTGACTCCGCCCTCGTCTGCTTCTGACCAATGGCCTGCGGGCGAGAAGGGGCCAGTAGCCTGCTGTGGTGCTGATGCTGCACTGGGATGTGGGGCAGTGAGGGGGCCCCATCCCGGGTTGGGGAGACAGGAGAATGCGTGACTGCTGCTGATCAGTACCGCCCCCACCGCTGGAGCCTCCTGGGGCGGGGGGGGGGGGGGTGGCAGCTCTAGGTACCATGCAGGAAGATGTATGGGATTATAATGGGAGCTGAGGGCCAGCACGGGGTGCTGTGGGGAGGGGGCAGGGCCTTGGCTGTGGGGGGCTCCTGCCTAGTCCAGCCCCAGCCTCTCCCAGCAGGGGGCGCTGTGGGGAGCGGGGGTTTAGTAGGTGCCGAAGTTGCCTCATTGGACGTGTTGTTAAACTCCTCCGCTGGCCCTGAGCCCCCGGGCAGACCCCCGGAGCGGCGGTTACATACCTCACTAAGCGGCTGCCGGCCGCGCCTTTGTCTGCGTCGCTGCCTGTGTCTTCGGTCTGGGCTTTTTTATTTTGTTTTAGTTTATTTATTTATTTTGAACAGCTGTGGCCCTGATGTTTTATGGGTGAAATTACCCCTCCCCCCTACAGTAAGGCCCTCCCCACTCCCCTTGCCCAGTGAGCTCAGCCCCTCCCTGCTCTGGCTGTCTGGCCCCCTGAGCCCTGCGCTGCTCCTGTCTCTGACACTCAGTAACTTAGTGTGGGGCTGTGGGGGGGGGCTCATCATTCGAACACCTGGGGTTTCTTTCTCACCCCGGGGTGGAGGGGGAGGGGAAGGAGGTCTGGCTACAGACACCCCTCATCCAGCAGGGGCCAGGCTGGTGCCTGATCCTGCCTCTGAGCGGGAGGAGTGTGTGTGGGGGGGGTTACAGGCCCTGGAGGGGAGGCTATAAACTATCAATTCCCCCCCCCCCCCCCCCGTGGCATTAGAGCTGGGGGGGGCAGAGCTGGAAGGGGTGTGGGCCGGGGTCGCCAGTCCTTCCTGCAGGGCTGAACTCAGCTCTGCTGCGTCCCTCCTCCCCGGCCCCAGAGCGTGGGAGCCCAGGGCCAGCTTGGCTTTGTCCACCGAGTGGGTCAGGTCTCTGCTCCGGCAGGCGCTAGTGACAATGCAGAGCCGCTGTAAACTGCTGTGTGGTTTTTTTTTTAATTTATTTAAATAATAAAAAGTGTCTCTTTTACTACATGGTGGGAGGCCAGCGGCCTGCAAGCCAGCGGCTCGGTCTGTTGCAATTCCTGGTGGGAAATGTGGTTCCCAGGTGCTGGAGCGCTGCATGTCCGTACACACGCACCCTGCAGCTCTCTGCCCTGCACCTGAACACCCCTGTGCCTGCCCCTTGGGTTCCTGCTTCTCGAGCTGGGCACACCTCCTTCCTCCCCTCTCTGGGCCTGCTCTGGCTGCTGGGGCACCTGGGGGTGTTGCAGCAGGAGCAGGGTGTCTGCTCTCTGGCACGTCTGAAGATGGGTGTGTGACTATGCATGCACAACTTCCTCCCCCCCATCATGGAAGGTCCCACACCCTGTCTGACCCCCCCACACCTCCTTTGCTGTTGGGTATAATTACCCATTTTCCTGGCTATAGCTAATGAGCCTCTTCCAGCTCTCCACCCTCTCTCCTCCTCCCATACCCCCAGCCCCAGGGGAGGCTGTGGAAAAAGAGCCGGGGCAAAGGTGAGGGCTGGGCTGCTGGGTGGGTTCCTGGCTTTCAGGGGCCCATTTTCCCTGGCCTGCCCCCCCCCCCACTGTGCCCACAGGCAGAGTCACTGCCGGGTTCTGCGGGTGGCAGGGGGCCCAGGCTGGGCTGAAGCGGTAGCTGAGATGGGGAGCAGGCACTCTGTCACTGAGCTTAGGGGGGCTGTAGGTTGGGATTGAGGGGTAGCAGCAGAGCGATGGGGGAAGGGAGCCCACGGGGGGCCTGTGGGTTAGGACTGGGGGCACTGGCATATCTGGGGGGAGGAAGGGAGCCAGGGCTGGGCTAGCAGGGTTGCCAGTGAAGATGACTTGTTCACCTTTTGGCCCAGCTCCAGTCTGCTCTAGGGGCCTCCCCACTCCCATGTTCCTTTTGAACATCAGAACGGCCAGACTGGGTCAGACCAAGGGGCCATCCAGCCCAGTGTCCTGTCTGCCGACAGCGGCCAATGCCAGGGGCCCCAGTGGGAATGAACAGAACAAGGAATCATCAAGTGATCCATCCCCTGTCGCCCATTCCCAGCTTCTGGCAAACAAGAGGCTAGAGACACCATCCCGGCCCAGCCTGGCTGGTAGCCATTGACAGACCTGTCCTCCATGAACGTATCTAGTTCTTTTCTGAACCCTGTTCTAGTCGTGGCCTTCCCAAAATCCTATATGTGGAGTGGGGGGGGGTCGTGTGAGGGGGTAGCCACAGGCTGTTTCATGGGGTGTTTGTCACTCTGAGTGCAGAGGAAACTGCCCGGGTGCCAAACCTTCCCACCCATCCTGCCCCGGCTCTGCAGATGGGGGGAGCGGCCGCAGGGGGCTGGGAACCGGCCCTGCCTGGCTGTCACAGCTGGGAGTTTGCTGTCTCTACCCCCACCCCACCCAACCTCCTGTTTTTACACGGGCTGATCAGGAAGCTGGGTGTATATTGCAGGAAATGGAGCCATAGCTGCCCGGTTTCCCTGGAACATGATCTCCTCCCAGTGCCCCGGCCCGGCACCGTGATCCACCCGCCCATGGGCACGGCTGGGTGCACCTGCCCCAGCCTGCGTCTTGCCCGCCTGGGGGCCGCGGCACTGGGGGGAGCTGGCTCAGCCCTCAGAGCGTGGGCACTGGGCTGCCACCTGGGCCTTGGACCCACAACCTGCGCTGTAGGTGGCAGAGAGACCCTGGGGACCTGCTGGGGGCACGGGTGCCCTGGGGCGCGGAGCCGGCCGGGGCTGGGGGCGCGGGTGCCCGGGGGCGCGGAGCCGGCTGGGGGTGCGGGTGCCCTGGGACATGGAGCCGGCCGGGGCTGGGGGCGCAGGTGCCCTGGGGCGTGGAGCTGTCTGGGGGTGCGGGTGCTCTGGGGCGCGGAGCCGGCCGGGGCTGGGGGCGCGGGTGCCCTGGGGCGCGGAGCCGGTTGGGGCTGGGGGCGCGGGTGCCCTGGGGCGCGGAGCCGGCCGGGGCTGGGGGCGTGGGTGCCCTGGGACATGGAGCTGTCTGGGGGCGCGGGTGCCCTGGGACATGGAGCCGGCTGGGGGCGCGGGTGCCCTGGGGCGCGGAGCCGGTTGGGGCTGGGGGCGCAGGTGCCCTGGGGCGCGGAGCCGGCTGGGGGCGCAGGTGCCCTGGGACATGGAGCCGGCCGGGGCTGGGGGCGTGGGTGCCCTGGGACATGGAGCTGTCTGGGGGCGCGGGTGCCCTGGGACATGGAGCCGGCTGGGGGCGCGGGTGCCCTGGGGTGCGGAGCCGGCCGGGGCTGGGGGCGCGGGTGCCCTGGGACATGGAGCCGGCTGGGGGCGCGGGTGCCCTGGGGCGCGGAGCCGGTTGGGGCTGGGGGCGCGGGTGCCCTGGGGCGCGGAGCCGGCTGGGGGCGCGGGTGCCCTGGGGCGCAGAGCTGGCTGGGGGTGCGGGTGCCCTGGGGCACGGAGCCGGTTGGGGCTGGGGGCGCGGGTGCCCTGGGGCGCGGAGCCGGTTGGGGCTGGGGGCGCGGGTGCCCTGGGGCGCGGAGCCGGCTGGGGGTGCGGGTGCCCTGGGGCGCGGAGCCAGTTGGGGCTGGGGGCGCGGGTGCCCTGGGGCGCGGAGCCGGCCGGGGCTGGGGGCGTGGGTGCCCTGGGACATGGAGCTGTCTGGGGGCGTGGGTGCCCTGGGACATGGAGCCGGCTGGGGGCGCGGGTGCCCTGGGGCGCGGAGCCGGCCGGGGCTGGGGGCGTGGGTGCCCTGGGACATGGAGCCGGCTGGGGGCGCGGGTGCCCTGGGGTGCGGAGCCGGCTGGGGGTGCGGGTGCCCTGGGGCGTGGAGCCGGTTGGGGCTGGGGGCATAGGTGCCCTGGGGCGCAGAGCTGGCTGGGGGCGCAGGTGCCCTGGGGTGCGGAGCCAGTTGGGGCTGGGGGCGCAGGTGCCCTGGGGCGCGGAGCCGGCTGGGGGCGCAGGTGCCCTGGGACATGGAGCCGGCTGGGGGTGCGGGTGCCCTGGGGTGCGGAGCCAGTTGGGGCTGGGGGCGCGGGTGCCCTGCGGCGTGGAGCCGGCTGGGGGTGCGGGTGCCCGGCCCCCCGGAAAGCAGAGGTCGCTTTCTGCTCTGCCCCTTTGGTGACTTTATTTAACTCCGGGTCCTTTGAACAGCATCTCAAGGCAAATTCGAATGAAAGGAGTCTGCCCTCTGCTGGCCAGAGCTGGAAATGCTGCTGCAGGAGACGCGCCGACCCGTGCCGGGGGTGTGTTTGGGGGGGTCTCTGCAGGTTTCAAAAGTGGCTGCTGAATTTTTGGGGCCCCCACGCTGGAAGCGCCACCTCCCCCGCCCCTGGGGCCTGGCCTCTCGCCAGGGCCCAGCGCCTACGACTCCAGCTAGGACCCCTGGGCGAGCAGGGCTGCCAACCCTCCAGGATTGTCCTGGAGTCTCCAGGAGTTAAAGATGACTTTTTGATTAAAGATTATGTCATGTGATGAAACCTCCAGGAATGCGCCTACCGCAAATTGGCAACCCTTTGGGCGAGGCAGGTGCTGGATGGGGGGGGACACCCTGGGAAAGGCCAGGCTGGCTCAGACCTGGGCCCATCTACCCGGGTCTCCAGCAGCGTTGAGGGCACCCTGCTCCCAGGCTAAACTCTCACCTGATCCCCCCAGAGACTGGGGCCCCAGGCCCTGGCGTGGGGGGCTCTAGCCCTGTGGGGGAGGGAAACCCCAGCTAGTTCCCCTCTGTGCATTAGGATCTTTAACCTTCCTGGCTGGGGGGGGGGGGTTTACATCTGTAATGGGGGCACCCGAGCCCCCCTCCCTGGGTGCAGGCAGCCCCTGGGAGACCAGAGGTGGGTTTACGCTGAGCTGTAGGGGCCCGCTGCGGACTTTACCCCGGAGGGGAGGGGGTGCAAAGGGGGGTAGGAAACGCACTGAGGTGGAAGAGGGCAGGGAGACGGTGGGGGGCTGGGAAGGGGCGGAGGGTGCAGTGGGGGGAGGAAGACTTGGGGGTGCAGGGACTGGGTGGGATGAGGGCTCGGGGGGCGGTAGTGGGGGTGCGCTGGGCCCCACTGTGACAGGAGTAAGGACAGCTGTCAGGAGCGCGCTTCGGAGAAGGGCAGAGGCGCGTTCCCGCTGGCGCCAGGTGAGGAGCGCCGCGCGCGGTTGGAGTTTCGCGCAGGTGAAAGGGCGGGAGCGCGCTCAGGTGCACCGAGGCTGGTAGTGCGCTAGGACGCGCATGCAGGATCCAGAGGGATTACGCGGGGACGCGTGCTGGGTGCTCGGTGCGGGGACGCGCGCTGGGTGCAAGGCGCGCCAGTGAGCGCTGGCCGGGGCCCCGCGGGGGCGGCACCGGGGGGATGTGGCCGCCGCTCCCGGGGGACGGACTCTTAAAGGCGGAGCCGGGAGCCTGGCAAGGGCAGCAGCAGCAGCGAAGGACCCGGCGGGGCTGCCCAGTGGTTGGGAGCAGCAGGAGGGGGGACGCTGCCCGGGGCGCACGGCTGGCACCCAAGGGTCCCTGCACCAGAGGGCGCAGCCGAGCACCTGGGGATGGCGCTGCCAGGAGGGGTCCCCGGGCCCTAGGGGCGGCGGTGCCAGGCGGCGGTGCCAGGAGGGGTCCCCGGGCCCTAGGGGCGGCGGTGCCAGGCGGCGGTGCCAGGAGGGGTCCCCGGGCCCTAGGGGCGGCGGTGCCAGGCGGCGGTGCCAGGAGGGGTCCCCGGGCCCTAGGGGCGGCGGTGCCAGGCGGCGGTGCCAGGAGGGGTCCCCGGGCCCTAGGGGCGGCGGTGCCAGGAGGGGTCCCCCGGGCCCTAGGGGCGGCGGTGCCAGGCGGCGGTGCCAAGAGGGGTCCCCCGGGCCCTAGGGGCGGCGGTGCCAGGAGTGGTCCCCCGGGCCCTAGGGGCGGCGGTGCCAGGCGGCGGTGCCAGGAGGGGTCCCCGGGCCCTAGAGGCGGCGGTGCCCGGAGAGGCTCCGGGCTGTCGGGGGTCCCTGGCTCCGGCCCGATGCGGGAGCCCGGAGCCGCGGGAGGCAGCTGAGCCGTCGGACAGCCCCCGCGATGCCCTGGCACGGCCCGCTAGCGCTCAGCCTGCTCTGCCTGGCCTGTTGCCTGCTGCTGCCGGGCCGGGGCTGTGGGCCGGGCCGGGGCCCGCCGGGGCGCCGGCGACAGGCCCGGAGGCACCTGGTGCCGTTGCACTACAAGCAGTTCGTGCCCAACGCGCCCGAGCAGACGCTGGCTGCGAGCGGGCGGGCCGAGGGCCGGCTGGGGCGCCGCGCCGAGCGGTTCCGGGACCTGGTGCCCAACTACAACCCCGACATCATCTTCAAGGACGAGGAGAACACGGGGGCCGACCGGCTCATGAGCCAGGTAAGGGGCGCCCGCCCCCGCGGACCCCCGGCTGCTGCCCGGGCAAGGCAAGCGCCCTGGGGCCCCCTCCCCTGCGCCCCGTTACCCATTAACCCGGCCCCTGGCGGCTGGTGCCCGGAGCCCGGGTGCTTTGCAGGGCGAGTCCAGGGCCGGGGCCGTCCAGGTACAAGCGGGGAGCGAACTGGCAGGCTGGGGTCGCTCTCCGGGGGGCTGCCCGGCAGCGAGACCTTTGGAGCTGGATCCCGAGCGGCTGGGCCCTCCCGCCTCACCCGGCTGGGGGTCAGTTCCCAGGCCGTGCCCTGAGGCGGGGGGGACCGGCCCGGACCCGCCTGCAGCTTGTTCCCAGACCGCAGCGGGCCCCGGCCATTTGCTGCCGCTTCGCTCGGGGGTTGGCTGAGATCTCCCGGGGCTGCGTGGAGCTGGTCTGGCGGCCCCCGACTCTGCACCCCCCGAACCCCCCCGACTCTGCACCCCCCGACTCTGCACCCCCCGCACCCGCCCTCTGCACCCCCCCACTCTGCACGCCCTCCCCAGGTGTCCCAGCCCCAACTCGGAGGCCTGGGACCCCCCAGAGCAGCAAGGAGCCCTGGAGGCTCCCGGGAGGGGTCCGGCTGTTGGGGGTGAAGGGGGCACTCAGGCTGGGGGGCCCCTCCGGCCGCTCTCTGTGACAGGTGAGTAGCAGCCGGGGGGATGGAATCGCTGCTCTCCCCTGCCACGGCCTCGGAAAGCACCTGGCCGGCACCAGTTCAGCGTTTCCACCTCCTCAGAGCCCAGCTCCTGCAGACTCCCCCATTTCACAGACAGGGACACTGAGGCCTGGGCCGGCCTGGGCCCAGGTGATAGTGTGCTAGACACAGGCATGGTGGCTCCCAGCCCTGCGCCCTATGGCCCTGGCCTGGGATCTCCGCCTGGGGCCTGCTGCAGGGCTGAGCAAAGGGGGCAGACCCCTCCTCTATGCTGGGTGCAGAGATTCGATCCCAGCCCCCCCCCCAACCCCCCCAGGGACCCACTGGAGCCAATGGGGCGGAACCGAAATGACAACAATTAACATGAAGTGGTTTGTGAGACCTTTTGGGGCGACTGACCCAGTGCTGGGGAGGCGGGGGGGGGCGTGATGAGATGGGGGGTGGATTAGAGCAGAGAAGCTGGGGTCTAGTTCTGGCTCTGGTCTGTGGAGGTGTGGGGGGGTAAACCTGAATCGCCTCCCTCGAAGCCAGCCTGGATTTACACCGGAGAGGAGCTCAGGACCTGGGCCTTGGCGTCACC
This sequence comes from Emys orbicularis, assembly GCF_028017835.1. Classification (NCBI taxonomy): domain Eukaryota; kingdom Metazoa; phylum Chordata; order Testudines; family Emydidae; genus Emys; species Emys orbicularis. The sequence continues at coordinate 23,639,835 of NC_088701.1, forward strand.
ATCTGCCTCGGCCCCTGAGATGTTTGGCACCCTGGTCACTTTCTCTTTGGCAGCAGTGTCTGGGTTGCCAGCGGGGGGGGGGGGGGGAGGAGGTGTCCAGCAGGGGGTGACCAGGGCCCAGTGGAGACAGGGCCCAGGGAGCTTCCCCCCATGTAGCCAGGCTGGGTCGTGGCTGCCCCCCTCCCCCCCGTCTTGGCAGCGAAGATAGGGCCGAAGTGGCAGCTCCTGGGGCGGGGAGGGGGAGAGAGCAGAGACCCCGCTGCAGAGCAGGCAGGGTGGGCAATGGGCGACAGGGATGTCTCATCCCATTTCATCTCCCTGCTGAGGGCTCCATGGCTTGGCAGGGGAGGGGAAGTGGTGCTGCGGCCCTGGCTCACAATAGAGCCGTTGTTGGCCCCTGCTAAGTGCTCAGGGTTACATGGGGAGATGCATTTTAACAACAGGGCCCAGGAAAACCTGCACCTGGCCCCCTTTCCACCCCCTCCCCCAGGACGTGTTCTCCAGGCTCTGAACCTCGGCCGACCCTGGGGACATTCACCGAGGGCTCTGGTTTGTTGCAAAGGTTACGAGGAGACGACTGGCCCCATGGCTTGGCCCCGGGAGACCTGGGGTCCGTCGCAGCTCTGCCACAGATTGTAGGAACACAAGCCAGTCATGCGGCTTCTCTGTGCCTCAGTTTCTTCACTGCACAAATGGGGATAACGGCCCTGCCCTGCTGCCCAGGGGGTGCTGGGACAGTCGGGCAGCGGGGGGCAGATAAGTCCCTTGGATGGATGGAACAGTGCCCCTAACAGGTCTGTTAGCTGGGGAGTGGCTGCCTGGGGGCTGAAGGCTCCAGGCTGAAACATGTACAAAGCAGAGTTTCCGATCCCAGCACAGCTGACTGCGCTTTCTGCGTCTGAACAGTCCTGGGGCAGCGAGTTCCACGGGTGAACGTAGTGCTAGCAACAAGTAGAAGTCATTGGGTCAGGACTGGCCAGCTGTTCCATCAGCCCCACTCACCGGGATTGACCCACATTGGCGCTACAGGGTCTTGGCGACAAGCAATGTCATACGGCGGAGGGGCTGCAGCTGTGCGGGAAGCCCCCGGGCACCCTGGCGGAGGAGGTGCAGGTCCATCTGGGGGCAGCCCTGGGGCCAGGCTGTGCCACGCCCTTTAGTTACGATAGTTGGTGTAACCGCCCCCTAGGGTGACCAATGCCAGGTCCTGGCAGTGCCAGGGGACCGCTGGCTCCTGGGCCGTGCGAGCCGATGACATTTCAGCCTCTCGCGTGTCCGTGGGTGGGCACGCTGACTGCATCGCGGATTCATTTCCTCCTGCTGAGTCACCCGATGCCCGTCGCCTGGGCAAGGGGGGAGGCTGGCAGCCAGACTGGGTCTGGATGGCACAGGATGGTGGGCGTGCCGGCTCTGGGAGTAGAATGAGCCGGCTGTGCTGGAGGAGAGACAATGGAGCGTGGGGGCGCATGGAGAGCGCCGGGGTGGGTGTTTCCTGCCGCGGTGCTGGGGTGAGGAGGGGAGTCTGCTCGGCGAGGGGGCCACACTCCGGGGTGGGCCCTTCCCTCCCGGAATGAACCAGCACCCTGGAATATTCAAGCCGTAGCAACCCGGGAGTGGGAGGGTTAATGGGATGTGTCCGGTGCTGGTTGGAATGGGAGCCAGGACTCCTGGGTTCCGTTTGCAGCACTGGGAGGGGAGTGGGGTCTAGTCGTTGTTGGAGAGTCATAGACACTAACATTGGAAAACCCCAAGTCCCTCTTCCTGGGCACGTTAGTCCGTTACAGCCGGTCCTTGCCTGACCAATTCAGCTCCATCCTTGGGGTTTGCACTGTGGGGATCCCCAGCGTATCAGCCATGGTGCCAGGTGCTTCAGAGGGAGTGAACGGAACAGGGAATTAGCGAGTGATCCACCCCCTGGGGGCCAGGCCCAGGTTGAGGGTCCCTCTCACGGTCTTCACTAACCTCACCCCCTGCTCAGCCCCTCTTCCAGGTCATTAATAACGGCTGGCTTCTATCCCTGCCTGCAGCCCGGACTCACTGGCTAGTTCCTGCCCTGCTCTGTGCCTCAGTTTCCCCAGCTCTGAAATGGGGATACCATGGTACCTATATCCCAGGGCTGCTCTGAGGCGTCAGGACTGTGCTTTGAGAGTCTTGGGTGACTTGGGTCACTGGGGTGCAAGCTGCGCTGGGCAGGGTCTGTGCAGTGCCCAGCCTCCCCCCGCGGAGGGGTTTTGCTGCTGGGGTGTTGCTCCCCCGCCCCCTGCCCTGGCAGCACTTGCTGCTTCTCTTGGTTCCCCCGTCCCCGCCTCAGAGGTGCCTGAAAATGCCCCTATTCAGCTGCTCCGGGACCGTGCTCCTGGCAGCCTCTGGCCCTCGGAGCCATGCAGCTGGTGACCTGCGGCTGCCTCTGCAGGTCAGAGCTCCCAGGGCCACGCAGCTGGACTTGGCCGGCTGCCATGCGGGGGTGCAGGGACTCAGAATGGAAAGCAAAGGTCATGGGGTCCCATACCCCCACTGGGGCAAATGGGGGGCGGGGAGAGCTGGCAGGAGGGAAGTTCTGTCTCCCCATCCTGGGAGGCTGGGGCAGCGAGGGGGATGCTCTTGACTGCCCGTTATCCTGTTGCCATGGCGATGGAGGAGGCTGCCTCGGGCTCCCCTGGTCCTGGTCCAGGCGGCTTGGCTCTGTCTCCATTCTCTATCCATCCGCCCTGCTCCCTGGCTCTTCCCCCCCTTCCCTTGTTCTCCCGCTCGATCGCTCTTTTCACTGCCTGTCCCTCTCTCTCCTTCCCATGCTCCCGGCTCCCCTGCCCGCCGCGCCAGTCTCGCCCTCCTGGTATGAGAATAATGTCAAGGCTAGAGGGAAGTGGTTACTTTTTTCTTTATTTGATTATTCATTTCGTGATAAACCTCCTCCCCCAGCCGGAGCTTCCCGGGAGGGAGCAGCTGGTATGATTTCCCCTTGCTCCTGTCTTGCCTTCTTCTGGGCTGCTTCCCCCTGCAGCTGCCATGCTGTGGGCAGGGACCAGGAGGGCATCGTATTCTTGCTGGGGCAGGGCATTGGGGTATCTCGGGGGGATGGAAGGAATCCAGTTTTCAACAACCCCAAACTGCAGCTCAGAGGCCTGTGGGAGGACTTGAAAGACAGCTAGCCCCACTCCGCCGGCATGTGACAGATCACCCAGGCAGAGACCCCTCGCCCAGGCTGCCCTCTGGGGCAGAACGCAGAAGCCGTTCCAGAGTCGCTCAGCAAAAGGGATCACTTGCCCAGCACTGAGATGCAGCCTCTTCTGGGGTGGAGTGTGGCGGCTGGTTAAGGGCCATGCGGCTGTTTAGGACGAATATTATCCAGCTGGAAGTGTGGTGGCAAGTGGTGCTGCTGAGTGAAATTAGCCACCTTGAAATTTGGCTGCTGCACCCTGACTTTTATGGGGTGTCTGGCCATTAGGGTTCAGGGCCTGGCAGTTCATCCATCCCTTGGCTGGTCTGGGTACCCCAGAGAGTGCCTCCCCCAGCCACTCTGTTCACCCCTATGGAAAGTGCATGCTATTGGGGGGATCCCCAGTCTAGGTGCGTGTGGGGAGGGTGAGTCTAGCTAAAAGGGCCCCCCCAAACTCCCAAGCACTCCTCCCCCCAGGGGATATTCTGCTCTTCCTCTGGCCTGACCCCCTGGTGGCCAGCACACCAACCACTCCTGTGCACTGCTCCAGCCCCCAGCCTTGCAGGGCCCCGATCCTGGTCAGTGGCTGCTGCAGTCCTGCAGGGGGGGGGGGGACTGGCCGGGGAGTGGGGTCCTGTGGCTGCCCCTCCCAGGGTGCACTTTCCCCCTTGCTGACACCGGCCGGGGGGTGCAAGGCCACTGAATGGGCCTTTTGTGGCAAAGCTGATGACTTTGCTGTTCTTTCCCTGTTGAACCGGAGGATTTGAAATTCTCGCCGAGTTAAGTAATTCTCGGGCTGGAAAACAGCTATTGTGCTGCGAGGCGCGAGAAGCGCAGCACATTCCTCCGCCGGCCCGTCCCTCCTCCCCTGCACGCCATCAATCTGACTTTGTTCCCTTTCTAGTTGGTTTAAATGCCACCCGCGCCCCCCCATCTCTCCGTCTGCCCCTCTTTCGTTCCTTCCCCGCGCAGCTCCCCGCCCACCCTGCCTGCCCCCAAGGCCCCGGCTCGGCTCGGCTCTCTGGCTTTTCCGAGGCCTGAGCCGGGCTGGGTTACAGCCGCAGGTGGCTTGGTGCCGAAGGGATCAGTGGAAGGAGCCCAGGAGGAGGGAGGGAAGAAGGAGGGAAAGTGGCTGCTAGGAGTGAAAGCTGCAGGAGAGAGTTAATGATGCTTGGGGGGCAGATTTGGGGGAGCGCTGGGGGTGAAGAGGAGAGGCAGAGACTGGGCTGAGGCCTGTGCGGGGCAGGAGACTTGGGATGTTTGCTGCCACTCCAGCCTTTCCCTTTGCCTCTAGGCTCTGCTTTTTGTTGCCAGTTGTTGCATTTCCACATTGGGAGAGAATCGAGCGGGATTCGGATTTTAATGTGCTGTGTTGGTTTTTTTTAAATCTGCTGTGCAGCGTTGGTGTTATACAGAGCTGCTCCGCCTCACCCCAGAGGTGGCTGCAGTTCTGTGAGGGAGGAATGAATGGCATAATAAATCAATAACCTGGAAATTGTTTGAGGACAAAGTGTACGTGGGTCTGCAGCAGGATGGATGAATCTATGGGCATGTAGCACCTTTCAATCAAGAGATTCATTGCTTTGCAAAGCGGGGAAGCGTGGCTCTCCCCTCGGCCCCCAAAAAGGGGAGTGACTGGCACGAGGTCACAGAGGGAGACAATTCCAGAGCGGGGGGGGCGGGGGACCCAGGAGTCCTGGTTCCCGCCCCCCTGCTCTAAAGGGAGGGGCCCAGCCTCAAACAAGTCTGATGCTCCTGAAACACGGATTAGCCATTCCCTCTGGGCCTGACCCGAGTTAATGAATCACCCATTAAGGAGCTGGTCTGTGTGTTTCTGGGGGGAGCTGGTGAGCGCTGGTTTGGGCCGGGTGGGGGCAGCCAGACCTAGGCGTGTCCCGTCCCCATGTGGCGCCGTCCCAAGCACGGCTCTGCGGGGCTGTGTGGCGTCTGTGCCCGCCGGGGTCCCTGCCCAGGGCATTTGGGTGCCAGCTGCTGACGACAAGCCCGGCCCTGGAAAAAGGCCCCCACTTGGTCTCACGGGAGCGCTCAGAACCCCCACGGCGCTCTCCTCCGGGCCCTGGCCTCTCTCCGTTTCAAGTTTCCTTCCGTACCGATGCCCGTGGCTGTGGGAGGGAGCCGGGCTCTGCTGAGGGGGCGCAGTCGAGGGGCCGGGGGGGGGTAGAGCAGGGGGAGGGGAAGGAGCCGGTTCTGGGCGCTGCCCAGACACGTCTGGCGAGTGCAGCCGGGTGTGGCTGGGGGGGGGGGGGGGTGTCACACCTGGGGGGGCACCGGGTTCAGCCGGCAAAGGGACAGTGGAAGCACCAGAAAAGCGCAGGGAAAATCGCACCTCAAGCCTTGTGCAGCAGACTCAGTTCCCGAGCTTGTGAATTGGGGGGGGGGGGTCACCACAGCCCCCTGCATTTTGTGCCCCGCTCGGGGAGCCAGCCTGACTCAGTGGGTGGGGCATCACCTGTCCCGTCCCCTCTGTGGGTGATTCCCTACCCACCTGCATCTGCCTGGTCCGTGGGCCTCCGCTGTGCTGCAGGGACAGGGGCCCTTCGCCCAGGCTGGCTCCAGGTGACCCTTGTCTGCCGAGCCGGGGGAAGCTGCCGGCTGCCCTGGCCTCGGGCGGCTCTCCGGGCGCTGAATGCTGGAGACGAGGCCTTAGCCGGTGAGCCGCTGTGGGTGGCGGCGTCCGGCCTGGCAGTGCCCCCGAATCTGCTGAAATGCCCCTGAAAACCTGGGCTGGCTGCCCCAGCGCCCGGTGGCACTGGCTGACTGTCCATGGCGCACGCGCGCCAGTCTAGAGAGGGAATTAGGCTTGTGAACCAGCAAAGCTGTGGGACTATGGGGGTGCTGCTGCCTTTGCCCTCCCCTGTCTCCCCTGCTCCCTGTCCCTGTCGGTGACAATGGCCAGCTCCTTGGAATTAAAAATTGGCCGGAGGCCTGGCCTCTGCCCCTGCAACAGCATCTCCATCGTCCTTCCTCTGGGTGCCCCCCAGCCCCCCAGGGGGCAGCTGAGGCAGGGCTGTCCAAATCTCTTAGCACATCCTTGGACCGTTCCTCCTCTGATGTCAGGGTCCCCGCTCCTCGCAGCCCCCCAGCCGGCTGTGCATTCTCCTCCTGTCTGCCCCACTGCCTCCCCCGCGCCTCCGGAGCAGCAAGGCTTAACGTATGAGGAGAGATTAATACGACTGGGACTTTTCAGTTTGGAAAAGAGACGACTCAGGGGGGATATGATAGAGGTCTATACAATCATGACTGGTGAGGAGAAAGTAAATAAGGAAGTGTTATTTACTCCTTCTCATAACACAAGAACTAGGGGTCACCATATGAAATTAAAAGTCAGCAGGTTTAAAACAAACAAAAGAAAGTATTTCTTCACACAACACACAGTCAACCTGTGGAACTCCTTGCCAGAGGATGTTGCGAAGGCCAAGACTATAACAGGGTTCAAAAAAGGACTAGATAAGTACATGGAGAATAGGTCCATCAGTGGCTACTAGCCAGGCTGGGCAGGGATGGGAATGGGCGACAGGGGATGGATCACTTGATGATTCCCTGTTCTGTTCATTCCCTCTGGGGCTCCTGGCACTGGCCGCTGTTGGCAGACAGGACACTGGGCTTGATGGACCTTTGGTCTGACCCAGGCTGGCCGTTCTCATGTACATGCTCTCCCTTGCCAGCGCTGCAAGGACCGTGTGAACGCGCTGGCCATCGCCGTGATGAACATGTGGCCCGGCGTGAAGCTGCGGGTGACGGAAGGCTGGGACGAAGATGGGCATCACCTGCCCGACTCGCTGCACTATGAGGGGCGGGCGCTGGACATTACCACGTCTGACCGGGACAGGGAGAAGTACGGCATGCTGGCGCGCCTGGCCGTGGAGGCCGGCTTCGACTGGGTCTACTACGAGTCCAAGGCCCACATCCACGTGTCGGTGAAAGCAGGTAACGGGAAGCAGGGTGATACCGTGGGGGACAGGGATCCTGGCTCTGGATGGCATGGACCCATGGCCTAGGGTGTTCCTTGACTTCTTCAGGTTGGCAACTCCTTGTTTGAATTCAGAAGTTTGCTTCCGTTCACGTGTCAGAGTAAAAAATGTGTCGCTGCTGCTCAGTTGTGCGATTGCTCGGTGGGTGTGTTCTGAGCGAGGGGCAGCACCGGAGAGTGTGTGGGGAGGGGGAGAGGGCAGATTTTCTTTGCCTTCATCTGAAATAAATTTTGCAGCACCTCACGACCCCCTCAACTGCCTTTTATGCCCCCGCCCAACACCTCCGGTGGGCAGAGCACTAGGCTGGGGCTGTGGACTCCTGGGTTCTAGTCCCATCTCTGCCAATGACCCTGCTTTGTGACCTTGGGGGAGTCTCTTCCCAGCTCCATGCCTCAGTTTCCCCTCCCACCCGCTGTCTACACGGACTGTCGGCTCTTTGGGGCAAGCCCTGCCTCTCTCGCTAGCGCTGTGCTGCACCTGCAGCGGTGCCCTGATTTGGGGGGTGCTTCTAGGCACTGCAGTGACAGAAGCAGCAGAATTCCTTCCTCGCCCCATTAGCGTTCAGGGTTTCACAAAAGTCTAACATGAAGGGAACCGTTCTTATGACTGTTGTCAAGAAATTCAGCGCAGAGAGGGGTCTTAGTTAGTAATTATTATAGTAATACTAACTGCTAATTACTAACTAAATAATTAGTAATACTCATCAAGAATATTTTTGTTAAAAGCCCATCTTCCCTCCCACCCCCCCTTCCAGCAGCCCCCGAAGCCCCCGGGGGTGCACTGGTGCCCAAGCCAAACTGAGAAGAAACAATACGTGAACTTGGCCAGGCTCGTGCTTGTCCCCGAGCCAGCGCGGGGGGAGACTAAGACAGAGCACGACAGCGCTGGAAAGTCCTCCAGACTCGAATCCTCGGTTTGAGAGTAAATGATTTCCTGTGTGTGAGTGACGGGAGGAGAGAGACCGTGTGCCGTTGTAAACACCTGCTTTGTCTCTTGAGAGCCAGTTTGTGTTTGTGTCATTTCAAAGCCCCGTTCAACCCCCCCTCTCTTTGTCAGAGCTGTAGTACCTTTCCACACTCCCTGTCCAGTTCACTTGTGCTCCCTGCAGGCAGCAGACAAAATACGGCAGGGCCTACGTAAACAGGGGCTGTGGTTTGGGGCCTGATTCTCCAGTGCTCTGCACCTTGCATTGTTGGCTCTGCTGATGCAAAGTGAAACAGCCGGAGATCACATGGGCGTGTTGTGCCTGGTGTGGCCAACACCCCCAAGGGGCAGCACACTCAGGCCCCCTCGGTTTTAACCTCCCGTGACAGAGCTGCTGGCGGAGTGTTGATACATCTCGAGGTTTCCCCACCAGGCAGCCGCACTTTAAGGCAGGATCCCCGTTGAAGTCCCTGTTAAACGGGGCGTTCCCAAGCACCAGGCCCTGTTGGTTTGTTTCTGGATTGAGCCCGTCAGGGGTGAGCACTTCCCCTCCCTAGAAGCATGACCAAGCCAGACGACAGAACGAAGAGGTTCCAGACGCGGGAGGTGCCCACGGCTCCCGCTGCCTTCACTGGAGGCTGAGAGCGCGCGGCGCTTCTCTGGAGCTGCTCCATCCCTGGCGTGAGCAGGCATCGCAAGCCGGGTCTGTCTGGGCTGGGTACTGGTCTCTCTGCTCCAGTGCGAACCCCAGCAATGATGTCCTGTGCTGTGAGCCAGGCCTTGTGCTGGATTAAACTGCCCCTGTGCAAGCCCTGTTTACACCTGGTGCACCAGCCCTGCTCCGGGGAGGGCTTGCACCATGGGAGCGAGGCAGGTGCAAATATCCCCCACGCGGACAGGCCGCGGGCAAGATGCTGCCCGCCCGCTCCGTGCCTCCATCGGGGTGTTTTCTGGCCCACGCGTGCCGCAGTGCTGACGGGACCCTCTGTCTTCCCGCAGATAACTCCCTGGCCAGCCGGGCCGGCGGCTGCTTCCCGGGCCACGCCACGGTGACGCTGCGGAGCGGCCAGCGGAAGGGGCTGTGGGAGCTGCGCCGTGGTGACTGGGTGCTGGCCGTGGACCGGAGCGGCCAGGTGGTCCCCACCGAGGTGCTGCTTTTCCTGGACCGCGACCTGCGCCGGCGTGTGTCCTTCGTGGCCATCGAGACGGAGAGCCCCGCCCACCGGCTGCTGCTCACGCCCTCCCATCTGGTGTTCGCTGCCCCGGCCCCGGCCAACAGCACCGCCAGCTTCGTGCCCGTCTTCGCCCGGCGGGTGCGGGCGGGCGACTCGGTGCTGGCCCACCACGCTGGCGGACACGGGCTGCAGCCAGCCCGGGTGCTGCGGGTGTCGCGGGAGGAGGGCGTGGGGGTGTTCGCCCCACTGACATCACATGGGACCCTCCTGGTCAACGGGGTGCTAGCCTCCTGCTACGCCGTCCTGGAGAGCCACCACTGGGCCCACCGCGCCTTTGCCCCCCTCCGGCTCTTCCACGGCCTCCTCTCACTGCTGCCCCCCAGCGGCGAGGCCAGGAACTGCAGTGCGCCGGAGATGGGCATGCACTGGTACTCGCGGCTGCTCTACCAGCTGGCGTGGGGGCTGCTGGGCCAGGACTCCCTCCACGCCTAGCGACCACGTTACAATCAGTGACGCAGACAAAGTTAATGTAACAAACTGGAAGCAGGAGGCGCTGGACCGAGAGCGGTTTCCAAGCTTTATTCCAAGTGCCTTGGGATCCCTGCAGGCCTGGGGGTCGGGGGAGGGAATGGGAACCCAGGCCTTGGGGGTGGGGAATGGGAACCCAGGCCTTGGGGGGGGAATGGGAACTCGAGCCCCCAGTAGGGGAGCGAGGGGGTACTCGGTTCCTTGTTCCAGCGTCCCGGGAAGTGTTCGCAGAAATGCACGCTGACTGGGGGGGGGTGTCTCGCGGCCAGCCCCGTGCGGGTGGGTGCACTCTGATGCTTGCTCCTGTGCCCCGGACGTGTATGACTGGCACCGTAACCACGCCTCTGCAGGGCGTCTGGCCCCCGCCGCGTGGAGCCGATGCTGCCCCCTGTATCTGCGCATGCTTCGTGGCACCCCTGGTGTACGGGTGACCCTGTCCGGAGGGGGTGGGTGAGCCCCAAACCACACCCCGGTTGCACCTCTCCCAAGTCCCTGTATTTCTTGCTTCACTTAACCAGCATGACTGGGCCTTGACTTGCTGCTTTCCCTGCCCGAGATGAAATCCCGAGGCCGGTTTTGGGGTGGTGCCCACCCGGGCTGACCAAGGGGCAGAACAGGGCCCGGAGGGTTTGCTAAGAACAGCCCAGGAGCTGGGCTCCCGGCAGCAGGCCCAGCCCAGCGCCAGGCCAGGTTCTCCGCTGTGCTCCCCAGCTGTGATTCCACCAAATGCAGCAGGTCAGACCCGGGCCATCCCGCCCTCCTGTTACTAATGCTCCTGCCAGGCCCCAGACCCTCCCCCTGCAGCCCCCGGGCTCCTCCTGGGGCGCGGCACCCACCTGCCCACCCTCCTCGCGTCTCCCCCAAGCGTTCATCGAGGGAGTCTGCCCTGGCCCACTCTGCCTGGGAATGGGCACCGCCAGCAGCCAGCTGGCACGGCCGCCCCCTTTGCACCCACGGGAGGAGGGAGGGGCAGCGCTGGGCCCAGTTAGCACCCTGCCAAGGAGTTCGTGCAAGGCAGGGGTCCTCGGAAGGAGGAACAGGGGCAGGGCCCCTGAGCCCAGATCCCACCAGGGAAGGTGGGGGGCCGTGCACGCAGTCATGCTCCCACAGGACGCTCCGAGGTTGCATCATCACCCCAAGACCCTCTGCCCATCTGCGGTTCTCGGCCGCGCAGGAAGCCGGGCTCTGCCGGGCTGTGGGCTGGCTGGACCCTCCCCGCATTCCTCCAACACCGGGCCCAGAGAGAATGAGTTCCCCGGGGGCTGGGTGGGGGGCTCCAGCCAGGCCCGCTGGCCCAGCTGCCCCATAACTGGGGCAGGAATAGCTTTGAAGTCAGAGGGGTTCCCTTGTGTGGGGGTTTCTCATTGGCTTGAAAAGCCAGACCCTGCCCATGCTGGGCTAGTGGCTAGAGGAGGGGGGCTGGGCATCAGGACCCCTGGCTTCTATTGCGGGCTCCGGGAGGGGAGTCTGGGCTAGCGTTCAGAGCGGGGGAGGGGGGAGTCAGGACGCCTGGGTTCTTTTCGTGGCTCTGTGAGGGTGGCACGGCAACGCTCACGCGTCTTTGTGTCCTGCCCGGCCAGGGTAAGCGCCTGGCTTCCTTGCCAGCCGGTTCTAGGCTGACGTGTGCTGGCCCATGCGGGCAGCGCCAGGGCGGGGGATGGGACTCTCTCCTCGCAGCGAGGCCAGTCAGCAGCTGGGGGCAGGACACGCGAACTGGGGCAAGTCGTTCCACTGAACTCGGGGGGGCGGGGGCTACTCCCCCGCTGTGGCTCATGCAGGGAGGTGAGTGGGGGGACGTGTATCTTGGTAACAGGTTAATTCTGCACTGCTGGGCCCCGACACTCTAACCCCCTAACCTTGCCCCCCCACCCCCGCTTAAGAGTTTTATTTTTCTATTTATAAAGGGTAATATAATTTTATACGCTGTTCGTCTCTCCCTGGGCTGCCTGGGCTGTGGGCTGTGGGCTGGGGGGTGGCGGGGTGCGGGGGAGGGGTTAAAGCAGTTTTAACTGTTTGGGTTTTTCTTAAATAATATTTAATTTTTGTTAATGATGAAATTGTGTCTTCTGGTGCTGGAGAGAGGCTGCTAAGGGGCTGCACCTGTGTCGTCCCCCCCGCGACCCCCACATGGCTAGTTCCTCTTTCTCCCCTCCAGCCCAGGGGAGTGGGCTGGAACTGCCCAGATTGCCCGCTCCCCCCATGGCTGGGGAGGGTCCTGGGGCACCTTGGTTTTCCATGTCTTACCTGGTGCCCAGGACAGGTGACCCCCGCAGCACTAACACTCCCCTACCCCATTGCAGCTGCATCACCAGGTCTCCCACCCCCCCACTGCTCACACCCGCTGCTGCTTAGCTTGGGGAAGCAGTCAGGTCCATCCTACCCACATGCAGGACACGCACCAACCCCCTTTCCCCATGTCTCCCGTGGGGTGGCTGGGCCCCGGATCCCAGCCCCGGTCTCTGACTCCGCGCCACCGGGATCCCATTGCACATTCCTTGCTTCACATTTGCATAGTGAAGGTCAAGTGGGCGCTGGGCTGTGAGAGCAGCCAGTGTTTGCTCAGAGGGCGGCAGGCTGGGCCTCCCCCCCCCCCCCGCTGGCCTGCTCCCTTCTGGCTCCTCTCCTGGGGGCGAGCACACGGCTAAGCACCCCAGGGACCTGCTGCCAGCGGATCTGCCTCCCAGCGTACTTTGGGGGGGGTATTGCAGGAACAGCTCGTCCCCCATGCCCTCCCCAGCTTGGCACCCAGCAGCTCCCATTCCGCCCCAGGCACAAGAACAGGTGCGTTTTTCTCTCTTGCATTGACCCCACCCCACACCCCCAGCACTGGGGCGAGACCAGCCCTGCAGCCCCCTCCTGAGCCCCGGCACAATCCATCCGCAGGGGGAAGAGGGTGACTCGTGCTGGGAGACCCGGAAAGGACCAAGCCCAGAGCTTTTTGGCTTATGAGCCGAAATGAAGTGTGGAGACTCTTGGGAGCAAGGGGGGGGGATTCTAGGCCCAGAGGGAAGGGGGCTGCCTGGGGGGGTTGAATTTGGAAGGCCAGGAACTGTGTGCAGAGGGGAAATCCTGCCCCCCCCCACAAAAAAACCACCCATACACCTGAGCCTTTTGCACTGAGCCCCTTGGAGGAAATGATGCAGGAAAATGTGGGGCGGGGTGGGGGGAAATTGACCCAGATTCAGGTCTAATCTCAACCCACACCCAGCAGGAATTAGCAGATCCCATCCCCCATCCACTGAGCCCCCCCCTCCCCCCCGATCACTGTGGGCACCTTTGCATAATCAACCCCCTTCCCCACCATTTGCTGGGTGACCCCTGCCCCAACCAAAACCGAGCAAGGCCTTACCCATGAGAGGAAAGGCTCCTCTGGAGAGTAACCCCCCCCCCCGGGAGATGGGCAGGCTGGAAGTGGGGAGGCTGTCTCCTTGCCCACAGGCCCCAGGGGGCTGGCTAGTGCTGGGAGTGCAGAGGAGGGGGCAGGGGAGGCTGAGCTGTGCAGGAATTGGGATAAGACAGGCAGAACCTCCCCCGCCCCCACTGCCCCCTCGGCTCTGCCAATGCCCCGTCGTCCCCGTTTCCCAGCACCCCCCAGTCACCTTGTTCTGCCCAAGCCCCCTGCAATCTCATCTCTCCCCGTATCACCCCCCACCCCAGCCTGCCCATTTCAGCTCCCTCCCCCACGCGGTCAGCTGGTGTCTCTGCCGCGGGGCTGCCCAGTGGGAGCTGGGCTGAGAACTCCCCAAACTCATCTCACCTGTGAGCGGCCGCACACCAGTGCTACGGCCAGGGGCTGGATTCGAGCAGGCGACCCAGAGGTGTAAGGCTCCATTCCCCTGCCCCGCATCTCCCAGGTTTGGGCTCTGCCAGCTCCCACCTGTCCCCTGGTGGGGGGGTGGGGGGGGAGGCGTACAGGTGTTTAGAGACACTGATATGGCTGAGCTGGTGTTGGCTGCCCCCTAGTGTCCCAGCAGAACAATGCAGGAGACTGGCCTGCAGCTGGAGGCAATGGGCCCTGCATGGCATCCGCCAGCGCCTGGAGCAGAGCCCAGGAAGGGCCCCGGGACCTCGCCCCTCCCGTGGCCCAGGCCAAGGGGGCAGAGGCAAGATGGGTTAAATCTCCGTGGCTGGGATCCCCACACAGAGCCAGGCCCGGCACAATGGGGCAAGATTCTCCCCTCCAGGCTCCACCCCCACCCTGCCATCCGGGTGCCCAGGAGGCCACGAGGGACCAGCACACAGGCAGGGAACTAGCCCCAGATTGCAGCCCTGGAGCGCAGGCATCGCCCCCTGCTGAGGGCGTGTCACGGGGGAAGGGCAGAGCAGGGCCCTGAGGCTGGGAGCTGCAGGTGCCACAGACCTCAGGGATCGCTGCCCTGCTGCAGAGAGACCCTGGTTTCCTGCCTGGCCTCTCCTCCGCTTACACAACAGGGCAAGACCAAGAGCTCCCACACCCTGTCCCCAGGCTGCCCTCACCTGTGGGGGGGGGGGGAGGGACGTGGGGAGACTGTGTCTGTCCCAGGTGAGAGGCATGTTTCAGTCTGATACAGACTAAAAGGGGATATCGCATAAGGGCCCCCCTTCCCACCCTGAGCCCACCACGGCTGCTTTCCTCCCTGCCCCAACCCGCCCTGAGGATGGGACGGCCGAGCACTGTGCCAATGGGTACGTCTACACTAGTCACAGCCCCGCGGCAGGCCCAGGCCAGCTGACTCCAGCTCGTGGGGCTCGGGGTAAGGGGCTGGTTAATTGTGGTATAGACGTTCAGGCTGAAGCCTGGGCTCTGGGACCCTGCCGGGGGGGGGAAAGGCCCTTGGCCCAAGCCAGCCCCGGCCCAAGCCCGCCCCGGCCCAAGCCCGCTGACAACTGCAGTGTAGACAAGCCCTGAAGCTTGCTGCTGGGTTTGCACTAAACAAGGCTGATTGCTGCAGACAGGCCCAGCAGGAGCTGATGTGCTCGGACACTTCTCCGAGGAAGGAGCGCCCAGCCCCTGGGGGCAGGCTCCAGCCAGGACCTTTACACTTGTTTACAAGCAAAATTCTTCCACCACCTCCACATATTTCCCCCTCCCCGTGCCCACCCCACCCCCCAACTGCGTGGCTGTCCGCTTTGGAAAGAACAAAACAGGCTCCCACCTGCCCCTAGTCTTATCTGGCATGTGGTTTATTTACAGGGAAAGTTAATTTATTACACACACACACCCAGGCCAGGCTCAGGGCAGCTAATTGTAACATAACAGCTTGGGATGTTTCCATCCCAGCATGGGCAAGTCCCGACTCCACTCTGGGCTGTGAATCCCTGAATACTGGGGCTGTCTCGCCCCATTGAGATGGCAATCCATCCTCTCCCTAGAATATTGGCTAGTGCTGGTCATGGCCTCTGTGGCCAGCCATGCCCATCATACTAGCATGGAGACCAGGGGACCTACAGAAAGGGGGGGGGCAGTGCATCCTGGGTATTGTGCTGGCAGGGTACCAGTACCAGTCAAATTGTTTGAAACTGTGGTAAAGAACAGAGTTATCAGCCACACAGATGAACATGATTTGTTGGGGAAGAGTCAACATGGCTGTTGTAAAGGGAAATCATGCCTCACCAATCTACTAGAATTCTCTGGGAAGAGAAGAGGTCAACAAACATGTGGACAATTGTGATCCAGTGGATATAGTGTACTTGCCTTTCAGAAACCTTTGATAAGGTCCCTCATCAAAGGCTCTTAAGCAAAGTAACCAGCCATGGGATAAGAGGGAAGGTCCTCTCATGGATCAGTAACTGGTTAAAAGATAGGAAAAAAAGATAGGAATAAAGGGCCAGTTTTCACAGCAGAAAGAGAGAGAGATATCCAGGTCTCCCAAGGAGCAGTACTGGGATCAGAGCTGTTCGACAGATTCCTAAATGAGCTGGAAGTGAACAGTGAAATGGCAAAGTTTGCAGATACATAATTAGTTATGCCCAAAGCAGACCACAAAGGGATCTCACACAACTGGGTGACTTGGCAAGAAAATGCCAGATGAAATTCAATGTAGATAAATGCAAAGTAACGCACATTGGAAAACATCCTCACAATTATCTATATGAAGTGATGGGGTCTAAATTTGCTGTTAGCACTCAGGAAAGAGATCTTGGAGTCACTGTGGATAGTTCTGTGAAAGCATCCACTCAGTGTGCAGGAGCTGTCAGAAAGGCGAATAGAATGTTAGGAACCATTAGGACGGGGATCGATAACAAGACAGGAAATATCCTAATGCCGCTATATAAATCCCCAGTATGCCCACACCTTGAACACTGCCTGCAGTGCTGGTCGCCCCATCTCAAAGAAGATGTATTAGAATTGACAAAGGTACTGAGAAGGGCAACAAAAATGCTTAGGGGGATGGAACAGTTTCCATCTCAGGCAAGATTAAAAAGACTGGGACCGTTCAGCTTGGAAAAGTGACGACTGAGGGGGATATGATAGAGGCCTATAAAATCATGACTGGTTTGGAAACGGTGAATAAGGAAGTGCTGTTTACCCCTTCACATAACACACAAATCATAGGCCACCCAATGAAATGAACGGGCAGCAGGTTTAAAACAAACAAAAGGAAGTTCTGCTTCACACAACGCACAGTCACGGGTGGAGCTGTTTGCCAGGGGATGTGGTGAGGGCCAAATGTATAAAAAGAATGAGATCAGTTCCTGGAGGACAGGTCCATCAATGGCTATGCTCTGAGTGTCCCTAAACCTCGGCCTGCCAGAAGCTGGGAGTGGACGCCAGGGGGTGGATCACTCGGTAATTGCCCTGTTCTGTTCGCACCCGGCACCCACTGTCAGCAGACAGGACCCTGGGTCGCTGGACCAGTGCTCTGAGCCAGTCTGGCCGTGCCTAGGTTCTGGGTGCTGGGGGGGGCAGAGGCAGAATTGCAGGGGGACAGAAGGCGACAGGACTACAAGGAGGAGGCCAGGTCCCCATGGGGCAGGGAGGGGGACCAGAGCTGGGGTGGGGCAGAAGGGGGCAGATGCCCAGCAGGGCGGGGGGTGGGGCAGTCAGTGTGTGGAAGCAACTCTGGAAGTGGGGGGTCAATTCCGGGGGGGGGCAGAGTCAGGCTGTGGAGACAGCCCCCCGCCCCGTGCTCTGTGCCTCTGTGTGTGTGTAAAACCACGTGGTCCACTTTCCGCCCCCTCCGTTTTAATGAATGGAGCCTGCCCTACTAGCGCGCATGCGCCCTCCCCGCCCTCCTCCTCGAGGGAGTCTCCGCCCCTCCGGCCGGGACGCCGGCCAATAGCCGCGGCGGCTTTCGCAGTGTTGTGGCCACGTGGGAGGCCGGGTGTTGTGGTTGCGGTGACGGCCCCGCCCGGGCGGGCTCTTATCGGTCAGGTTGTCGGGCCCGCCCGCGTTGCTCTCCCCCGGTCTTGCCGCCCCCGGGCTCAGCGGCGCGGTGCTGTCCGCGCGGGCCATGCCGCTGGTGCGCTACCGGAAGGTGGTGATCCTGGGCTACCGCTCCGTGGGTGAGTCCGGCGGGGCGGGGCTCCCCTGCAGGGGCGGGGGGCCGGCGGGGTGGGGCGCAGGGTGCATGCGGGGTCGGGGGGGGGGATGCACGGGCTGTCTGCAGGACGTGGGGCACGAGGGGCTCCGCACGGAGCATGCGAGGGGCTGCGGGGGGGAGGGGGCTGGTGGTGGCCTGCAGAGGCGGGAGGGGAGGGGAGGAGGGGACGGGCCCGCCTGCGCTGCGGGTTTTCCTGCTGCTTCCCGGCCCAGCCCTTCGCACGCTTCTGCGGGGGGATCGGGGGGCCGGGATCGGGGGGGTCCTTCCCCCCCCGCCCCAGGCCCCCTCGGGGGGGGGGGTTATGGCCACGTTCTGGGGTGTGCAGCTCTCCGTGTCTTTGCTTTGCCCCCCCAGCTCTGATCCTGGGGGGGCTGGGGGTCATACGGGGTCAGTTTGCCATTGAGCCACATGGCAGGCAAAGGGAGAGAGGAAATGACCCGGGGTCAGAGGTCGTGCTCGGGGAACTGACTCGTTTCCTTAGATTTAGTGTGTCACGTTCAGCGGTTTGTGTGCGGGGGTGTCCAGCCGGGGGTGTGTGTGTGTGTGTCTGACGTTTTCTCTCCCCCCGGGATGGGGTCTGGGTGGGTGGGTTCGAAGCCCTCTGATCAGGCTGTTGCCTAGAAACACCCACCCGTGGCAGCTGATTGCCCCCCTTCGCGCTGGTGCGCATTTGGTGGGTGCGAACTTGGCAGGCCTCGCCCTGTTGTCTCTGTGGGTGGCTCCTAGCCGTGGACAAAGCCGCCTTTAAGGGCACGTCCACACTGCAATCAGACACCCGCGGCTGGCCCCTGCTGGGCTGACTCGGGCCAAGGGGCTTGTTTAGTTGTGGGGCTTAGGCTCTAGGACCCTGGTTTACACCGCAGTTAAATAGCCTCTTAGTCCAAGGCAGCTGGCACGGGCCAACTCCGGGTGTCTGATTGCAGTGTGGACGTACACTAAGAGACTTGCGGCATTCACAGCAACGAGGTTTCAAATCTCTCCCCTCCAGGTAAAACTTCCCTGGCTCATCAGTTTGTGGACGGGGAATTCCTGGAGTGCTACGACCCTACAGTGGAAAGCAGTGAGTGCAGGGCCCTTTCAGGCCTGATTAAATCTGTAGCGGGCGTCTCTACCGTGGGGATTGTAGTTGTCTTTGCACATTATATTTATCCCCATAGTGTCTAGAGGCCTCACCAAAACCTGTCTCCATGGGAGGTGCTGTGGAGATCCCCCCCCCCCCCACATTGTTTAAAGATGGGGTGGGAGGGCACCAAAGAAGGAGGGGATGGGACTTGGCAAAGTGATGTGGCAGAGTCCTGGACAGAACCCACCCGCTCGACCAGGCTGCGGGATCCACACGTTGCTGTTCTTGGAGAGGACTAGGAGTGTGCGGTGTCCACGCTCCAACTCGCACTCACTTTCACGCCCACATGTTAAAACACCAGCCAGGACACCAGCCGTTGGGGATGGGATGGGTGCGAAGGTGGCTTCCCTGCCTAGCATTCAGAGCCGTCTGCAGGGGGCAGGGAGGGGCCCGGGGCGAGGTATCCAGCAGGGCTCTGTCGCCAGCTCCCTAAAGCCATCGGTTAGTTGCTTTTGCCTAGGATGAATGGAAACCACTTGAGCTTTGCTTGGGGTTTCACTCAAATAGATCTCGACCGAGGGCGAGAATCTGGCTCAGAATAACCAGACAAGGGGCCTTTAAACTGAAAGGCCACGTGCTGTGGGTGGGTGGGTGGGTGGGGGAGGGGGATTTTTGCTTTTGTTGTGCCCCCTCCCTCCTTCCTGCCCTGGGATGTTTCGAGCCCCTTCCTGCTTTTCAGGAGACCTCAGCCCCGCCAATAGCGAGGAGGTTGGGTGGACCTTTACTCAGGTCTGCTTGTTGTCAGGAAACGCAGTGTTGAGTGTGTCTGCAGCAGCTCGTCCTGTGTGTGTAATCGCAGGAGACCTGCTGGTCTCCATCCCAGCCCTGCTCCGGAGCTTCTCCTTCCTTAGCTCACCGCGGAGCCTCTCTGGCCCGCCACAGGGCTGGGGCTGCATCAGGCTTTGGGCTCAAATCCATCATCGCCTGAACATCCATGGAGAGAGCTGAAGCCGCTGGGACTCCTCCAGCTCCTGTCTCCGGGCTCGGCTCTGGTTCTGCCGTGTGGAGCTGGCTGGACAGACATGCCCATGGGAGCT
Organism: Emys orbicularis; assembly: GCF_028017835.1. Lineage (NCBI taxonomy): Eukaryota > Metazoa > Chordata > Testudines > Emydidae > Emys > Emys orbicularis. The sequence continues at coordinate 23,659,294 of NC_088701.1, forward strand.
GATCTCAGCCTGGGGGGGCTGGTGTAGCTGAACCCCCGGGTTGCGTACAGAAGCTTCCAACTTCTTTCCAGGGGCCTCATCGCCTGCAGCAGCCGGAACCCTGAGGTAGGAGGGGACGTCCTGCAGGGACTGACCCTGGGCCCGCCGAGTCCAAAGGACCAGGCCCATTCGCTATGGGGCAGTAGCGGACTCGTAAACCAGCCACCAGAGGGCAGCAGGGAGCCGTGGGGCTGTGAGCGGGGGGGCCACACCCTGTAACTGACTCTTGCTCTGTTGGTTCCCTCCAGCCTACAACAAAATGCTGATGGTGGGAAAGGATGAATTTCACCTCCAGCTAGTGGATACTGCAGGGCAGGTAAGGCCTTGGGGCAGCGAGGAGGGACTAGTGTAGCTTTTCTCCATGGTGGCTTATCCTGATGGGTCTTCCCTCTCCACCCCCAAAACCGACACGTGCTGCAGCCATCTCTGGGGCGGAATCCATCACCTATCAAGGCAGCAGTTTAGGTCAGGAAGGGGGAAATCATGTCTGATGACCAGAGGGAATTTAGGGAAGGGGGATTTGGTCAGGCCCTTCCCCCTCCCAAAATAATAACACCTGTTGTGAAAGGTTCGGTGTTTCCAAAGGAATTCATCTCCAGCACCAACGCTGTCCTTTAGCATGGTGCTGGGGCATAGGGGGCACTAGTGAAACCTTGAAATGCCGCTCTGGCTTTCTGCAGCCTGCTGGGGGTCTCCCATCCGCGTGCCGCCTGGACTGGGCTCCCGTGTCTCAGTGGGGTGGGGTCCCGTGATGAAGGAGGGGAGTGATCTTGTCTGTGTTTGTTTCTCACCCGACGCTGTGCCCGCGGCTCACCAGGACGAGTACACCATCCTGCCCCCCTCCTTCAGCATCGGGATCCATGGATACCTGCTGGTCTATTCGGTCACCTCGCTCAGAAGGTGAGGGCTCCCCCCCTGGGGGGGCGGGGCTTGGCTCCAGCGCGGAGGAGGGGACGTGCGGCGGGGCTGGGAGCTCAGTGAGCCCCCACGCTGCAGCCAGCCCGTGTCCTCGGCTGCGACTCCGGATCAGAGAGGGGGCTGTTCTCCCAACTGCCCCAGCAAACTGCCCCTGGGGTAGCGGATCTGGAGGGGGCCTTCCAGGCTCACGGGTCATCACCAGCAATACAGCAGCTCCCCCCCACCCCGGGTTGTGCCCCCCAGTCATGGCGGGGCTGCCTGCTGCCCAGGCTAATCGATGGCTCGGCCAGCTCCAGGCTGGGATCCAGCCGACTGTGCAGGGGGATCGGGCCCACCCTGACTCGACACAGGGATAGGCCAGTTTAACAGTCACTTCTTGGAGCAGAACCTGCCCAGCCCCAGGGTTCGCCCTGAATCCTGTCATCAGCATTGCTGGGCCAAGCCTGGCGGTGGAGCAGCGCGGCTGCAGCTCCGTGGCTTCTCCTTAGCGACCGCTCCCCGTCTCCCCTCTGCAGCTTCCAGGTGGTTAAGACCCTTCACAACAGGCTGTACGAAAGCAGAGGGAAAACCCGGTAAGAGTTCCCCTCCCCTGTCCGGGGCCCGGCCTGTCCCAACAAGGGGGCTCGGGGAGAGGCTGGGGCTGCAGCTGCCCTGGGTGGACCCACTCCATCCCCGGCCATCGGACTCCAAATGGGGCATGTGCCTGCCCCACAACCCACCGAGGCTGTGGATGCTAACTGGGCCCCTTGGCTGAACGGGCCATTGCCTCGGGGGTCCTCCTCAGGGAGGGCTGGACACCTGGCCGGCTGGGTGTGCCTGGGCCATGGCCCACTGGAGCTGGGGAGGCGTGGGCTGGAGGCAGCCGGATCCCAGCTCACTCTGCTCTTCTGACAGGATGCCGGTGGTGCTGGTCGGGAACAAGGCCGATCTCTCCATGGAGAGGTAAGAAGTGGCTCTGCTGTTGGGATGGCCCTGTGGTCTGTCAGCCAGTTCCTCCCTGCACCCCATCTCCCTAGAGCTCCCTACCAAGCCCTGGGCTCCAGCCCGCTGCCCCCTCCCTCCTCTCACGCGTTCCTGGGGGGTGGGCAGCTCTGGTCTAAGGGATCTTCACTCCTCATCCGGCTCCCATTCAACCCCCTGTCGTGTGTCTAGCCGGGAGGTGAAGACAGACGAGGGCAAGAAGCTGGCGGATTCCTGGGGGGCCGTGTTCCTGGAGTCGTCGGCCAAAGAGAACCAGGTCTGGTATATTTCACCTCTTGGTCCCACACTCAGGGGGGCGGGAGGGGGGGAGAGTGAGATGCTGAATGGCCCCGGGAGCCTATGGACCGTCTCTGCAGCATCTCCTGGTACCTGCAGGCTTGGGGCGGGGGGTGGATCTGCCCCTCCCAGTAGAGCTGAGGGGTTGTGGGGAGGGCAGGGGGCTGCACAGAGGGGTGAGGTCCCTGCACTGCGGAGACAGGAGTGACTGAATTCCCCCCGAGCGCAGCCTGATGTAGCCCAGCAGCTGCTGCCGGAATAGAGGCGCTCCTGGGGGGGGAGCGGGGGGGGGGGGGGAGGCCGGCAGATGCTGGGCGGGTGGATTCCTTCAGGACCTCCCCCAAGGGGGCTCCCCAATGATCCCATCCCTCAGAGGGCCATGGGGCTGGCCTCCCAGCTGTCATTCAAACACCCCCCCCCCACACTCCATCCCCACAGATGACCCGGGGAATCTTCACCAAGATCATAGAGGAGATCGACCGGGTGGACAACTCCTACGGCACCGAGCGGAGCTGCCTCCTGATGTGAGCGCTGCTGCCTCGAGCTTCCTGCGGGGGCAGGGAGAGTGGCCGCCTCCCTGCCTCTACCTAGAAGTTTCCTCGCAGCCCCGGGAGCGGGGAACCCAGGGCCCCCTGGCCTGGCGTTGTTACGGGTAACCCACAAACACACTGTACCTCACTGCCTGGCCCCGCGCTCCGCGGAGGGCAGGGCCTGCGTTTGCACATTCCCAGGTTGGAAGCAGCCCGTGTGTATCCGGCGCACTGCGTTTATGGAAGGGGCTTCTCTTGCCGAATGTATTTATGGGGTTTTTTTGGGGCGGGGGGGGCTTTGGATATTTATAGCCGATGTCTAAGCCTGCACACGCACATGTTTACAGCAGTCTCTGCCACGGTCCCCAGCATGGGCCCAGTTCCCCTTGGCTGCGGGACTCCCTTTTTTTCTAATGCTGCTGGAACCGGAATCTGTTTTACAGTCCTTCCAAGACCTGGTCTGGTCTCAATTTGGCTGTGCCAGCGGCGGCAGCCGAACCCTGATCCGGCCAGGGTTCCGCCTACCCTCCTGCCTCGCCATCTGCTGCCTTAGTTCTCCTTAAAACCAAGAAACGGTTGTGAATTTCAGGCCGCAAAGGGGATTTGAATATGGATTCTTTTCTGATGTCGGAGTCTCTTCCCCAAGCCCTCTTGACAGGGCAGCACTCATGGGTGGGAGCTGGGGTGGGGGTGGCTGGATCAATTAAACTTTGTTTTGTATGCAAAAAGAATTTCCTGGAGTCTCTGTGCTCAGGGTCTGAGAGCGAGATGTGGGGGTTGGGGAGCATGGGGAATGTTCGCCGAAGCTGGTCAGCACTCTGAGACCGTGGTGCTGGGTGCTGTATATAAAACCTTAGAGTAGTCAGGGGAGGGGGAAATAATTGGTGGTGTGCTTCACCCACCATCTCAGAGCAGCTGCAAAAAAGATCGGCAATGGAATAGTGTTATCATTAGGTTTCAGAGTCAACATCCACTGGGCCTGGATTAACACTCTGCATGCACATAGCCCTGTCAGCGGATCTTAGTGCTTTGGAAGAACTGAGCCAGCCCTTGGAGGGGTAGGTCAGAATTATTTCTGGTTTGGGGGAAACTGAGTTAGAAGGAGTAAGTGACCTGCTTGGGAACGTGCTGCCTAGGTTGGAACCGAGGTGTCCTGGGGCCCCTGCTCTACCTCAGCTTGGCTGAAGAGCGAAGGGAAGGCATGGCTCTCCCCGATTCACGCTGTTGGGTCACTGAACCCCAGTGCCGTGACAGGGCGTAAAGGAGCAGGCAGAGCCTCTGCTGTGGGGGGCATGGAGGGCACCTTGTCTCTGCATTGCTAAAGGGGGGCTGGTCAGCGACACTATCTTGGGGTCTCACAGGATTGGCCCCATTTGGCCTGGCTGCTTTTCGCTGCGACTCTTTGTGATTGGGGTTGGAGGGTCTCTGGCTCCGGGGGTTGTGGACGCTGGTGTAGACAGAGCCCTGCTGCTGCACAGGAGACCCCCCTTGTGTGGTGGGCTGGGGGGTCTGGCCAAGGTGGCGGGGGGGGGGGAGGGGAACAGGAACCAAGGAAATAAGGGTTCAAAAGGTGAAAGCAATTGCCTGGACTGTTTTGAGGTTAACTAGCCCCATAAATGTGTGGGGAGGGGCCTGCCCCAGCCCTGAGAGGGCCAGGCTCTGGGCAGGGTGAATGGGGTAGATCCTGTTGCCAGGAACTGAGGGATGTTGAAGGGGGTGCAGCCCCTGGCAAATGGCGCTTGGTCAGAAACTGCGTGCCTCCGTTTCCTTTCCTGTGGGTGGGGGCGAGTCCCCGTCTCCCAGAGCCCAGGGAGGTGTAACTCATTCCTGCCTGGGAAGAGCTCTGCCATGCTGAGCTGTGGTGAACACATCTGTGTTTTAAAATGTAAAACAGCTTCCCGCTGACCTGGCCAAATTCCCGCTGGAGCGGCCACTGTCCTGTTCCCTTTAAAATTCCTCAGACGGGATCTTCCTCCCAATAGGCTGTTAAACAGCTGCTGCACTCCACCCCAGCTGTGGCTGCATCTCTGGGGGCTTGTTCAACTGCTATCGTGCTGCACCCCAGAGGTGGGTGAAGCGGGGCTGGGGATCCGCTGGCCGTGCCCACACCCCCAGAGCCATTCAGTGTTCGGAGCTATCTTCCGGAACCAGCTGCACCGTGTCCAGGTCACTCCCGCCTCGTCCCTTGGGGGCTGGGACCCGGATCCCCCCCAGCTGGCCTCTACAGCGGCTGAGCGAGGGAATTCGGCGAGGAAACTCTGCCCTCTCGTGGATGAACAGGAGCTGGTCGCTCTCGGATCTGGGTTGTGTTGGGGGCCGACGAGCCCCTACTCTCCAGAGGCAAGAGGGGAGAAAGGGAAAGCTCACCCCGGACGGGGAACTGGGCACAGAGAGAGGCACCGAGGTGTCGACCAAGAAGTCTGGGGCAGGGCTTTTTGAACCCAAGTGTCCAGCCCCCCAGCCCAGGAGCCGTCTCACCTGCGAGAGCTCTGGCGTGGGGCAGGAGCTCACGTGAGGGTTGCAGGCCTGTGCTAGGCACCCTGTTAAAGCACCAGACTTAAAGTGCCACGAGAGAGCAGGGATGTGATGGGACATGGCTCAGCCCAAGAGCCAGGGGGCAGGCGGGGCTGGGGCATCAGCGGCCCCGCCTGGGTTGTCGCTGACCCTTGTGCCTGGGCGACTGGCTCTGCAAAGCAGGAGCAGCGGACTCAAGCCCCCGGGGGCCGCATGGATGCGGCCGTGAACGCTGCACGAGTAAGAGATGGGCTTTGCACTAGTGTGGCTCACCCTGGTGCAAGCTCGATTTTGCGCCAGCCTAGACGAGGCCTTGGAAGCAGCTGCCAGGCTGGGGAGAATCGGCCGGGGAGGGCAGGGCCGCAGGGGGCAAGGCAGGTGACTCAGCCACTGCCCTGCTGGGGGGGACCTTGGGTGGAGCTGCCTCTGGGCCTCTTAGTCTGTAGACAGTTTGCTGTGGGGGGCAGGTGCTGTCTCAGCGAGGGGCTGGGCAGCGCCTGGCAGGACGGGGCCCTGACGCTGGGCAGGGTGAGTTCAAGTGCTGCCAACAGCCTGTTGCACTGTGCGCCCCTCCCCTCGGCACGGGGAACAGCCCCCCCTTTGTTGCAGCGTCGGCTCCCCGTCCCAGCATCCAGCCACTCCTCAGTGCCACAAATCCTGGGCTGTAGAGTGGAGAGGAGGCTTTTCCACTGGGAAGCTTGGTGCCTTCCTGCCTCTACTCCCTTCGGAAACACCCCCACTCTGTGCATTGCAACGCGGCTGGGCTGGAAAACGGGACTCAGGCCGAGCTGCCTGCTGGGGCAGGTGGGAGAATCTGGTCATAAAGTGTTGTGAGATCAGTGCAAGGAAACTGCCTGAGATGAAAAAAAACCCGTCAAGGGTAACACGCTGCCAAGTCCTAAAAGGTTACTCAGTGCGAAAACAACCTGTGGAACTCACTGCCACAGGATTCCAAGGCCAGGAGCTTACCTGGATTCAAAATCCGGCTTGGACGTTTAGAGGGATAATAGGAACAGCTGCAGTTAGGCTAGCTAGGAAGCGCTTTTTTGTACCCCCAGAGGTTTCGTGGTGTTAGCTAATAACGCAGGCCGGTTCCTCCTTGGAGGTAGGAGCCCTGGGGCAACTCCCCTGGTTTACAGGTGCAAAAATTGAGGCACAGAGGGGGGAAGGGGCTCACCCAGGGTGATGCAGTGAGTCGATGGCAAAGCCAGAAATGGAACCCAGGAGTCCTGGCCAGTCTGCTGCTGTAACCCCTCCCTGCTACGCCTTCCCCCAAGCTGGAAATGGAAGGCCGGGGTCCTGCTTCCCAGGTCTCCCTCTCTGGCAGCTGGACTCTGCTCCCCTACTCAAGCTGGGACTAAACCCCAGAGGTCCTGGTTCCCACTCTGCCCCCTGGGTCAGGAAAGCAGGCAGCCGTGAATTAACAGCCCCCTCCCTGGGCACAGCTGGAGGCTCCCAGCAGAAGCCGTCCCAATGGGGCTGGGGGGAGGAGAGCCACAGAGCCCGTGGGGGAGAGATGCTCACATGGGAGCCTGCCTGCAGTAGAATGGGGGAGCTGTGGGGGCATCGGACGCTCCAATGGGGCAGCAACACGGTGGCCAGCCATGGACGGTGGGAGCCAGGCCCTCGTCCCCAGCAGGACCAGGGTGCCAGGCTCATGGGGCTGGACATCCCAGTGCGGCAGGATTGGCAGATGGAGGCTGTGCTAATCCCACTCTGCAGAGCCCAGCAGGCTGGCAGGGCGACGGGAGCTGGCTGCAGGCACTAATCCGGGCCCTGGCTGGGGCTCAGGCCGGCTCCCTGCTCAGCCTCAGCCCTGCGGCTCTCCCTGGCCCCTGAGCCCCAGTGATCTGCGTTTGCTTTTCCCTCGGCCTCTTGCTGAAATCCATGGCTCTGTCCCGAACTGCTGCAGCCAAGTGGAAAGTCCCAGGCTGAGCCCTTAAGCTGGGCTTCTGCTCCCGGGAGCGATTGGCACTGCATCTGATCGTTACTGGTGCTCAGACTGGTTGGATTGGCTCTCATCGTTCCAGCCGCTGGCTGGCTGTCCAGCCAGGGCTCGAACTGGGCCAGTGCATGGCTGCACCGTGGATGAGCCTTTCCCAAACTGCCCTTGTGTTCTCCACAATCTCCGCTTTCGTGTATGAGATTTCTAGCCCTCGTCGCTCCCCTAGGAACTGTGACAACGCAGCAATGGCTGCCTGAGTTTGCAGAGAGCCTGAAATGCTAGCTGTGAACTGCCCTGTTCACCCCAGGCCCTGCTCACTCCAGTGTCAAAGATGATCCTTTCAGCATGACTGTTCTCTAGCCCACTGCCCCTCGAAGCCTCTGGCGAGTGATTAGGAGCAGGAGCAGACTACGAAGATCTGCAAAATATAGTTTGGGTAACTGCTCAACCAGGGGGAGGGGAGGGGCTTTGAATACCCCCGAACTCGTACGTTTTTCCTGTGGTCAAGCAGGAGCCCTGTGGTGCTAAGCACGAGGAGCCAGAGCCGCCGGGATCGTACTTTGAACATCTGCACAATCTACTTGGGCCCTTGTTTGGCATCTTAACCAGGCGAAGTTGTTTAGTGGGTGGGGCTTGGGAAAGTATTGACTATTGTTTCCCCGCTTCATCCACCCCATCTAATCTTTCTGTCCCCCCCACACCTATCTAATCTCCCCTGGGCTCTGACCTCTCGACTCCCGCTGCAGTTCCAGGGGGATGCAGGATGATACTTCACTTCCTGTTTTAAACCACTGCAGAGTGTGGCTGTCAGACAGCTGCCCATTCCACCCCAGAGGTGGCTGCATTTCAGTGGTTGGTGGAGCAATTCCTATATCGAGCACAGGACTGGGTTTAGGAATTTCCTTCCTATTGGCTTATCCTTTTCTCCCCCACTCTCTAAGAACAGATGCAGCTAGTGGTGCCCTGACCCAGCATCAAGCAAAGCCCCAGGGCATGAGGTTAGAAGTCCGACTGTTGTGGAAATTGGTTGCAAGAGAAAGTTTGTAGGACACGTTGTAATGTAAGGCAGCAGCCTGCGGTAGGGATTAGTGCCCCAGTAAGGGGGGAGGGATAGCTCAGTGGTTTGAGCATTGGCCTGCTAAATCCAGAGTTGTGAGTTCAATCCATGAGGGGGCCACTTAGGGATCTGGGGAAAATCAGTACTTGGTCCTGCTAGTGAAGGCAGGGGGCTGGACTCAATGACCTTTCAAGGTCCCTTCCAGTTCTAGGAGATGGGATATCTCCATTTATTTATTTATTTATTTGGAGTCCGAACTCCTGGGCTGTATCCCTAGGAGGGAGTGTGGTCTCGTGGTTAGAGCAGGGGACTGGGTGCCAGGACTCTGGGTTCTATTCCCGACTTGTCCAGGGAGCGTAGGTGAATCTCTGCTCTGTGCCTCAGTTTCCCCCTCTGTGAAATGGGGGTCATGGTGTTTACTTTCCTTGTGACATGCTCTGAGCTCTGTGACTGAGAAGCTGCTGGAGGAGGGCACTTACACGTTATTGTAAAACTCCCTTGGCCGGGAGGGTTGGGGTTTCATTTCCCCCTGGTTGCAGGTCTCCAAGGGGTGCCTGGCTAGAAGGAGCATTAGCCTGGTGTGAGTGTGCCGGGGCTGCCTTCTCCCTTCCAGTCCCAGGGCATGGCCCTCTTCCCCCTCCTCCCGGATCAGTGTCGGGTTCAAGGCTCAGGCTCCCGTCTCGGCACCCTTTGAAATATCCCTTCACGGGGTAGCTTTGATCGTGGTTATTCACCTGGGCTGGGGGAGGCGGATCAGCCTCAACCCAGCACCGGCTCCACCCTAATAGGGCTGCATTCTCCAGCCTCCTGCTTGCTCTCCGTGACCTTGCAGCTGGGGTCTGAGCTGGGACCCGATTGTCCAGGGGGCCATTGGCTGGAGTGGGGGAGTTGAGCAGGCCGGGGGGCTGCATCCACCCAGCAGCAGGAGAGAGCCAAAGTGACCCGGTGAAGGCTTGGCTGGGAGTGGGGGATCCAGCCAAAAGCTTCCCGGGGCTTGGGGCTTTGCTCCTCTGCAGTCAGAGGGTGCTCGGGGGGGGGGGGGGCTGCCTGGGGCACGCAGCTCTTCCCCTGTGGATTGCCAGGGCAAAGCCCAGCCGAGGGACACAGCAGCTGCTAAACGCTGCTCCCAGGTGATGGCTGTTCAGTGAAACGCGCTCGCAGCCTCCCACAAGCGCCAATATTGGCCCCAATCGGCCCCTTGGGCTGAGCAGAGAGGCCCAGGACACAGTGGGGCGGCTGAGACCCGAGGCCCCTCTCCCCTCTGGAACAGGGCTGAGGCTCGCCTGCTTCTCTGCAAAGTAGAGGCAGGGTCTCCCAGCCATTGCATTGGGTTTGCTCTGCCCATGGGAAGCTGGGGAAGGAACCATCCCTCCCTGCTATTCTAGACAGCTGTGAGCTTGGAGAGACCCCCAACCCATGGGAGCGTAGCGCTCACTAATCGACTGGGCACCGCCGCCCTCTCCTGGAGGGAATCAGAACTGGCCAAGTGCATGCACTGCCCTATACAGGTAACAGCAAATGAAGATCCTTGAGCCGGAGGGGTGGGGCCTGGGAGCTGGGAGATCCCACTTCCAGCCCCCTTCTGGCCGGGCGTCCAGTCCTAGTGATGGTGACGAAGCTGGATCTGGTTTTTCCAGACCCCTGTGAGAGCAAAGCGAATAAACCCAGATCCTTTCATGTCTGACACTGCCCCGGCTACGGATGCGTTTTCCCAGGGATTTGTATTGCAGGGAAGTTTCCTTTGAAGCTTCTAGGTTTGCCAACAAAAAATCCCAAACCAACCGAAACCTGCCATCTGTTTCACCTCCACAGGCTGCATTTTGGGCTCGTTTAGAAAGCCAGGCTCCAATCTTGCACGAGCGCCATGCAGCCTGGTTGGGCTGGGCCCATTGCAGGATCAGGGCCTAAGGCCGAGATTTCCAAGCCATCTAGGGGATTTAGACACACTGTTCCCATCTGTTTCAATGGGTGTTGGGCATTTAAATCCCACAGGGCGGCTTTGAAATTCTCTGCCTGTGAAAGTCCATGTGTCCATTCTCCAGCTGCAGTGCTCCTTCGTCCAAACGGTGCTGGGTCAGTAACCAGCACCCCCCCGGCCACAGGACCTGCATTCATAGCCTAACTCATCCTGTATGCAAAGAGGAAGAGCTGCAGATACGCAGAAGATGCACCCTATTCTCCTGGCTTTCAGTGCATAACAATCGGAGGTGGAACAGCACGGCCAGCCCCTCCTCCTGTGTGTATATGCCTGTGCGCACCCCCAATATACACCTCTCCAGAGCTTTACATTTCATACCTAGCGACTAACGGAGCAGCCCCTAGGTGTCACTGCGCCCCGCGGGGTGGCCGGAGGGGACGGGGTAATGTGCTCACCACCTGGAGCTTGTTGCAGTCCGAAAGGGTTTGTTCCCTGCCATAAGCTCACCCATGTGTTGCAGTATCAGGTATTTCTCGGCTCCCCTGGAACATGCTGGTTCCTGCCCTCTACTGGATGGAATCAGAACTGCTCAACCATGCATCCTAGGGTCTGTGTTGCTAACCCTTGATGGGGATTCTCCTTCAGCTGGGGGAATGGGGGGGCTGGGGCTTTTGGCACAGCGGAAACTGTTCTCTCCCTGCTCTGGATCTGAAGAAGAGCTCTGTGCAGCATGAAAGCACGTCTCGTTCACCCACAGAAGCTGGGCCAATGAAATATTACCTCACCCACCTTGTCGGTGCCTATATTCATCCAAGAAGCCGCATCACCATTCTTCATGGGCCCGGCCCTCCGTTTTACAGGTGGGGGAAACTGAGGCACGGAGCAGCACAGCGGCTTTCCTGAGATCACACAGCAAGCTGGGAACAGAACCCAGCTCAGAGAGACAGTGAGACGTGCCGGGACGGACAAATCTCCTGCCGCCCCCCCCCCCAACCTGGGCTTTACCCCAGTGTCCGTCCTATGGCGCACACCTGTTCCAAGGCTCCCGTGCCAACCTGAGGCCGGACCCTGAACAGACCCAGGCGGGCAGAGGGGCAGGGGATTACACCGAGGGGGGCAGAGCGGACAAGGGGGCGGGCTCCCACCGCTGGGGGCGCTGTGGGACCTGGGGCCCCCCGCGCTCGCTGGCTCTGCAGCGTCCGGAGCCATGTGCCTGGGGCAGGGCGCCCCCCAGGGGATTGCAGGGGTATTGCACCAGCCCTTTGCCCTCCAGCCTGGCACGGGGGGGGGGGGGCGCTAACCAGCCCCCCCCACCCCGGGACCCATCTCTGCGCGCTGCAGGGCCCCGGGGGGCGAGGCGATGCCTGCTGCAGGGGAGAGGCGCTCCTGCCCCCCATGCTCCCTGCAGGGAGGGGCCGCGGTCCAAAGCCCCCCCGAGCTGGCGTGGGGGGGGGGGGGGGATGAGCAGCGCTCAGAGCTCAGCCCACGTGCGCGCTACCACCCGGCCCGGCCAGGGCAGGGTTAACCCGCGCGGAGGGATCGCGGGCAGCGTGCGCTGCGGTTCCGTCCCGTCACATCCCCCCCTTCGAAAAGCTTCGGCTGCGTGAGCGTGTCCCTCCGCCCGGGCCCAACACAAAATAGAGCCTCTCCCCCCTGCCTCCGCCCCCACCCCCCGGGAAGGGGGCCGGTGTGGAGCCCCCCCGCGCCCGCCCCGAGCCCGCCCGCCCGTGCGGGGCCGCCCCCGGGGCAGCGGCAGGGCAGGCGCCCGGTCCCCACGCGGGATCCCCCCCGCCCCTCGCAGGGGGGGGGGCCCAGCAGGACTACTTTCCTCTCCGAAAATGGCTGCCTCGGCGGACACTTTCCGCTCCGCTCCCTGAGCCCGGGCGGCGGGGCCGGGGGCCGCCCGCGAGGCCCCTTTGAACCCCCCCCCAGCAGCCGCGGGGGGGCCGGCCGCGAGCGGGGGCGGGGACTTCCCCCCCCCGTCCTGCCCCACTTCTGCCGCCCCGGGCCGGAGCAGGGGGCCGGGCCCGGCGCGGCGCGGCGCGGGGGGGCCCCGGCTCTTGCGTGTCTGGTTCCGTCCCCGCGCGGGCGGGGAGGTTCCAATGTAGCCAAGCCCGCGACGGGCGCTCGCTTCCCCCGGGGCAAGAAACTTCCCAGCGCCCCCCCCGGGCCGGGCTCCCCCCCCCGAGGGAGCGGCCCGCGGCGGCCAGGCCAACCCGGAGCTGCTCCCTTTGTGTCCGCCCCGGGATCCGCCGCCCCGCTCGCGCGGGCTGGGGGGCGCCCCGAGGGGGCCGCGGCCCACGGAAGTGACCCCCCCCGAGGAGGGCTGGGCCCTGCCCCCCCCCCCGGTGTGATCCCCGGATTTGGATCTAGCGGCGTTTCCAGCCCACCCGATTCTTCTGCCGTCGGGTGAAGATTTTTGCCTGGCGCGGGGGGGGGAAGGACAATCAGACCCCCCCCCCTCCCCTCGTCTTGTTTTTGTTTTAATTATTTTGTGGACAATGTTCTCGGCGGCCGCCCGGCGCTGGAGGGGACCGGGGGCGGGTTTCTGGACGGCCTTGTAAAGCGGTGAGTGGGGTCCCCGGGGCGCTGGGGGGGGGGGGTCCCGGCCATGCCCGGGTGGGGGGGCTGAGAGGAAGCGAGCGGAGTAAACTAGAAAGAGCTGCTCCTAGGCCTCTCCTGGCGCCGCGGCTCCCCCGGGAGCGGTTCGAGCGCCGCCCCCGGCCCGCGGTGGGGTGCAGCCCCCCAGCCCCCCTTGAGGAGTTGGGGGGGGCGTTGTGTGGTTCTGTTGTTCATCCCCCACCCAGGGCCCAGATCGAGTTGGGGATCCCTTTGCACAGCCATGGATCTCGGCGGAGGGGTGGGGGGGAAAGGGGGAGATTGGGGTGTGGCGAGGGAAGAAGGGGGATGAGGGGGCATGGGGGGTGAGTCTGTTTTTTGCAGGGGGGCCTGGGTGGGGAGCTTTTGTTATGTATAAATCCTGATCCTAGGCCTAGGTTGAGCTTTCTCTCCATGGGGCAGGGTCTCTCTGTATCGCCCCCACATTCTGCTGCATTCGGAGCCTGGGAAGAGGGGCTGACGCCTGTCCCGAAAGGGGGGTGCAGGGGGGTATTATGGGGGGGGGCTGACTCTGCTCACTCCCTTCCCCTTCCCTCCTGCCTTTTCGAGGTTGTTGGCTGTGTTCTCCCCCTGCTTCCTGTAAACATACCGGGGGTGAGGGAACGGGGCTCCCCCCCTCCTCCGGCTGCTCCCCCCTAAATTCCTCACACTGCCCTTTACTAGGAAGTGTACACTGGGGGGTGGTTCCCCCCAGGAACAGAGTGACCCTCGGTGCGGCCTAGGCGGCCTTGGGCTCTCCTGGGCTGAGTGTAATCTCCAGAGGATTAGCAGGGAGCCCGAGGAGATTTGCTCAAACAGAAAGTGGTGGGATTGGGGTGGGGGGGCCGAGCTCTTGCTTAGTTCTCCCCCCTTTCCCAGGCAGCAATGTGGCTTCCCAGGCTTTTGTTCCCCAGCAGCTTCTCTCTTTGATCCCTGAGCTTCAGGGGAACAGGACCCACAGCCCTGGGTAGGCAGTTCCCACCCCTCCCCCATCACTGGCGTCAAAGACCGTGGGGCCCAGATTCTGCGCCTGTCCCCCCAGTTAAATCCGGCTCCTGTCTGAGCTTCCCGGGTGTGGTGGATGAGAGTGTGTGTGTGTGTTGGGGGGGGCCCTCTTCCCCAGCAAATCCACAAACACTTTCTCTGTCTGTGGTCTCAGGACAGGCCGGGCTGCACCTGTTGCTCTCCCTGTATGTGCTGTTCCCCATGGGTGCCACCTCCAGCCTCCGTCGCCTCCCGCTGCCTCTCCTGTCGCATGGGGAAGAGAGGATACTGGGGAGGGCACGCAGTGGGAGTAATGCTGGGTCTGCCCCCCTATAAACTGACGCAATGGCCGGGAGTCCCAAGGGCTGCAGTGCCAGGGCTGGAGCCGGGCCGTGCATTCTGCTGAATAAGGCCGGGCTCGCTGCATATTTCATCTCCAGAGTCCGGGCTCAAAGGCAGCCCCCCGGGCTCCCCCAATCAATCAATCAATCTAAAGGGACACCATGTGCTGCTTAAATGAAGGCCAGGTTAGAACTGCTGCAGGCCAGGTTCTGAGCTGCGTCGCGCTGGTGTAAAACGGGAGCCGCTCCGCTGGCATTGTTACTCCACGTTTACGCCGGCAGAGCGGGGCGTCAGAGGGAAGGGATCCTGTGTCGGGTCTGGTCAGGCTGCAGTGTTTTGTGTCCCTGCTGTCACAATCCACCTAAACCCAGTTCTTTTGGGGGGCGCCTCGTGTCTCTTTTTTGCTGACCAGATGCCCAGGCCCTTGCTCCAACCACTTGACAACACTCCCCCCGTAGGACACAGGCGTCCTGGCTCCATCCAGGGCCTTCACCGCGCTCTCAGCCCCACTCCCTGTGTGGTTGTGTGGCTGTGCATCTCCCATAAGCCGTTTTTCTGTGTTGCGAGGGGGTCCGGGGTCCCATCTCTGATTTGGTCTTTTTAGGGTGGGGTGTTGCAGGACCTAATTAAAAACAAAACACAAAAGCCCCTTGGGGTGAGGCTCAGTGGAGCAATGAAATTACGGCCCCCTGCCCTGGCCTTTGGAGCATGCACTAGAATGGGGGGGGTGATGCTCTGAGGGGGGGTCACAGGAAATCCGCCCCCGACACAATCCCTTGAAGACGTTTCAGTTTTGGCGCCAGCTTGGAGCTGCCCAAATTGCTTCTTAATCCAGAACTTGGTTGTTGTGGCAAATCCTGCAGCTCGGGAAGGAAAACGTCTCTGGGAATCTTGAGGGTGGGTTTGGGTTTTTGGCCCTTCAGTCCAGGATTCAGTGGGGGTTTGTCTCTATGGCCCTGCTTCTGCAATCGGCTCCATGAGGGCTGAGCCTTTGCCCCCCCTGCCGAGCCGCTGTGGATGCAGGGATCTGCCCACAGGGATCCGCTTGTGGGATCGGGGCCCAAGGTGCTCGTGTGCACTGATTTTGCTTACTGAGACCTCGAGGTCTTTTGCATCCGACAGAGAAACGGCCAGCAATGGTTCAGTCCATTTTCTCCCTGCCCCCCCCCCGTGGCGGAGGGAGGTCTCGTTCTCAGCCCAGGTTTTCCGTGAAGGTCCGTTGCTGACCCTGGTGGCACCAGCGAGAGGTTGGTGATGCTGGCAGGGGCGTACCCAGGCCCTGCCAGTCTGGAACAAGGCTCCCTCGTGCTTGTCCCGCCTCTGGTGCCATCAGTTCTATCCCACCTGGCCTTTTCTCCAGTGACTTTCTTTTAGGGGACCTCAAAGCAACCTGTGAATGCCTGGCTTGGCCCTGGGGGGCTGCGTGCCCCTTGGGTCCTGCTGGGGTCAGTGGGGAGTGGAGTGGCTTGGCAGCTCGCCAGGTTGTGCCTCATCTACCCACTTTCTGCAGTAGGAGGAGACTGAGGTGCTGAGAAGTGACTGGCCCAAGGTCACAATGGGAGTCAAAACGGAATCCAGGTGTTCCAGCTCCCAGCCCCCCTGCTCCAGCCCCCTCCCAGAGCCGGGGAGAGAACCCAGGAGTCCTGGCTCCCACCCCTCCCCTGCTCTAACCTACCAGACCCCACTCCCCTCCCAGAGCTGGGGAGAGAACCCAGGAGTCCTGGCTCTCAGCCCCCTGCTCTAATCTACCAGACCCCACTCCCCTCCCAGAGCTGGGGAGAGAACCCAGGAGTCCTGGCTCCCACCCCTCCCCTGCTCTAACTCACCAGCCCCCACTCCCCAGACAAATCTCCTACTCTGAACACTAGGCCATGCTGCTTCCCACCAGACGCAGACATGGCGGCTGGAGCGTGCTAACATGGGAGCTGCTGTCTCTGGCCCTCCAGCCCCATACTTTGACCTAGTTCTCATCCTCTCCTGCCCTCATGGCTGGCGATGCCTGGGTGGGTTGGGTAAAGCTGTACTTGGCTTTCCAGGACTCCGGGGCAAAGGCCGGGGGTGGGTGGTCAGAGGGCTCGTGGCCCACTCCACCAGCAGGTGCCTTGCCTCCCAAGGAAGCTCGGCTGGGGAGGTGGCACAGAACATCCCTCAGGCTCCAGCAGATTGGAGCCGTCTAGCCCAGTGCTCCATCTCTGACAGTGCCTGGGGCCAGCTGTTCCAGGGCCTGGGGGAGGTGATGTCTCCCCCCAGGTGAACTGTCCATGCAGCCAGCCCCAGCTGAGGGCTCAGTGGATCTCTGAAGCTAAGCAGGGTCAAGGCTGATCACTGCCTGGACGGGAGACTGGTGCAGAGCACCTTGGGATGTTTTTGGGGGCGTGCTCTTCCCCTTCCACCATTGTCCCCGGGGGACTTTGCCCCAGGAAACTCCGTCTTCAGGCGACACTTCGAACCCTGGCTGCTCGCAGGGAACAATCCCATTGCGCTTAGGAGAGTCTATGCGCCCAGGGGAAGGTCAAACAAACACTGCCCTCTGGCCTGATGCGCTCGTTAAGGACTGGGCTGGGGAGGGCAGCATCCGCCTGTGACGCTGGTGGGGAAACTGAGTCACGGAGAGGCGGCAGCTTGTCCAAGATCACACAGTGGCAGGGGACGGAGCCCTGAGCGCGTCCGCACGCCCTTGTTTTCGCTCTAGCTTTGGACTGCAGCGTGGTGGGTAAGGTGGCATCGCCTGGTGCCCCCACTGGGCCAGCTGCTTCTCAGCGAGGCCTGGCCCCCCGAACCCATGAGCCAGCTGGCGTCTGGGGGTGCCCACTCCTGTGGGCTGTGCTAGGAAGGAAGCTGGCGGCTACCACCTGCGGTGGCTCTAATTGAGGTCAGTCCATGCAGATGCCACAGGCCTCGCCTGCGAACACCCTGCCCCAGATACGCTGCGCCGACCCCTTCCTGTTCCTGGGCCCACGGCCGTGGCCAGCCGGTAGAACTACATCTCCCATGTTGCACCTGGGTGCTGGCCGCAGCTGGCCTGGTTCCGTTTGTCCTTGGGTAGCATTGTAGGAGAGGCGGGCAGCTGGGGTTGTGGGACCAGGCAGGGGTTCGGAGTGTGGGAGGCGTGTCCGGCTGGCACACGGGTCCTGAGAAATGTGTGCTCGGAGCAAAGCATGCTGGGATCCTTCTCTCCCCCCCCCCCCCCCCCAGTTTCTCTGGTCCTGCTTACTTTAGCACAAGCCTGGGATTTGGCCAGACCTCCCCAGAACAGACCCGCCGTGGGGCGCATGCTGGTCGTTCTTGTGGTGCCGGCAGGTGCCTGTCTGACGGCCCTGGTGACGGAGTCCTGCCTCCAGCTGCCCCACCAGCCTGGCCCTGCAGAGCCACCCTGGGGTGGGAGAGGAGCTTCCTCTCCGTGTCCCGGCTGCTGATGCACAGGGCTGGTTCTGATTGGGGGGGATTATGTGATGAGCCCAGTGGGCACCACCCGTTTGCCAGGACTCCGTGCACATGCGGGGGTGTCTCTGGGCATTGTCTGGCGCTGACGATGCCCAGGCGGGGGACAGCCCCGCTGGCTCTCGGCAGGCGAGTGAAGGGGTCGGGACCGTGTTTGTGGCAGGGAAGCCTGTCGTGTCACTGCCCTGGCTGCACCCGCTCTAGCTAAGCAGAGAACTGCAGACTCCAGGCCTGTGGGGCTGGCACTGCCCCAGACAGGCCTTGGGGTTTGCAGGTGGTTGGGAGCTGACCCCTGTGGGGTGGGGGCAGGGAGAGGGGTTGGCTAGAGAGGTTCCTGGCCTGCTGGGGCTGTGGGGCTGGTTTCTGTGACATGGGCCCTTGCCTGCAGGGAGCTGGCTGAGACCTACCCCACTCGAGCGGCCGTCTGGTGGGAGCGACGCCTGCGGCCGCTCCTCAGGCCTGGGACAGGTGACCCAGAGGCGAGCGGCTCGGTCTCGCGGTGCGGGGTCTGTGCCAGCGGCCGAGGGTCTGGCGTGCCAATGGGAGGAGGGCTGGGGGCAGACGAAGGGCACGGGGGGCGAGGGCATGGCCGGTGTTAATGAGCTGACGTGTCCCCTCCTCCCCGCCGCAGGTCTCTCTGGGAGGGACGGCAGGAGACGGGATGGATGATCGGAAACCGCCCAGCCAGGCCAAAGACTGTGAGGTGCCAGGTGAGTCCGGGGCAGGGGGGTGGAGCCAGATGGGGCATTGCTGGGGGCACCCATTGCAGCTCTGCCGGAGCTGCCTGGGCTGGAGGCTACCCTGAGCCGTTGCCAAGGGCTGCAGTGTGGCATGGCACAGGGGTATGGCCCGTGTCTGGTGAGATGGGGCCACACGTCCCCATCCTCCGTCCCACAGAAACAGCCAAATTGGCCACATTTTACCTGGAGTTTTGGGGCATTGTTACATGGGAATTGCCAGCTCCTGTGTGTCCCCCGCTTACCTGAAACTCCTTCCCCTAAAGAGTGGGGTCGAGAGGTTAGAGCTGGGGGGGCTGGGAGCCAGGACTCCTGGGTTCTATCCCCAGCTGTATTGTTTGATCTTGGGCTAGTGCCTCAGTTTCCCCATCAGAGCAATGGGTCTGAAACTGGCCCAGCCCAGTAACCAGGGAGCAGCGGTGAGCCGTGGGCGAAGGGCCTGGAGGGGGCCGATGGCTGAATGATCCACGCCATGCTGGGGATGTGACTGGTGAGGCAGGTGGTTCACTAGGTGTTGCACTGTCCTGTTAGGGCCCCGTGGTGCGTCCCGGGGAGCTGCCTGGGCTAAGGTGGGGCCGACATGCAGCCGCCCGGTGCAGAGGGATCCCCCAGTGGGACGGCCTCTGCTGGGTGAGGGGGCTGCACTCGGTGCCCTGAAAGTAGAAGGGCCGTGCTGAGCCGTGGCAGGGGCTGTGCCTGTGGGGGTGTCAGGGGTGGTGGGGAGGGGGGAGATTGGTGTAACAGTGGGGGGGCACCTCTGCTGCTGGGATCCTGACGGGGCAGCTCCCCTGTTGCAGCCGACGGGGGTGCGTTTTCGGAAGAGCGGGGTGGCGCGGAAGGAGACCCCCTGAAGCCGCCGGAAGGGGCCCCCACTGCCCAGGAGCCGGAAGCCAAGGAGCCGCCCCAGGCTTGCAGGTGAGTGTTGGGGGATGGGACACCTGCGACACTGGGTGCGGGGGGAAGGGGAGCAGAGCCAGGAGTTGGGTGCTGTGATTTAGGGCAGGGAGCAGACGAGGGGAGTGGGTCCCTCCCACCTGAATGATGCCCCAGAGGGGCCCAGCCTAGAGCTCAGGCCCCCGATCCCCTGTCTTGTAGGGAAGCCAAATGGAGCTGCCCGATCGGTGCTGGGACCCAAAAGCCCAGGGGGATGCTGGGATGCCCTCTGCCCCCCAGGGACGGGAAGGAGACATGGGTGCAGGAGGACATTGGAGGGGTCGTGACTGGAGGGGGGGAGGGGAGTGTGTTTCTGGGGGCCCCCCACCCTGCCCCCACTGACTCTGCTCTCGTCTCCGCCCCCAGCGCCCTGCCCAGGCGTTGCGCCCTCTGCAACTGCGGCGAGTGGCGCCTGCATGGGCAGGGGAAGCTCCAGCGTTTCGAGCCGGCGCCCGACTGGACTGAGCGTCTCTCCGGGCTGCCGGCCGGGAGGGGCCCTGGCGAGACTCTGGCCCCTGGGGGCGACCTGTCCCTGATCGGCTTCGCGGAGGGGGTGTCGCCAGGAGAGCTCTTCGAGCCAACGGGTAAGCAGCATGGGGCGAGCGTCTTCCTTCCGCGAGGCCTGCTGGTGCCACTGCTACCCCTGCCCCCTGCTGCCCCAGCCCTAGGCTCCCCACCCCCAGCTGTACTGGTGCCCCCTGCTGCCCCTGCCACCCCAGCCCTAGCCTCTCACACCCCCTCGTTCTGCCAGTGCCCCCCGCCCAGGGACACAAGCGCCAAGGCTGCTGTGGAGCTCGGGCGTCTCCTTCCTTTTCAGGCGCTTTGTGCCCCCTCCGTGGGGTCCCGAGATGTCTCTGTGGAGGGCTCCCCACCCACTGGCAGAGTTCCGGAGAAGGATAGCGGGGGGCTCCTACCCTGACCCCGCCTCCCTTAACACCTTGCCTCCCCTCGCAGGGCACTGCTGGGCCCACCACTGGTGCGCTGCCTGGTCGGCGGGGGTGCAGCGGCAGGCCGGAGCCGGGCTGAGCAACGTGGACAAAGCTGTTTTCTCAGGGATCTCGCAGGTGAGGGGGTGGGGGCGAGCAAATGGGAAGGGGAAGGAGGGCCTGCGGGCCCCCGGCATTGGGGCAGCCGTGGGGGGGTAGGCGACCCCTTGGGCTGCGCTCATGTGGGGTGTCTGGCTAATCAGAGTGGAGCCAGTGGCCCCCCCCCCTCCCCGGGAGGGGAGACCTCTGAGGAAGGGACGGGGTGGGGGGACGGGACATTCCCCTCTGCCAGCGCTGGGGTCCCGATGCTGCCACAGGCACTGTCCCCCATAAGAGGTGTAAAAGTGAGGCCCTGCCCCTGGGGCTCTCAGCACGAACCCTGGCCTCCTGGGCAAACACCAAAGGGGTGTTTGCATTTACGTCCCTGATTTCCCACCCACAGGCTGCGCCCGGCTAAGGGCTTCTCCTTCACTTCCTGTCCTAAACTGCCAGGCTGTTAATCAGCTGCCCTGCTCCCCTCAGGGGGTGTCTGCGTATCTGTGCTGCGTGAGCGATCACTGTGCGAGCAGCTGCTATGTCCCACCCCAGAGGTGGCTGCATCTCAGCCCCAGATGAGGGATCCTTGCCTCATGTTGCTTCATAGCTGCTAAGCAGCTGCCGCACCTCACCCCAGAGGTGGCCGCATGTGGGGGCTAGTGGGCTCTTGGGGATCGCCCCGGCGGAGCCAAGCTGCGGCAGCGTCCATCCATCCGCATCTCTGACCCGGGCTGGGGTCCCTGCTGCTTTCAGAAATGTGAACACTGTCAGAGGATGGGTGCTACCATTCAGTGCCACTCGGAGGGGTGTCCGCGGCACTACCACTTCCCGTGCGCGGCGGCCAGCGGCTCCTTCCAGTCTATGAAAACCCTCTGGCTCCTGTGCCCGGAGCACGTGAGCGAGGCAGTGCAGATGGGTAGGTGCCGCCCCGTGAAGAAGGGCAGGGACCGGGGCTGCTTGGGGGCACCTCTGCCACTGGGTTGGTGGAGTTTTGGAGGGGATAATGGGAGCCTTAAGGAGCTGGGGGAGTGGGGTCTAGTGGTTAGAGCAGGGGGGGCTGGGAGCCAGGACTCCTGGGTTCTATCCCAGCTCTGGGAGGGGAGTGGGGTCTAGTGGTTAGAGCAGGGGGGGCTGGGAGCCAGGACTCCTGGGTTCTATCCCAGCTCTGGGAGGGGAGTGGGGGCGAGTGGTAAGAGCAGGGGGCTGGGAGCCAGGACTCCTGGGTTCTATCCCAGCTCTGGGAGGGGAGTGGGGGCGAGTGGTAAGAGCAGGGGGCTGGGAGCCAGGACTCAGATAGGGGAATTGGGTCTAGTGGTTAGAGTGGGTGGGAAGGGGCTGGGAGCCAGGTCTCCTGGGTTCTCTTCCTGGATCTATCACGGCTGTGATGGATGTCGGTGAGGTGCTGTGAGATCCTTGAGGGGGAGGGTGTGTTGCGGGGGGGCTGAGGATGCTGCTAGCCAGGGGGAAGCCGTAGGGGATGGGCAGGATCTATGGCACAGGGCTTTGAGGGGAGAGGGAGAGGCTGGGCATCCCGGGCAGTGCGGGTGCAGGAGGGTTTGTTTCCCTGACTCCCTGCCTCCCACGCCCAGAGGACTCGCGATGCATGGTTTGCGACGGGCCGGGGGACCTGCGCGACCTGCTCTTCTGCACCAGCTGCGGGCTGCACTACCACGGCACCTGCCTGGACGTCCCCGTCACGCCGCGCAAGCGCTCTGGCTGGCAGTGTCCCGAGTGCAAAGTCTGCCAAACATGCAGGTAGGTGGCAAAACCCCGGGCACGGGCCCTGTGTGACCCGCACCAGCCTTCCTGGTCTGGGGAGGGGGGGCTGGGAGCCAGGACTCCTGGGTTCTATCCCCAGCTCTTTGAGAGGAGTGGGGTGTAGTGAGTTACAGCAAGGACAGGGCCTGGGAGCCAGGACTCCTGGGTTCTATGCCCAGCTCGGGGAGGGGAGTCTAGTGGGTTAGAGGCGGGGGGCTGGGAGTCCGGACTCCTGGGTTATATCCTCAGCGTTGCTCTCTCCAGAGAGCTGTGGGGAGGCCGGGGCGGCGCTCAGTCTGTGAGGGGCCCGGGGCTTGTCTGACAGCAGCGTCTTCCCTGCAGACAGCCCGGCGCGGACTCCATGATGCTGGTGTGCGAGGCCTGTGACAAGGGCTACCACACGTTCTGCTTGAAGCCGGCCATCGAGAGCCTTCCCACGGACTCCTGGAAGTGCAAGGTGGGCTCCATACCTGCATCGCCTGCAGGGGGCGCCCCGGGGAGGCCGGGCCCGGCCGACTGCCAGGGTGGCATCTGCTCCGGGGCCCGGGCAGCTCGTCCCACGGAGCCGGCCCTGCTTTGCTTCACCTGATGCCAGCGCCCCCGGGGGAGGGACCAGGACCCCCAGGCCCACCTCCCCCATAATCCAAGGGGAGGAAATCCCTGCACAGCACCCACCCTGAGCCAGCCAGTCCCCCACTCCTGCCCTGGGGCCTGGTCAGAGCTGGTGCCACCCAGAGGGGAAATGCCCCATTCCCCACCCCACTGAGCCAGCCAGTCCTTGACCCCTGCCTTGGGGTCAGATCAGATCCACTGCCCCCTAGAGGGGGAAGGCCCCATGTCCCATTCTCTGCCCCCCTGACTGTCTGTCTCCCTGCAGAACTGCCGGGTGTGCTCTGACTGTGGGTCACGGCCGGCGGCGCTCGACCCCGGGTGCCACTGGTATGAGAACTACTCGGTGTGTGAAGGGTGTCAGCGGCACCGGAACGCAGCGGGAGGCACCGATGCCGCGCGGCGCTGCCAGAAGTGAGTTGCAAAGGGGGTCCCCTTGGAACTGCATGGGGGTCCTGCAGGGGGGCAGGAGGGTCTGGGCCTGGCTGTGCTGGATAGCCCCCCCCACCCCCCCGTTATAAGCTGCTGAGCCCAGTGCAGCAGGTGCCAGGGGAGGGGCCGTGGGCACCACCGGGTGGGTGTTTTTGGGTCTAGGGTGTGTTCTAGCTGCAGCCCCACTGTGGGGGCCTGGGGAGGGGGGAGGATCCCTCCTCCCCAGCCTCCCAGTCCTCACAGCATCTCTGGCCGGCCGGATGGGTCAGGGGCTCTCAGACACTCCTCATGTGGCTCATCCCCCCAGGCCCTTGCCCCCGGATGGCAGCGACGTGGCAGGGGGTTCCACCTGCCTGGCGTGTCAAGGGCAGCAGAAGCACCCGCAGCCGGACGGGGCCGTGCCCCAGGAAGAGATGCCCTCGGGGTGTGAAGCCAAACCACTAGGTGAGCGCATGCCCCACCCCACGCTGGCCCCACAGCACTGGGGGGGCCCTGACCCCAGCGTGGGCCTGTCAGACTTATCCCTTGGTGCCACGAGTTTCCATCAGCCTCTTCACCACAGCCAGGAGGAAGGGCCCTGGCGTCTATTCCCAGCTCCAGCACTGACCTGCTGCGGGACCTTGGGCCAGTCCCTCCCCCCGTGCCTCAGTTTCTCCCCTTCTTTAAGCCAGCGGTCGTATTTGCTTCTGTCTGGGTGGCCCTGCAGAGAGGCTGGAGCTTGGGAGAGCCCAGGGAACGTGGGCAAGTGGGGTGTTTGCGTGTCCCCCAGGCTGCGCCCCCATCCCCGAGGGAGGGGGTGGGAGCCCAGGCAGAGCCCAGTGGCCCTGCGCTGCCTGCCAGGAGGCACTAGGTGGCGCTGCTTGGCCTGCGGGTGCTGGGCGCTGCAGTTGGGCCTGCTGATCCAGGGGAGTGGGCGAGGCAGGGGTCTCTCCCTCCTGCCCTCCCACAACCAGCTGTCCTGTCCCCCAGGTCCCGCTCCAGAGGCGGAGGAGCCGGAGGAGGCGCCAGGCCCGGCAGCACCTGCCAAGGACGAGGCGACAGAGCCAACACCCCCCGAGACGGCCCCTGAACCACCAGCCCCGCCCCCAGCCCCCCCAGGTGAGGGGGTGCCCCATGAACACCCCTGGGGGTGGGTCTGCGAGGTCTGCCATTATCTGGGGGGAGGGGGCAGTGGGCCAAGGCTCCCCCAGAGCATTCTGGGAGTTGGGCCCTCTGCTTGGGAGGCTCCGAGCCGACCAATGAAGTAGGGCGCTATTGATCCTCTGGGGGCTGGGGGTTCTGCACCCCCACGAGAGTGACCGTCGCCCTTGATTCTCTCCCCAGACCCCCCCGTTGCCACGTCGCCCGCCCGCCCCGAGGAGCGGCCACCGGATGCCAAAGAGGAACTGGCCCCCGAGCAGCCAGCGGGACCCCCTGCCATCACCGCGGCCCTGCTGGAGCCTGCGGGCAGCCCCCAGCCCCCCATGGAGAAGGCGCCTGCTGCCGCCTCCCCCCCCCGGACAGAGACGCTCCCCGCGGCCCCCCTGCCAGGCTCCCCTGCTCCCCAGCTGGGCCCCCCGCAGCCCAGGGAAGCGATGGAGTGTGGGGAGGAGGAGGGGATGGACACGGCAGGGGGCGAGGCGGGGTCCCTGGCCAGCCCTGCGGAGGATGGCGCCCAGCCCACCCCAGCTGTGGCCCTGGGGCCGTTCCCAGGCTTGGCGGGGGAGGAAGAGGAGGAGGCAGCTGCTGGGCTGGAGCAGGCAGGGCCCGGGGGGAGGGGCTCTCCCCAACTGAGTGAGGACGGGCTGGAGGAGAGCCGGGGCCGGGGGGACCCTGAGTCCAGCCAGACCCCGGTCAGCTTCACCAGCGAGCCTAAGGGGTCCCCCATGCTGCTGGAGCCCGAGGAGCTGGGCCCAGCCACCCCGATGGAGGTGTATGGGACGGGCGGGAAGCTGCTGGAGCGTGGGGAGGAAGTGGGCCCCGAGCCCCCCATCCTGCGGCCCCGTCCCACCCTCATCAAGTCAGACATCGTCAACGAGATCTCCAACCTGAGCCAGGGCGACACCAGGAGCAGCTTCCCCGGCTCGGAGCCCCTGCTGGGCTCTCCGGACCCCGAGGGCGGGGGCTCGCTCTCCATGGAGCTGGGCATGACCTCCACCGACAGCCTGCAGAAGGACGACGCCGGCTCCCTGCCCCACTGCACCGACTCGCTGGCCGAGACGGACGACTCGCTGCTCTTCGAGCCAGGCGCTGGGGCCAAGGGCGAGGGGGAGAAGGGGCGTCGGCGCAGCTCGCCGGGGCGCTCCCGTGTCAAGCAGGTAAGGGGGGACCGGGGCACGGGCAGGCAAGGGGGGGCATGGGTACAGGGAGTGGCGGGGGCACCAGGATGGGGGGCTCTCTCGCTGTCCCTGCTGGGCTCGGGCCTGGCTCTGGGCACCCCTTCACCACATGCTGTGCGCCCCCCCCACCAAGCTGAGTCAGGCTGGCCCCTGCACCCCCCCCAGCTGTCAGTGCCACCCCCTGCTGGCCGTTTTGCTGAGGTGCCGGGTGGGGACAAGGGGGAAGAGAGGTAGCCCCTATGGGTCCCGCCCCGCCCACGAGTCCCGGGGGCTGTGCCATCTCCTGGTGCCCCCTGGAGTGGGCAGGGGGCCGTGCCGGCTGGAGCAGGTCCCCTGGCTCTGGGAAGCCTGGGTGTTGCTGTAACCCCCCCCCTCCCCTCGGCCCTAGGGTCGCAGCAGCAGCTTCCCGGGGAGGAGGCGCCCCCGAGGCGGGACCCAGGGGGGCCGGGGCCGGGGCCGAGCTCGGCTGAAGTCGACCACCTCGTCCATTGAGACCCTCGCGGTAAGGCTGGGCTGGGGGGGGTTCTGCATCCCTGCGTTGCCCCCCCCCCCCGGCCCTTGGAAGCGGCTGCTGTGGGTCCCCTTGCTCCCCAGGGTGGGATCTGTGGGGGGCCCAGGCCACTGCCGGTATCTGGAGCATTGGGGTTGGTGAGTGACCCCTAGGAGCCTTGTACTGATGGGCTCTGACCCCCCAACCCCCAGTGGCTCAAACCAGAATTGGTAGCGTCTCTCCATTGGGCAGTCGGCAGGATTGGTGGGTATGGGGGGGCCCTCTCTCCTCTAGGGGGTGCCGGCTCAGATCCCAGGCCGGGAAGACTGGCTGGCTTGGGGGGGACATGCCTCCAGGGGGCTCTGGGTTTGATGAGCTCTAGGGTGGGTGGGGGGACTGGCTGGGGAGAGAGGGAGGACAGGGCCTTTCCCCTCGTGGGCTGGGGGGTGCTGCAGCACATCCTTCTCCCCCAGTGTCTAAGCCAGGCCCCTCCCCAGCCTTGCAGGGGAACCTGGTGCTTCCATCTCTGGCTCAGCCGGCCGGATTGGCACTGAGCATTGCCCTGGGGTGCCCGGCTCAGTGTGGGGGTCCGTGCCTGCTCCGTCGGTGACGTGTTCGCCCTGTCTCGCCCGCTCCCCCAGCTAGCGGATATCGACAGCTCCCCCAGCAAGGAGGATGACGAAGAGGAGGATGACACCATGCAGAACACCGTGGTGCTTTTCTCCAACACGGACAAGTTCGTCCTCATGCAGGTGGGGGAGCAGATGGGCCTCACGGGGAAGGAGTGGGGTTCTGGGGAGCAGAGGAGCCGGGTTCCGGGCTCGGCCCGGGGGGGAAGGAGGGGAGGAGCCGGGTTCCGGGCTCGGTCCGGGGGGAGGGGAGGAGGGGAAGAGCCGGGTTCCAGGCTCGGCCGGGGGACTCTGTGTCTCTGCCCAGCCCCCCCGACGTCTGTCTCTCCCCGGCAGGACATGTGCGTGGTGTGCGGCAGCTTCGGGCGCGGGGCGGAGGGGCACCTGCTGGCCTGTTCCCAGTGCTCGCAGTGCTACCACCCCTACTGCGTCAACAGCAAGGTAAGGCGGAGTGGGAGACGCTGGATTCCCCCAAGCCGCAGTCTGGGCCCCCTGCCCTGGTGCACCTTTGGGAGCAGCTCTCCCCCTGCACCCGGGTTCTCCCATCAGCTGCCATTTCACATGGGTCCCAGTGCTGCTGGGCCCCTTCCAGCGTGGGGCTGGGGTCCCTAGGGCAGGTCCCGCAGGCTGCATGCCTGGGCCTTGGACACGCCTTCCTCTCTGCCCCAGCAGAAGTGCTCTGAGCTGGGTCTGGTGTCCTGGGCAGGGGTGTGACCTCTGTGCCCATTGATCCTCCCCCTCCCCCTCCCCGTGCCAGCCCTGCGGGGGGCGGGGCTTCCCTGCCTGCCCCCTCACCATGCCAGCCCCGCTGTGCTCCCCAGATCACCAAGGTGATGCTGCTGAAGGGCTGGCGCTGCGTGGAGTGCATCGTCTGTGAGGTGTGCGGAAAGGCCTCGGACCCCTCGCGCCTGCTGCTTTGTGACGACTGCGACATCAGCTACCACACCTACTGCCTGGACCCGCCGCTGCACACCGTGCCCAAGGGCGGCTGGAAGTGCAAGTGGTGAGTGCCGGAGCCGGGGCCCTGACCCAGCTGAGCGAGGGGGGGGGAGCCTGCTGGGCAGCAGCGATGTCGTGGGGCTTGCCAAGGGCGGGGGGAGCCTCTTCTGACCCCCGACTTGATCCATCTCTCTCTCTGCGTGCAATGGGGCCTGGGGTGGGCGTGCAGTGTGGCATGAGATGGGCAGTGGATGGGGGGCTCTCGGGGGGGGGGGGGGAGGGGCAGGCCGGCGGGGGTGCAGTGTGGAATGAGATGGGCAGTAGATGGGGGGGCTCTCGGGGCGGGGGGGCAGGCAGGGCGGGGGTGCAGTGTGGAATGAGATGGGCAGTGCATGGGGGGCTCTCAGGGTGGGTGGGCAGGCCGGCGGGGGTGCAGTGCGGCATGAGATGGGCAGTGGATGGGGGACTCTCGGGGGGGGGGGCAGGCTGGCGGGGGGGCAGTGCGTGGGGGGCTGTCGGAGGCATGGGCCAGGGGGCATGGAGGGGATGAAGTGGTGCTGCTGCTGACCTGTCTCTCTGGTAGGTGCGTGTGCTGCGTGCAGTGTGGGGCGGGCTCCCCTGGATTCCACTGTGAGTGGCAGAACAACTACACGCACTGCGCCCCCTGCGCCAGCCTTGTCACCTGCCCCGTCTGCCGGGTGAAGTACGTGGAGGACGACCTGCTCATCCAGTGCAGGCACTGCGACCGGTGAGGCCCAGCCCCCTTTCTGCCTGGGGGAGGGGTGTGTGTGTGTGTGGGAGGGAGCTAGCCATGGGGCTGCACACGGCTGCCATGGCATCTCCCAGGGGGTCTGGCACCCCAGCTGGTGTTTGCCCCCCGGAGCCCGCGCCAAGCCCCCTTACTTCATGCAGCCTGGGCCTAAACACTGGCTGGTCCCTGGATCTGGGAGCAGCCTCTGGGAATTCTGGGACAGCTCCCAGTGAAATATGCAAATGAACAACACAGCCCTCCTAATCCCTGCTCCTTGGGCTGTTGGGTTCGATCTAATCCGCACTGGCACACATCTTCACTGCTCCATAGGCCACCCGTGGCACCATTAGGTTTCAGAGTCAACAGCCTTTGTAAGGAGTCAGGTCAGTTCATGCCTCCAGGAGCTATTGTTTCAGGCTCTCTGCAGACTCTTGGGTGGGTCATTTGGTTTTGTTTTTTGGAAAGGTCTCTGGAAATGTTAGGGTCAGAAAGGTGTGTAAGATCCGGAGCAGGGTTCTGCCTCGGGGGGACACATGGGGCTGTGCTTGGGGCCCTGACCCTGCTGTAGGGGGGTCCAGCCGAGACACCAGAGTTGCTAGTCCCTGAAGAGCTCCCTGTTTGGGGCTGGGCCCCCCCGACCGACAGAGTGACGTCCCAAGCACAGGGCTCTGGGAGGGTTCCCTGGGGCGCTCGGGGTTAATGTGGGGGTGCCTCCGGGAGCAGCAGAGCTCTGACGCCCTGGCCCAGCCCAGTGGATCCTACTTCCTGCATCGAAGGGAATTCCTGAGCCAAGCGCCTGTCCCCACGGGGAGGGGTCCGGGCCCCGTCCCTTACCCATCCCTGTCCCCCCAGGTGGCTCCATGCTGTGTGCAACAATCTCTTCACGGAGGAGGAGGTGGAACAGGCGGCAGACGAGGGCTTCGACTGCAGCTCCTGCCAGCCCTACGTGGTCAAGCCAGTCGGTAGGTCCCTGCGCCGGGAGGCAGGTGCTTGGGGTGGCGGGGGGGTGGGGGGGGCTGAGGGACTGGGTGGGGGTGGGGGCCTGGGGGCCTGGGCTGGGGGAGTGGGCCAGGGAGCCATGGGGACTCACCGCTGTGTGTTTCCCTCCCCAGTTCCAGTCGCCCCCCCAGAGATTATCCCAGTGAAGATCAAGGAGCCGGGTAAGCATGTGGGGAAGGGGACCCGCTCTCCACCCCGTGTGACCGAGCTGCACTCGCTGCCCCACTGGGGGGTTCCAGCACGTGCCCCATGCCCTGTCCCCTCGAAGGGCCCCTGGCTGAACCGGGCCCTCAGCCTGGGGGGCACAGGAGGGTCTGTCCCTCTCCCAGCTGGAAGGAAGAAGCTCCCATGGGAGGGCTGAGCCCTGCCGGGGCTGCGTCACCTTCTTCCCAGGGAGGGGTGTGCTGCAGAGGCCAGGACTCCTGGGTTCTGTTCCCGGCTCAGGGAGAAGAGTGGGGGTCTAGCAGTTAGGGCTGGGAGCCAGGACTCCTGGGTTCTGTTCCGGGCTCAGGGCGAAGAGTGGGGTCTAGCGGTTAGGGCTGGAGCCAGGCCTCCTGGGTTCCGTTCCCGGCTCGTGGGAGTGTTTTGGAATCCAGTAGATGGAGCAGGGGGACAAGGAGTCTCTTGCCTTGAAGAGCTCACAGTCTGAACGGGCGAGACGAAGGGCACAGAGAGGCACAGGGACTGGCCTGAGGTCTCCCAGTGGGTCAGTGCAGAGCCGGGAATAGAACCCAGGCGTCCTGACCCCTGGTCCAGCACCTCGGTGACTAGGCCAGCCTGGAGAGAGTGCGCTCCTAACTCTGTCGTCTGGCCCTGCCTCCTTCCCCCCGCAGAGCCCCAGTATTTCCGCTTCGAAGGCGTCTGGCTGACGGAGACGGGCATGGCCGTGCTGCGCAACCTGTCCATGTCCCCCCTGCACAAGCGCAGGCAGCGCAAGACCCGGCTGGGCACCCTGAATGGGGAGGGGGGCCTGGAGGGGGGCGACCCCCTGGGCACGGACGAGAAGAAGGACGGGGATCTGGACGGGGACGACCTGCTGAAGGGTGAAGGTGCGCTCCCCTCACGTGGCCCCCGCTCCCCACCGCCGGCTGGCGCGGTACGCGGGTGTGCTGGTGCCTGCTGCTTGGGCTGCTCCCTGACTCTGCTCGGAGAGGGGCCAGGATGCCTGGGTTCGTTGCCAGGCCTGGTCAGCACCCAGGAACCCACCGAACCGAGAGCTCCTCCAGTGCCTGGGACGGCAGGTCTCTGCTCAGTGGCTGAGGGCGTTGGCGCTGTGATGGGTGGGCCCTACGCTGTGTCCAGAGGAGGTGGCTGCAGCTGGGAGCCTCTAGCGCTGGGGGGCATGTGCGCGGGGGGGGTGCGTGGGGTGGGTTGGGGGGAAGCTGTTGCTGGGCCCAGCTGGGTGGTTGCTGGCTTTCAGGGGCCCACGGCTGGTGGGGGGAAGGATGCACCAGAGAGAGGGGTACCCGGGGGGCCCCTCTGTCACTGATGGGCTGAACCGGCTCCTCCAGAGGCAATGTCATGGGGAGAAGGGGCACAGCTTGGCTAGCGATGTGTGGGGCCGGGTGTAGGTTTGGGAGGGGGTGGGAGGTTCAGGGGGTCTGGATCGTCAGTTGACTTTCCCTCCGCCGCTGGGGGGCATGGGGGAGTCCTGCTCTAACGTCTCGTCCCCTCCCCTCCCGTGCGCAGTGGGCGTGGAGCACATGGAGTGTGAGATCAAGCTGGAAGCTGCCGCCAGCCCCGACCGGGACGGAGGGGCTGACGTGGACTCGGGGAAGGGGCTGGAGGATTCGGAGGAGTGCAAGAAGAGGAAGCGGAAGCCCTACCGCCCCGGTGAGTGCTCCTGCGCTGATCCATGACGGGGGACGGCTAATCGGCTGGGCTCTTCCGAGCCTCGTCCGTGGTGGCTGACGGAGCCGTCCCGCCGGACCTAGCCCGTCAGAGCGGGAGCCGGAGGGTGCCCTGGCCTCTGTGGAGTGAAGCCACCCCGGCCAAGCAGGGCTGAGGACTCCCCCTGTAACCGCCCACCGCTCCTCTTCCCTCCCCAGGGATTGGCGGGTTCATGGTGCGGCAGCGGAAGTCCCATACGCGGCTGAAGAAGGGCTCGGCAGCACTGGTGGAGGCATGTCGCGAGGTGCTGAGCGCCGAGGGGCACCCGGAGGACGGTAGGAGTCGCGTGCGCCCAAGCAGCGCCTGGCCCTCTGGCATTAACCTCTGTGTCACGGGGTATAGCTGGGACAGAACACCCCGCCTCTTTAGTTCTGGGGATCTCCTGGAGGGGGGCGGGGAGGCGATGGGGAAGCCCCCGCCCAAGGCTTGGCTCGTTCCAGGAGGGCCCCATGTCTCCGGGCTCCTGAGGAGGGCGGAAGTAACGGCAGCTGCTGTTCACAGGGGCGCCGGCGGAGATCCCAGCGGAGGGCGCTGCGGAGCAGGGCGCCACGGAGGGGGACGAGAAGAAGAAACGCCGAGGCAGGAAGAAGAGCAAGTTGGAGGATATGTTCCCTGCCTACCTCCAGGTAAGCCCGGCTGCGGCAGGACAGGGGCGTGCCAGCTCCCGCTGCTGGGGGCGGAGGGGGAGGGGAGAGTGGGAAAGGGGTCTGGCTCCTCTGTTAACTCTGGTACATGTCCCCTGGCTCCCTCCCATCCCCTTCCCCACTCCTTCGGCAGGAAGCGTTCTTCGGGAAGGCGCTCATGGACCTGAGCCGGAAGGCCCTGCTGGCCGCAGGGGGTGTGGGGGATGGAGCTGCCTGCCCCCCCTTTGGCCAGGGTGCTCCCAGACCCAGGGTGGAGCCTGGGGTGCCCGGAATACTCCAGAGGGTGCCTGGAGATGGGAAGGAGACCCCTGCCCATCTGAAAGGTAAGGGGGCTGCAGAGATGTCCTTGGCTTCTGGGTGGAGGCTGGCAGGGGGCAGGGCTGGCTGGTGGGACTTGGCTTGGTGGTGAGGGATCTGAGGGGCTGGGCATGGTCACCTGGGTTGTGTAGGAAGCGCCATCCCTTGGGGTGGGTAGTGCCAGGAGCCAAGGGGCTGGCGTCACGGGAGGGAGGGGCCGTGTGCTGGCTCAGCGTCCCCCTCCTGTGACCCCCCCCCCAGGGGACGACAGCATGGACAGCAGCGCCCTGGTGGCCCAAGAGGAGGACCCGAAAGGGGCGGAAGCGAAGGCTGAGGACCCAGGTGAGCACCTCCCACCGGGCTGGCCCGCGGGTGGGGAGCAGGGGCTGTGGGGGGGGGGCTGGTGTCCGGGCCGTGGCTGGGGGGTGTTCCCTGTGGGGATGGGACTCAGCACTATGGCAGGCTGGTACAGAGAGTTGAAAAGGTTATGCAAATAGAGTGACCCTCTTATTTGAATATCTGAATATGCATGACCTCATTTGTATAACCTCAACCAGCCTGGAGCTCCCCATCTTGTTGACCAACTCCCCTGACCATAGAGATCCTGCCTAGAGTGTAGTCTCCAACCAGCCCGTGGCCATAGAGCTGTGCCACTCTATCCATCACAGCCAAGCACTCTAGCTACAGCTCTATGGCTGTGGGCTATTATCTAGGCAAGGTGCGTCTATGGTCAGTCCTGGAGGACTCTGGAGTCTCTATGGTTTGGAGTCCTAGAGTGATTCCCCCACCTTCGGAGCCATAGAGATGTAGCCTAGAACATCACCCTCAGTTCTTATTCATTTCAGGGGAGGAGGGTGCTGAAGGCGGGGGCTCCCAGTTACTGGGGGGGGGTCATCCACAGCCCAGGCACCCCTGCCCCTGACAGGGTGGGGGTCACGGCCCTGGCACGCCCACCCCAGACGGGGTGGGGGTCACGGCCCTGGCACGCCCACCCCTGACGGGGTGGGGGTCACGGCCCAGGCATCCCCATGGCATGTCTGCCCCCATCGTATGGGGGGGGCTGTGTGGGGCAGGAAGATATCCAGCGGCACACCCCTGGCCGCGGGTGCTGAGCTGGGGTGATATGGTGGCGTGTGTGTTTGTTTCCCAGGGGCAGAGGAGCCGAAAGGTTCTCCGGATCCTGGGGACAGCGAGAAGCCGGCGACGCCCGGCGAGGGTGCCCTGAGCTCCGACCTTGACAAGATCCCCACAGAAGGTCAGGCCGCCGGACGCCCCTCACACCTCCCTTGGTTCTATGCTCGCGCCAGCCAGGGCTGGCGAGAAGGGTGGAAAGGGGACAGTTGAACCAGGGCCCCAAGCTGAGGTGGCCTCCCAAACGTCTGTCACTGGGGTGAAATGGGAGGGGGTGGGGCCCCAGCAAACATGTACTGGAGCCCAAAACGGGTCTTGCCAGCCTGGTGCCAGCTCCCCCAGAAGGTGATGCAGGCTATTCCCAAGGCAAGGGGTTTGCCCAGGCCAGCTTCCCAGGCTAGTGGTGCAGTCCTGTGAGGGATCCCTAGGGACTGGAGGGCAAGTCAGATCCCTTTGCTCCCCTCTGCCGAAGCCCCTGGTGGTCCGAGGAGACCAGTCCCCGGAGCTTGTCGCACAGAACAGCTGCCGACCAAGCAGGGGATGGTGGTGAGACTGTTTTCTCAGCCTGCGCCAGGTGCCTTTTGATCTGCTTCAAAAGGGCTCTCGGAGGGGGTGGGGTCTAGTAGTTAGAGTAGGGGGGACCGAGAGTCAGGACTCCTGACGTGCAGTGTGGGGGAAGTCTTGTACCTCGGTTTCGCCCCGGCAGGTGGTGAGAATGGGACGGGGTGGATCTGCACATGGGGCGTAAGGCCGTGCAGCTCCCCAGCCCTGTGCTCACTGTGATCTTCCTCTGCCCCCAGAATTGCCTAAGATGGAGAGCAAAGACATCCAGCAGCTCTTCAAGGATGTGCTGGGCTCTGCTGAGCGAGAGCAGCAGCTGAACTGCGTGGCGGCAGGGATGGAGGCCGGCATGGGAGGGCGAGACCCCAACCGAGCGCAGCTCTCCCAGAGGCCCTTCCTGCAAGGTGACCTGTCTATCCCCTGCGTGGCGAGGGTGGCTGATAAATTACAACCCCCCTCCAAAAGCTCCTCGTGTGAAAGGGCTGCCCTCTGGGGCCGGTTGCGAGAGGGAGGGCCAGCAGGGGGCGCTGTCTGTTACTCCTGGCAGGACACAGGAGAGCAAACCTGGGCATATGATCCCATCTCCAGCCCTTTGCTGTGGAGCCTTGTTTGAGCAGAGGCAGCACCATCTAGGGGCTGGAGGACAGCATTGGGGGACCGGACTCCTGGGTTCTGTTTCCTGCATAGATGTGCCATGTGATCTGTGGGCAGGTCACCTCTCTCGTGCCTTAGTTTCCCCATGTGCAATAAATAGGGTGTTTCCGGGGGGGGGGAGGAGAGTGGTGTAAGGACTCTTTAGGAGCTAGGCATTCACCTGGCTTGGCTCTAGGAGCCCCATGGGGGCAGGTGGGAGGGGGTGTTGGGGATTGGGGGGGCCGGCCCTGACTCACACTGCCAGCTCTCTGCCACACGGTTTTCCTTCCCTCACAGGGAGTGTTTCTCTGGGCGCTCTCTCCTCCGCTGTCCCCATAGAGTCCTACTCGGGAGTCTGCCAGTCCCCGTTCCTCGATAACAGGTATGTTGGTGCGTGCCAGGCGGGCAGTGCTGGTGCTCTTGGGAGGGATGGGAGGGGCAGGGCACGGGGTCCTTCAGGAGATGGGGTGAATGCGGTTCCCTAAGGAGCTGGGGGCTGCTGCTACTTCAATCCAGGGGCTGGAATCTGTCCCAGCTGGCATGTGCCCTGGGCTTTGCCCGCAGCCCTGGTGACTCAAGCCATGTGCTTTTTCCCCGGTGCAGGGAGAGAAGCGGCTTCTTCAGCCCAGACCACTGCGAGCCCGAGAGCCCCTGGGCCAGCAGCTCGGCTGCCACCACCCCCTCCACACCCACCACCCCGACCACGGAGGGTGAGGGGGATGGGCTCTCCTACAACCAGCGGAGCCTACAGCGCTGGGAGAAGGACGAGGAGTTGGGCGAGCTGTCCACCATTTCGCCCGTCCTCTATGCCAACATGAACTTCCCCAGCCTCAAGCAGGATTACCCAGGTAGGCAGCTGCTCTCGCCCCTCTGGCTGCCCCCTGGGGGAGGGAGTGGTGCTCAGTAACCAGTTTGTCTTGACCTCTTGGCTCTTACCCATAGTCCTCTCTGGTATGAGGGCACTGAGCACTTTCTCCTATTGGTGGAGAAGTTCTTTACCCATAGTCCTCTTGGCATGAAATTTCTGCGTTGGCTCAGAAGTTCTTTACCCATAGAGCTCTCTGGCGTGAGCCTCCATTGGCTGCATGAAGCCCCTGGTCATGCATCTTGGGGAGCCCAGGCTGGGGGGATGGCCCCCACCTGCCCTGACCCGGCTGGGGCTTGGGACGTAAACCCCGGATGCTCCAGAGACGCCAGCTGGTGATTCGGGGGCGATCGTAACATCAGTCTCTGTCACCCTCCCAGACTGGTCCAGCCGCTGCAAACAGATCATGAAGCTCTGGAGAAAGGTCCCAGCCCCGGACAAAGCCCCCTACTTGGTGAGTCTCCTGGGCGGACTCGCTCCCCGCTGGGGGCTGTGGCCGGCGAGCGCGACCTGCTCGTGGGGGATCTCTCAGCCTCGCTCTGAGAATTGATTTGTTTTTTGTGCAGCAAAAGGCCAAAGATAACCGGGCGGCTCATCGCATCAACAAGGTGCAGAAGGTACGTGCTGGGGGAGCGTGCTCAGGACACGGGCAATAGCCTTGTGGGGCCCCTCTCTGGCCTTCCTTCCCGAGGCCTGCCTGGCAGAGCAGCTGGGCCTCTCGGGGACCCAGACTGGGCCAGGGAGGAACTGGAGCAACTGGCCCCTCCTCTGACTCTGCCGGATCCTCCCTTCCCTGCCCCGAGCCCCCCTCCACAGCCCAAGGTGGGGTGTGTTTGGGGGGGGGGGGCGCCCCGATGCCGTCTTGGGCTCCCCTGGCGCTGACCCCCATCCCGCGCTGTCTCTGCAGCAGGCCGAGAGCCAGATCAACAAGCAGACCAAAGGGGAGGTGCTGCGCAAGCCTGAGAGACCCTCACTGCACCTGAGGATCCCGCCCCAGCAGGGGGCGCTGCCTGGTGCTGCGGGGCAGCCCGTCTACATCAATAGCCCGGTGGCCCTGCCCTGCTCCGCAGACGGGTTCCTGAAGTCCCCTGCTGGCGCCGAAGCAGCGGCTGAGTCCAGCGAGCTCTTCCTCAAGCTTCCTTCCCAGTCCCCAGCCCAAGTGCCTTCGCACGACCCCTACAGCTACCCGCTGGAGCCCCGCTTCCCCTCGCCCCTGGGCCAGAGCCCCACAGCCGGAGCTGCCTTCCAGCCCTTCCCCACACAACAACAGCAGCTCCTGCCCACTCCCCGGCCGGCCCTGGGCCCCCAGCCTCCGGAGTTCCACCCCACCTCCCCCGGGACCCCCCGGCACCAGCCCTCCACCCCAGACCCCTTCCTGAAACCACGCTGCCTCAGTGGCTCTCTGGACAACCTGTCGGTGCCGGGGAGCCCCGGGGCCAGGCCCCCCGAGCCCCTGCTCTCGCCCCCTCCCTTCGGGGAGCAGAAGAGGAGCCTGGAGGCTGGGGGGCTGCAGGTGAAGAAGGAGGAAGGGGGCCCGGGAGTGTGTTCTCCTGGCTACATGGCCGCCATGGGCTACGCCGACTCCCCGTCCCACCTCTCCTCCGCCGAGCTGAAGGCAGCCGATGTGTTCAAAGCCCCCCTGACCCCACGGGTCTCTCAGGTAGAGCCACAGAGCCCAGGGCTGGCACATCCCCACCCCCAGGCTCTGGCCCCCTCACCTCCCAGCCACCCCGATCTCTACAGGCAGTCGCCCTCCATGTCCTGCTACTCGGACCCCTATGCCCAGCCCCCCCTGACGCCCCGGCCACAGCCCCCCGACAGCTGCTGCGCCCTGCCCCCCAGGTCCTTGCCTTCTGACCCCTTCTCCCGCGTCCCTGCCAGCCCGCAGTCCCAGTCTAGCTCCCAGTCCCCTCTTACCCCCCGGCCGCTCTCCAATGAGGCTTGCTGCCAGTCACCCGTCACCCCTCGCTTCCAGTCACCCGACCCCTACTCCAGACCCCCCTCGCGCCCCCAGTCCCGGGACCCCTTTGCCCCCCTGCACAAGCCCCCACGGCCCCAAATGCCTGACTCCGGCTTCAAATCGATCCCAATCTCCCACAATCCCCCAGCTGGCGGTGGCTTCCCTCCGGCCCAGCCCAGTGACCCCCACTCCAAGGGGCCGGGGAGCCAGCAGCCCCCCTTCGCCCGCTCCCCTGGAGCCAGCGTCTTCCCTGGCGCCCAGGCCCAGATGCGGTTCACCTTCCCCTCAGCTGTCTCGGAGCCCCTCAAGGGTTCCCCCTCCCACCAGCCCCACGGGATGAACAGCCATTTTGCCTCTAGCCAGCCCATGGGCAAGCCCCAAAGCGCCAACTATGCCTCTTCGCCCGGCTTCCACCAGGCCGGTAGCCCCCTGGGGCCTGGCAACTGCCCTGCTGAGACCTACAGCCTCTCTCCCTTGCGGCCCCCCTCGGTGCTGCCGCAGCAGCCCCCCCACCCCCAGCAGCAGCAGGACAGCTCCCTGACCTACCTGCCCCGAGCCGGGATGGCGCCGCCAGCTGACAAGCGGGACGAGGTGGTGTCGGGGATCTCTGCTCTCCCCGGCCGGGAGCTGCCCGAACTGCCAGTCAGCCAGGAGGGCGCCGTCAGCAGCATCAGCCAGTCGGAGCTGGAGAAGCAGAGGCAGGTGAGCACTCCGCTTTCTCCACAGCCCTTGGGGGCGCTGTCTCGGGCACAGTGAATCAGGTAGAGCTGGGACTGCTCTAACCACTGCACCCCACTGCCCTCCCAGAGCCAGGCACAGAACACGGGAGTGCTGCTGGGGGCTGAGCCAAGGGACACCCTGACATCGCCTAGAGGATACAAAGGAGAGCTGGAGCCAGGGAAATGGCTCTTTGCCCTCTAGTCTCCTTTACTTGCATGGCCTGGGGCTTGGGATACCTGGGTTCTGTTCCTGGCTCTGCCGTTGACCTGCTGGATGACTTGGGCAAGGCTTTCGCCCTCTCTGTGCCTCAGTTTCCCCTCCCACCTGTGTCAGTCTAGTCAACTTGGGCAGAGAGTCTCCAAGCTGCCAAGGGTGCCCTGTCCCTGCTCCATCCCCCAGAGGCTCGGGGTAGGGCGGTGATTTCCCAGGGTGCAGTCTGGGCCCTGCTGTAATGGTGCATCCCTTATCTCCCAGCGCCAGAGACTCCGCGAGCTCCTCATCCGCCAGCAAATCCAGAGGAACAACCTGCGGCAGGAGAAGGAGAGCGCGGCCGCCGCCACCAGCTCCTCCCAGGCAGCGTGGAGCGCCGAAGCCAGCAGCCAGGCCTTCGAGCAGCTCAGGGGCCTGGCACCCTACCAGCCAGCACAGGTGGGGCTGGGGCCACACAAACACCTCCGTAGCCGTATGGGCCGCATGGTACTGGCCCCAGGGCTGCTGGCCTGGCCCCCAAGGGCAGTCGGAGCTGGCTCTGCACATTGGTCATCGCAGCCCTTGACGAACAGCGCTTAGACAAGCCCCGCCCTCCCGCGAGGGCCCCTCTGTGAATGGGACAGAGGGCCGGGGCCTGGGGGCACAGACCCGGGGAGCTCCTGCTGCAGGGTGTCACCAGATAAAGCGCGTGGGAGATTTGGATGGGGATGGGGCTGGGGCTAGTCCTGAACAAGGGCAGCGAGGTGCAGTAGTTAGAGCTCCCCGTCGCCTGCTGCAGAGGAGGTTGAGCCCAGGCTGGAGTCAAGAGGAGAGTCCGGATCCCCCACAGCTGGAGGGGGAGGGCGCAGGGTGCAGGTGAGGATGTGGTCTGCAGGAGTCTGGGCACAGGCGGAGTCACCCTTCCTTCCTTCCTTCCTTCCCAGGACAAGAGCGCCCTCGGGAATCTGCCCGCAGCCCCCGGCAGCAGCAAACTCTCCGGGCCAGCCATGGTGCCCGCGGCCTTCGCACCGGACGAACGGCTTTCCCGCCCGCCTCCCGCCGCCACGCCCTCCGCCATGGACCTCAACGGCAGGTGCGTGTCCCCCCAGGCTGCTGGAGGCGAGCGGTGCTCTGGGCTTGCTGCACTCACAGGGTACTTCACTTACCCATCAGACCCCGCCTTCAGCTACACATGGGGAAACTGAGGCCCACTGTTACTCAGCAAGTTTGTGACAGAGCTGGGAATAGAACCCAGGAGTCCTTGCTCCCAGCCCCCCACCCCCACCCCCCGGCCCAGCTAGTCACCGAGCCTCACTCCCCTCTCGCTCCCCCACTGTGGGGGTGGGGGGCTGGGAGGTCCCGGTTGGCAGGGTGCCGCCGCTGAGCCCCCATCCCCTGACATCAGATGTGGGCGGGGGAAGCTGTCGGCAGGTCCGGTGGGGATTGAGCCTGTCCAACAGGAGCCCCTCAGTGGGGCGACGCCATGCTGGGGCGTGGCCAGCCCGTGTCCCCTTCCAGAACCCCCAGCTGCTGCTGACCTTCCCCTGGGGGGGGCGGGGAGCGAGCGAGCTCCTTGGCTATGGCTCTGCCCTCGGTGGATGGTGGCACTGGCACCCTGTGCTGGCCAGGAGCTGCACCTCCCAGGACGCCCAAGGCAGGGGCCGCTCCCTGACCCTCCCTGTCTGTTGCAGGCCGTCGGTGGGAGCCCCCCAGACCTTCTTCCCACGCGGCATGTTCCAGGGGCCCTCACCACAGCAGCAGCAGATGTGGCAGCAGCAGCAGGCGGCGGCCGTGCGGCTCCCCGGCCCCGCCCGCTTCCAGCAACCCCCTGGCCATGAGCTCAGCCGGCCAGCGCTGGGGGGCCTGGCTGGGCGCATGGCGGGCCCTGCCGAGCAGATCCCGTCCTCGCCCGGCGCCGTGGGGGCCCAATTCATTGAGCTGCGGCACAACGCCCAGAAGGGGGCAGCCGGGGGCATGGGCTCCCCCTTTGCCCAGCAGGGCCCCCCGGCCAGACCACGCTTCTTCCTGCCTGGCGACGAGAGCTCCAGCCAGGCCCTGCGTGCCTCCGTCATGCCTCTGCCAGCCCCAGTCCTGCAGCCCCAGAAGCTGCCGGCCCCTCGGCCGCCCTCCGCTACTTCCCCGCAGGGGGCTGAGCGGAGCCACCAGCCTCCCCCCAAAAGCGGCCCTCCGGTGCCCCCGCCTCCCAGCGGCCTGGAACTGCAGCATGGCCCACCCCGCCCTCTGTCGTCATCCTCCGGCTCTGGCCTGCGTCCTGACGGCCCCAAGGACGGCCCTGCCATGGAGCCCCCGCTGGCTCCGGTCCCGGCTCCAGCTCCCAGCAAGAGCCACCTGGCGCTGGAGGGTGGGCGGCTCCCGTGCGAGGTGCCGGTGGAGCCTGACCTGGACGACGACTTCGACTCCCACAAGGACCTGGAGGATGACGACCTGGCCAACCTGAGCCTGGACCCGGACGTGGCCAAGGGGGACGACGACCTGGGCAACCTGGACAACCTGGAGACCAACGACCCCCACCTGGACGACCTGCTGAATGGCGATGAGTTCGACCTGCTGGCCTACACCGACCCCGAGCTGGACACAGGCG
Organism: Emys orbicularis; assembly: GCF_028017835.1. Taxonomy (NCBI): domain Eukaryota; kingdom Metazoa; phylum Chordata; order Testudines; family Emydidae; genus Emys; species Emys orbicularis. The sequence goes on from NC_088701.1 coordinate 23,699,946, forward strand.
ACAAGAAGGACATCTTCAACGAGCACCTGCGCCTGGTGGAGTCGGCCAACGAGAAGGCCGAGCGCGAGGCCCTGCTCAAGAGGGAGCCAGCTGGGCCCTGCCCCAAGGGCCCCGGGGAGCCCAAGGAGCTGGCACCCCCCAGGGAGGGGCTGCCGCCCGCCCCCTGCCCCTCCAGCACGGCACCGGCTCCCCACCCAACCTTCAAGGCCCAGGCCAGCATCCTGGAAGCCAAGCCGGCCTCCCTGCCGTCCAGCGTCCAGCCCAAGCTGGAGGAAGGCTGCCTGAAGACATCCCCCTGTCAGTTCAACACTGGCGCCTCTGACCGCCTCCCGGTCCCCATCAAGTCAGAGGCCCTCCAGGGGGCCGAGAAAATGGCTGCCTCCCTAGGCCTGACCCTCAAACCTGGCCAGAACCTGCTGAGTGCCGGAGCGGGGCCCGTGCGGCTCGGCACAGCCCCCTTCCCTAACAACGGCCAAGCTGCCACCTCTGGCTCAGACAAGGGCCCCTACGCCGCCCCGGGCTGCGGGCTGGCACCCGGCCAGAGCCCTGCCCTGCTGGAGCTGGATGGAGGGGCCTTGGGCCTGGCCAACGCCCAGCACTCGCACGCTGACGACCTGGAGAAGATGGAGAGCTCCCTGGTGGCCAGCGAGCTGCCCCTGCTCATCGAGGACCTGCTGGAGCACGAGAAGAAGGAGCTGCAGAAGAAGCAGCAGATGTCGGCCCACCTGCCGGGGGGGGCCCAGCACCTCCAGCCTGTGCAGCAGCAGCACTCCATACTGGCTCACCCTGCAGGGCCGGCCCAGCCCCCAGACGGGCAGGCTCCCCGTCTGGTGGGGCCCCAGCAACAGCTGCAGCTGGGCCTCATCGCCAGGCAGCAGAACCTGGTGCCCACCCAACAGCTAATGACGCAGCAGCAGCGGGTGGTGGGACCCCAGCAGGGCCAGGTGCTGGCCCCACACATGGCGATGGCGCAGCCCCAGCCCCAGCCCCACGTCCTTGCGGCCCAGCACGGCGTCCAGCCGGCGCTGACCCCACAGCCGAACCAGCAGCAGGTGCTGGTGCAGAAGCAGATACCTGGGGTGCAGCCGACCCCCATGGGCATGAAACCCCAGCAGCTCGTCATGCAGCAGCAACAGCAGCAATTGGCCAACAGCTTCTTCCCCGACACAGGTAGGTGCCAGCGGGGGCGAGAGGATGGCACATCTTGCGGGCCTGGGTTCGGATCTGGCCCCGCAGCTGGGGAAAGCCATTTGAAGGGAGCGTGTCTCGGAGGAGGAGCATCCCCTTGGCTCCTGGGCGACCACAGCTGACTGGCCAAGGACTGAACGAGAGTGGGAAGCTGAGGGGTGACCCTGTCCAACCTGGGTGGGGCGTGCTTGGGGTGAGCACCTCTCCACAGCTTGCACGGGGGAAAGTGCCACGCTGCTGGGGAGTCGTCCTGTTCCCTGCCCCCCACATGAGCATGGATGGGGCCTGTGCCAACTGCCCGCTCGGGCCGTGGGGAGCAGCTCCATCCTCGCCTGGGCCCGTAACGATGCGGTTCTGGCAGGATCCAACTGAGAGTGCCAATTCAGGACAAATTGCTTAAAACAGGGCAGTTACAGCCCAAGGCTGGGGGTTTTCCACCTCTTAAGGCAAACCAAACCAGCCAGACAAAGAGGACTTTGGTCTCACCCCACTGGCTAACCACAAGTCACACAAGCAATTCCCTTAGACACTCCAGTTTCCCAGTATCACCACCAGTGCCACTCGTCATGGGGACAAATGGTTCTGAAAACCAATACCCCAGTAAAAGAAAAAAGTTCTCCTGATCCCATAGGACCAAGCCCCAGACCAGGTCAATATACAGATCAGATCTTACCCACAAGTCACGCTGTTGCCAATCCTTCAGAATCTAAAATCTAAAGGTTTATTCATAAAAGGAAAAAGATAGAGATGAGAGCTAGAATTGATTAAATGGAATCAATTCCATACAGTAATGGCAAAGTTCTTGGTTCAGGCTTGTAGCAGTGATAGAATAAACTGCAGGTTCAAAATCAAGTCTCTGGAATACATCCCCCGCTGGGATGGGTCATCAGTCCTTTGTTCAGAGCTTCAGTTTGTAGCAAAGTCCCTCCAGAGGTAAGAAGCAGGATTGAAGACCAGATGGAGGAGAGGCATCAGCCTTTTATAGTCTTTTCCAGGTGTAAGAACACCTCTTTGTCCTTATGTGGAAAATTACAGCAAAATGGAGTCTGGAGTCACATGGGCCAGTCCCTGCATACTTTGCTGAGTTGCAAGGCGTATTTGCCTTCTCTCAATGGGTCAGTTATATAGCTGATGGTCCTTAATGGGCCATCAAGCAGGCTAAGCAGAGCTAACACCAACTTGTCTGGGATGTTTCCCAGAAGCATAGCATAAGTTTGAAATACAGACAGTATAGAGCCAATATTCATAACTTCAGCTACAAAATTGATACACATATACAGACAGCATAATCATAACCAGCAAACCATAACCTTGTCTTAGACACCTCATTTGACACCCCTTTATACAAGATTTGGTGCCACTACAGGATCTTGCTTGCAACCATGTTCTATATGGTCCCAGTTCAAGTCAACAACGTGACAGCCCGCCAAGCATGTATTCTGGCAGCTGGCACCCTCTAGCTACGTCTGTTGTCAGCTGCACCACCCCTCTGGGTTGGGGGCATTGAGACTCCCACGCAGGGGGGTGGCCGTTCCTCCTGCGGGCTGGAAGCCTGGTGGGCGTTAGCCATGGAGAAGCAGCTGGCCCGGCCTGGTGGGAGCCCTGCAGTGGGCTCTGTCTGACACTCTCTCTCCTCGCAGACCTGGATAAGTTTGCGGCCGAGGACATCATGGACCCCATCGCCAAGGCGAAGATGGTGGCGCTGAAGGGCATCAAGAAGGTGATGGCTCAGGGAAGCATTGGGGTGGCCCCTGGGATGAACAGGTAAGGGGGGGGGCACGCATGGGAGGGGGGTGGGCAGGCAGCTGAAGGCAGGGCAGGAGTGGTTCCTAGCTCATTCTCTCTCGGTTTCGTTCCAAAGGCAACAGGTGTCCCTGCTGGCTCAGCGGCTCTCGGGGGCCACAGCCGCGGCCGAAATGCAGAACCACGTCCCAGCTGGGAGCGGACAGGTGAGCACGTGTCTGTCTCTCCCGGGGAGCCCCCACGCTGCCTTGCCCAGCAAATACCCAGCACCGGGGCATCCCCTCCGCCGTGCCAGGGCTCGTGGGTGAGATGAGTCACGGACGTCTGCACTGGGAATCGCCCTCACAGCTGGACGGCCATGGAGGCTGCAAGGGGCAGGTGTCCGTGTGAGGGGCAGCGTGTGGGGCTGGGGAGGGCAGGGGGCAGCATGTGGCACTGGGGGGAGGGGGGAATAACCTGTGTGGGGTGGGGGAGGCGCACATCATCATAAACACTCTCCATCTCTCCTAGGAGCGAAGTGGCAGCGACCCATCTCAGACCCGCCCCAACCCACCCACCTTCGCTCAGGGCGTCATCAGTAAGTAGCTGGTGTTGGGGGTCCAGCGTGGGGGCCCCCTGCCAGGATGGGGTTCACTTGGAGAGTTGTATGGGGTGCTGCTGTGGGGCTTGGCTGTGAATGGAGATGCTGGTTTTTCTCTGAGCCCCAGTGACCCAGCTTGGGGCGGGGATGGGGGACCATCTTCGCTGGGGGCAGTGTCTGGGGGGGAGCGTCTCCACGGCTCTGTCCCACCCCAGTGCCCCTCTCCGCAGACGAGGCCGACCAGCGGCAGTACGAGGAGTGGCTCTTCCACACCCAGCAGCTCCTGCAGATGCAGCTGAAGGTGCTGGAGGAGCAGATCGGCGTGCACCGCAAGTCCCGCAAGGCCCTGTGCGCCAAGCAGCGCACGGCCAAGAAGGCCGGCCGCGAGTTCCCCGAGGCCGACGCGGAGAAGCTCAAGCTGGTGACGGAGCAGCAGAGCAAGATCCAGAAGCAGCTGGACCAGGTGGGGGACTGGGGGGGGAGGGGGAGTGCTGGAGGAAAAGCCTGGGGGTAGAGCAGCTGGAGGAGACTAGGGCAGTGTGGTGGGGACAGCCTTCACCTGCGGGTGGCGTAAGTCTGTGGTTAGAGGTTGGCCGGGGGGGGCGGGGGCCGGGCTGGCGTGTGACGGGGCCGGGGGGGGACTGAGCAAGGCGGGGGGCCCGGGCTGGCGTGTGATGGGGCGGGGGGGCCAGGCTGGCAGGTGAGTGGGGCACTGGGCAAGGCGGGGGGGCCGGGCTGGCATGTGACAGGCGGGAGGGCGGCACTGGGTGCGGCTGTGGCAGGCGGGGGGGCCGGGCTGGCAGGCGGGGGGGCGGCACTGGGCAAGGCGGGGGGGCCGGGCTGGCATGTGACAGGCGGGAGGGCGGCACTGGGTGCGGCTGTGGCAGGCGGGGGGGCCGGGCTGGCAGGCGGGGGGGCGGCACTGGGCAAGGCGGGGGGGGCCAGGCTGGCGTGTGATGGGCGGGGGGGCGGCACTGGGTACAGCTGTGGCAGGCGGGGGGGCTGGGCTGGCGTGTGACCGGGTTGGGGGGGCACTGGGCAAGGCAGGGGGGCCAGACTGGCGTGTGATGGGGGGGCACTGGGCAAGGCAGGGGGGCCGGACTGGCATTTGACGGGCGGGGGACGGCACTGGGTACGGCTGTGGCAGGCGGGGGGGGCCGGGCTGGCGTGTGACGGGCGGGGGGCGGCACTGGGGGTGGTTGTGGCATGCGCGGGGGCCGGGCTGGTACATTGCTGGGTGCCCCCCGCCCGTCAGTGCTGACGGCCCTCTCCCCGGCAGGTTCGGAAGCAGCAGAAGGAGCACACCAACCTGATGGCCGAATACCGCAACAAGCAGCAGCAGCACCAGCAGAGCTCCGCCGTTATGGCCCTGAGCCCCTCGCAGAGCCCCCGGCTCATGGCCAAGCTCCCGGGCCAGCTGCTCTCCGCCCATGGTGTCCAGCAACAGCTCCCCCAGCAAACTGGGGCCATGGTGGGGGCACAAGGCCTGGGCCAGCAGCCCAACCAGCTGGCAGGGCAAGCAGGCAACGTGCGCTTGCCCCAGGGCGGCGTCTCCATGGCGGTCCAGCAGGGCCTGTCCTTCATGGGCCAGCAGCAGCTGGGAAACGCAGCCGTCCCCGGCACGTCCAACAGCTTCTTCCCCGGGAATCCCGCGCTCCGGGGGCTGGCCACCGACAACCGGCTGATGCAGGAGAGGCAGTTGCAGAGGATGCAGCTGGCTCAGAAACTGCAGCAGCAAAGCATGCTGGGACAGGTGTCACTGCAGCAGCAGCAGCAAAGCATGCTGGGACAGGTGTCACTGCAGCAGCAGCAGCAAAGCATGCTGGGACAGGTGTCACTGCAGCAGCAGCAGCAAAGCATGCTGGGTCAGGTGTCGCAACAGCAGCAGCAGCAAAGCATGCTGGGTCAGGTGTCGCAACAGCAGCAGCAAAGCATGCTGGGTCAGGTGTCGCAACAGCAGCAGCAGCAAAGCATGCTGGGACAGGTGTCGCAACAGCAGCAGCAGCAAAGCATGCTGGGACAGGTGTCGTCACTGCAGCAGCCCCCTGCTCCCCAGCAGGGCAGTGGGGGGCAGCCCATGGTTCCGAAGCAGCAGGGGATCCTGGTCCAGCAGCTCTCGCCTCAGCCGCAGCCAGGGATGATGGGGCACTCCCAGGTGTCCATGCTGCAGCATCAGGGCGTCGCGGGCCACCAGAACCCCCCGAGGCAGGTGCTGTTAGCGCCCCACCAGCAGAGGGTGCTGGGCTCGCCTCAGCTGGTGCAGCAAACTCACGGCCTCATGGGCCACCGGCTGATTTTATCGCCAGCGCAGCAGCAGCAGGCGGGACTTCTGGGCCAGTCACGGACTTTGCTGACCCAGCAGCAGCAGCAGCAGAGCTCTATAGCACAGCATCCGGCCCTGCTGGGGCAGGGGCAGGCCGCCCAGCCGGCCCTGCTGGGGCAGGGGCAGGGGCAGGGGCAGGCTGCCAAGCAGCAGATCCAGCACTTTCCACAGCATGGGGCCCTGGGCCAGTCCCCCTCCATGCTGCACTTGAGTCAGGGAGCTCAGCCAGCCCCGCAGGGCACGGCCGCCAAGGAGCAGCAGGGAGGGGCAGAGAGCGCTGTGCTGCCCCCAGAGGGTGCCGAGGGCAGGGGGCAGCATCAGGTTCAGCTGTCGGCCGCTGTGGGTGGGCCGGGCAGCCAGGACCTCGGGGGGCAGCCGCACATGGGCACTCAGGAGCAGCAGGGCATTCAGAACCTCAATCCCCTGGCACTGGCCAGCCAGGAGCAGCTGGCGCCCCTGGGCGGAGAGCAGCAGCCGCAGAAACACCAGCCCGAGCTGGGGCAGCAGCAGCCCCGCCCGCTGCCCTCCCCGCAGCAGACCATGGCGAGCTCCCTGCAGCTGCAGCCGCCGCAGCGAATGCAGGGGGGCCTGCAGCAAAGCAACCTGCTTCATCCACCACTGCAGAACAGCGGGGGGCTGGCGCAGCTGGGGGGCACCATGAGGCCAGAGCAGCCGCACTCGGACCCTGCCCAGGGGCCTCACTTGCTGGCCCCGCCGAGCTCAGGGGCAGAACAGCAACAGCAGCCCGGGAGCATGACGAGCCAGGGGCAAAGCATCATGGTCCAGCTGCCGCCGCCGCAAAGGATTGTGGGCCAACCGCCAGCACAAAGCCTAGAACAGCAAGCGAAAGGGCTGGTGAGCCAGCTGCAGACGACAGTGGGCCAGCGGCTGCCGAGCCCGGCGGGGCAGCACAAGGCCGGGCTGATGGGGCAGCCGCAGCAGAGCATGCTGGTCCCGCAGGTGTCCCATGCACAGAGCATCCTGAGCCAGGTGTCCGCTCCCGTGATGGGCCAAATCCGAGCTCAGCTGCAAGGCGTCATCTCCAAAAACCCGCAGCTGCGGCACCTCACCCCGCAGCAGCAGCAGCAGCTGCAGGCCTTCCTGGTGCAGCGCCACCAGCAGAGCCTGCTGCAGCAGAACCAGGCGCTGAGGCAGGCCAGCCCCTTCCCGGGGCAGGCCCAGGCCTCCGTCGAGCAGGGGCCACACCCCCCCTCAGCCCTGCAGGCCTCCATGGTGCGCCAGCAACCGAGGCAGCCGGGGACAGTGTTCCAGGTCCGGCCAGCCGGCCCCTCCGTTGCTGCCGAGCAGATGCAGCCAGGGTTTGTCATGGAGCAGGCATCCGCCGGCCAGCAGAGAGTGCCGCTGAGCGCCCCCCAACAGCCGCTGGCGGAGCTGGTGCACACGGCGCTGGCAGGACGTAGTCCCCAGCAGGGGGTGCTCAGACTCTCTGCCCCACCGGCAGCTGCCCCGGTCCAGCCGCCCATGAGCATGGTGAGCCTGGGCTCTGTGCATCAGCACCCCCCACCCAGCCGGGAACAGAGCCCCCAAGAGCCAAAGGAAGCCTCCCCGCCCACCCTGGCCAGGCCGCCCAGTGTGGCACAGAGCCCCGGGGCACAGCCCGAGCACAGGCTGACGCCCACCCAGAACAGCCTCCTGGCGGAGCCGGTGCCCGCGGTCCCAAAGCCTCCCCCCAGCCAAACAGGGGAGGAGTCCTTTGCCGGGACCCCTGGCCACTGGGAGTCGGCAGCGCAGGGTCCCCACTCCTCTCCCAGCATGGAGCCCACGGATGGATCGAGAAAGCCACCGGCCGGGAGTCAAGTCAACGGGCAGGGGGTAGAAAGGCCAGGCCCACAGGCCTCTCCTCTGCAAGGGGGGGCCCTGCCAGCCCAGGCCCCCGGGCTCTGCATCAAGCAGGAGCCCAAGGAGGAGACGGCGCAGTGCGTGCTGGGCGGGGGCCAGGCTGTGAAACGCGAGGCCAACGGGGATCCGGCGCCCGCCCCAGCCAACAATCTACTGATGGGCAGCCAGCTGCTGGCGGGCGCCAGGTCTGAGGCCGGGCACCTGCTGCTGCAGAAGCTGCTGCGGGCCAAGAACGTGCAGCTGGCGTCGCAGCGCTCCGCCGAGGGGCTGCGCTCCGAGGTCAACGGGCACAGCGAGGGCAAGCTCTCGGGGCTGGAGCAGAGGCTGCAGGCGGCTCCCCCTGGCCGAGAGGTGAGCGGGGGCCATGCCGGTGTGATGGGGGGGTGTGCGGCGGGTGGGGGGGTCAGTGCAGTGGTGTGCAGGGCACGCACCCAGCCCCTGCCCTGTGGGGCAGCAGGCAGCCCCGCGACTCACCCTCTCTCCACAGGATCCCTCCGCCAGCAAGAAGCCTCCGGCCCCGAAGCCCAAACGGGCCCAGAAGAGCGGGGAGCGGGTGGCCGCCTCCCGCAAGAAGCTGCGCAAGGAGGATGGGCTCAAATCCAGCGAGGCCCTAATGAAGCAGCTGAAGCAGGTAACGGCCGTCGCCCCTTCCCCCGCCCTCTGGCACCTCGCGTAGCCCGACCTGGTCCTGCCATTTCCAGGGGCTGGGACTGGCGGGTCTCCCAGGGCCGTCTGGTCTGGTCTGGTTGGGTCGCACGCCGGGGGGGCCCCAATCCGGGGGTGGGGTGGGGGGCTAAGTTCGCTCTAAGCTGCACGGCCGCGCAGCTGCCTATTAAGCTGTGTGCAGGGGCTCAGGGCTGCGGCGGGGGGGGGGAGGGGCACTTCTCCCCGCCGGCCCCAGCATGGACCTGCCCCGGACTTGCCGCAGCCGGGAAAAGGCACTTCTCCCCCGGCCCTGAGCTGCTGCAGCGAGAGGGGGCTGGAGGGAGTCCTCTCCCCACCACAGCCCCTGGGCAGACTGCACCCCAAACCCTTCATCCCCAGCCCCACCCCAGAGCCCACCCCCCCACCCCAACCCTCTGTGCCAGCCCTGAGACCCGTCCCGCACTCTGAGTTCCTCATCCCCATCCCAGGGCCTTCACCCCTAGTGGGAACCGTCACCACCTGCACTCAGCCCTGAGCCCCCTCCAGCACCCCTCAGCCCCACCCCCACCACATGATTTTTGTTGTGCGTGTCACCTCCATATTGGTGCCCATAACAAAATTCATTCCACACATGGACGTACAAACCAAGAGGGAACGCTGGGGCGGGGGGGGTACCCCATTGTCTGTACCAGCCCAGAGGGGAGAAGCTGCCCACACCTTCATGGCTTGGGCAGTTTCGGGGGTGTCCCCTCCTGACTGCATCTCTCCCCCGTCCCCCCGCAGGAGTTCTCCCTGCTGCCCCTGGTGGAACCCACCATCACGGCCAACTTCAGCCTCTTCGCGCCCTTCGGCAGCAGCCCCATCAACGGCAAGAGCCAACTGAAGGGGGCGTTCGGCAGCGCCGTGCTGGACAGTGTCCCCGACTACTACACCCAGCTGCTCACCAAGGTACCGCCCGCCCCAGCGTGGGCAAGGCCCTGTGCCTCAGTCTCCCCATCTGTGGGTGAACTAACAGAGCTGAGCCACCCGCTTGGGGGGGGGGGGGGGGGGAGGGGCAGGGAGAGCAGGAATTGGGGCAGGGAGGGGCAGGGCGGGATGCTGCCTGACAGTGACCATCCATGATGGATCCTCTCCGGCAGAACAACCTGAGCAACCCGCCCACCCCGCCCTCCTCGCTGCCCCCCACCCCACCCCCCTCCGTGCAGCAGAAGATGGTGAACGGCGTCACCTCCTCGGAGGAGCTGGCCGAGCAGCCCAAGGAGCCGGACCAGGCCCGGGAAGCCGAAGGCCGGAAGGGTAAGGCGAGCGAGGGCTACACACCCAGTCCCATAGCTGGGGCCCAGGCTGGAGCTGCCAACCTGCCCCCTCCCCAGGGGAGCAGTGTCTGAGGGGGGCGATGACCTCTGGTGGGGGGGTTGTGTGGGTACTCGGTGCCCCCTGCTGGCCAATCCAGGAGCGGCACTGATGGGATGTGGGAGGAGCTTCTGCCAGGGATGAGGGGCTGACAGGCCGGGGGCGGAGTTGTAGAGCCGGGGGCGGGGCTGATGGGCCAGGGGCAGAGTTGTAGAGCTGGGGGCGGGGCTGATGGGCCAGGGGCGGGGCTGACAGGGCAGGGGCGGAGTTGTAGGACCGGGGGCGGGGCTGATGTGCTGGGCCACATGCCCATGGCAGGACAGCGTCTGGCTCCTTGCGCCAGGCCTTGGTGCTCCCTGACCCTCGCCCTCCTTCCCTTGCCCAGACGCGCCAGCCGTGGAGGTGAAGAGCCTGGACCTGCTGGCGGCCCTGCCCACGCCCCCGCACAACCAGACCGAGGACGTGAGGTGAGGGGCTGGGGGAGCAGCCGGCTGGGCTGGGGGTGGGCTCCCGTCCTGGGCTGGGCCATTGTTTTGCCCCTCCCCAGTTCCCTTGGGGAGGGTGGGGGTGTCCCCTGGCCGTGCCAAGCACTGTACTGGGGGGGCTGGGGTTGTGGGGAGTGTCCTGGGTGTAGTGGGGGAGGGGCGACGGCCCCCCAGGCTCTCATGAGTGATGGCAGGGGGGTCCCTGGTCTGCGGGGTCTCACCAACGTCCCCCCTCTCAGGATGGAGAGCGACGAGGAGAGCGACTCCCCCGACAGCATTGTTCCCGCCTCGTCCCCAGAGAGCGTCCTGGGCGAGGAGCTGCCCCGCTTTCCCCCGCTGGCCGAGGTGAAGCTGGAGCTGCCGGAGCGGGTGCTGTCGCCCGTCATCCCCATCATCCCCAGGGCCAGCATCCCAGGTGGGCATGGGCAGGGGTAGGGGTGGGGGTCCTAGAAAGGTGGGTTGGGTAGCTGGGGGGAGGATATCCCCGTGGGCGAGTGCCCCTTTAAGGGCTGGGTTGGCCTGGGTGCAGTGTGTATAGGGGCCCTGGGGGGTGGGCTGGGTTGGCCTGGAGGCTGGGGGCAGCGTGTATGGGGGGACCCTATGAAGTGGGCTGGATACCCAGGGAGGGACCAGGAGGCATGTTCTCTTGGCATGGCCTGGGGGTGCATGGGGGTCCCTGGAAGCTGGGGGTGGGCGCCGCATGCACCTAAACTGTCTTTCCTCCTGCTCTCAGTGTTCCCTGACCCCAGGCCCCCCGAGGCGCGGGAGGCCTTCGGGGAGCACGGCGGGAAGGTGGCCCTGGCGCAGGGCGTCGCATGGGAGAAGGGGAAAGGCAGCGAAGTCTCCGTCATGCTGACCGTCTCGGCCGCAGCTGCTAAGGTGGGGGTGGGGCCGCGTGTGGGGGGAGTGGGGAGGGTCGGGGCTCCCTTCGGCCCATGCGGAGAGCCCCCTGGCATCGTCTCGCCGGGCCCTGCCCCGGGGAGCTCGGGAGCAGGGTCCTGCCCTGGCTGGGGCCGCAGCAGCGTCTCTGACCCAGCCTCTTGCTCCCCCAGAACCTGAACGGCGTCATGGTGGCCGTGGCCGAGCTGCTCCGCGTGAAGATCCCCAGCTCCTACGAGGTGCTGTTCCCCGAGAGCCCGGTGCGGGGCTCCGGGCCTGAGGCCAAGAAGGTGGAGACGGACGGGGCTGGTGAGTATCGGGCAGGTCCTGGGACCCCCTCGCTGGGGGAGGAGCCCTGTGGACAGAAGGTTTCTCCATCCCCCCCGCCCGGGCGCTGGGAGCCTGCGGTGCAGCCATGGGGACCCGTCTCTCTCGTAGGTGGGCTCGGCAGCAAGGCCAGGGCGGCACTGGCAGGGAAAGCCCCCGACGCTGGCACCGAGTGGCTGAAGCAGTTTGATGCCATGCTGCCGGGGTACAGCCTCAAGAATGAGCTGGACATCCTGACGCTGCTCAAACAGGTCAGTGACGCGCGGCGGGGGGCTTCTCAGGTGCCGGGGGGTGGGCAGCTCTTGGCCCGGGGCCGGAATCGGGGGGGGGGGGGTCAAAGCATAGGGCCAGCCGCACTCTGGCTTGGCAGCCTCTGGCTGGGCTGATCTCCTGGGTGAGCCCCCCCAGTCTCCCCAGCGAGGCTGGCTGGCTCCGGGGCGGGGGGGGGGTGTTGAGAAGCCCTGGGCCCAGCCCCGGCGGCTGCGCTCTGATCAGCCCTGCTCTGTGCCCCCAGGAGAACCCGGGGCTGGAGAAGGCCGTGCAGCACTGCTACGTGAACAACGTCTCCAACCTGGACGTGCGTCAGCTCTCCATCCTGCCCCAGGAGCCGTCCCCGCCCCTGTCCCCCCTCGTCCCCTCCCCTGCCAGCCCCGCCGACGGGGACAGGATCCCAGAGGCACCCCCTGAGGTGGCCCCCGCGCCCCCCTCCCCGCCAGCCCTCTCCCCGCCCTCCAAGGAGGAGGCGGCGCGCTCGCCGCCCAAGCTCAAGCAGCGCTCGCGGCCCCCGGAGGAGGGAGAGGAGCCCCGGCCCCGGCTCAAGAAGTGGAAGGGAGTGCGGTGGAAGCGGCTCCGCTTCCTTATTACCATCCAGAAGGGCGGCGCCAAGCAGGACGGCGAGAAGGAGATCTCCGAGTTCATCGAGAAGCTGGGCACCACCCTGCGGCCCGAGAAGGTGCCCCGGGACCTGCGCAAGTGCTGCTTCTGCCACGAGGAGGGGGATGGTGCCACCGACGGGCCCGCCCGCCTCCTCAACCTTGACCTGGACCTCTGGGTGCACCTGAACTGCGCCCTGTGGTCCAGTGAGGTGTACGAGACGCAGGGCGGGGCGCTGATCAACGTGGAGGGGGCACTGCACCGCGGGCTGCTCACCAAGTGCTCCCTGTGCCAGAAGACGGGCGCCACCAACAGCTGCAACCGCATCCGCTGCCCCAGCGTCTACCACTTCGCCTGCGCCATCCGGGCCAAGTGCATGTTCTTCAAGGACAAGACCATGCTGTGCCCGCTGCACAAGCTCAAAGGCCCCTGCGACCAGGAGCTCAGCACCTTCACCGTCTTCCGGCGCGTCTACATCGAGCGCGACGAGGTCAAGCAGATCGCCAGCATCATCCAGCGCGGCGAGCGCCTCCACATGTTCCGCGTGGGCGGCCTGCTCTTCCACGCCATCGGCCAGCTGCTGCCCCACCAGATGGGCGACTTCCACAGCGTCACAGCCCTCTACCCCGTGGGCTTCGAGGCCACCCGCATCTACTGGAGCCTGCGCACCAACAACCGCCGCTGCTGCTACCGCTGCACCATCTGCGAGAACAACGGGCGCCCTGAGTTCGTGGTGCAGGTCATCGACCAGGGCCTGGAGGACCTGGTCTTCACCGACTCCTCGCCACAGGGTGAGACTGGGCCTGGCTCGGCCTTGGGGGGGGGGATCCCTGTATAAACAGCTGCTGTGTCCCACCCTAGAGCTGGCTGCATTGGAGCACTGGGTGACCCGTCTCTGGCAGCATAATTCTGTGGCTGTTAACCTGCTGTTGCAGCCCGCCCCAGAGGTGGCTGCATTTCACAGTGGTGGGGGAGCTGATGCCTTGGGCTTGTTTGCCAGGCCACCGGGAATCACTGCTGAGGGTGAGGGGGGCTGGTGGGGAACAGGTCAGGAAGCCAAGTCTCATGTTTCCCTCCCCCCCCCCAGCCGTCTGGAACCGCATCATCGAGCCGGTGGCGGCCATGAGGAAGGAGGCGGACATGCTGCGGCTCTTCCCCGAGTACCTGAAAGGCGAGGAGCTCTTTGGCCTCACGGTGCACGCGGTGCTGCGCATCGCCGAGTCCGTATGTACCGGAGGGGAGCCCTGAACCCCTCACCCAATGGGAGGGGCAGGCTGGAGGTGGGAGGGACACAGCACCCGGCGATACGCTCGGAACCACATCGGCCGGGACTCCCCCGGGGACCCTGGCCCAGCACAGGGGCCGGTGCTGGTGCCGGCTGGGCACACTCAGGGAAGCACCCCGAGGGGACGGGGGTGCGGAACAGGGCTCGTCCTTTTCAGTGGGTCCCCTGCGGGCACCAGGACTGTGGTGCTGGCAGCCGACCCATGGCGGGTTCTGCTTGGTCCCTCCCAGCTGCCTGGCGTGGAGAGCTGCCAGAACTACCTGTTCCGCTATGGGCGCCACCCGCTGATGGAGCTGCCGCTCATGATCAACCCCACCGGCTGCGCCCGCTCCGAGCCCAAGATCCTCACCCACTACAAACGGTTAGCGGGGGAGGGGGAGGAGGGCCATTCCCCTTGGGGGGCCACCTGTGGGGGAGGGGCCCTGGCCTGGGTTGGAGCTTGGGATTCCCCAGGCCTGGGGCTGGGCCGGGGAGGAGGGGATTGCAAACTGGGCCCCAATGGGCTGGGCTCTCCCAGCCACTCCCTTGGGGCCCCATGTGCTGGGGGTGGGGGTCAGTGCTGGTCCCTCCCCCCACCCCCATCTGCCCCACTGCTGCCGTGCCCATGCTCTCCGCCTGTTGCAGGCCCCACACCCTGAACAGCACCAGCATGTCCAAGGCCTACCAGAGCACCTTCACGGGCGAGACCAACACGCCCTACAGCAAGCAGTTCGTGCACTCCAAGTCCTCGCAGTACCGCCGCCTCAAGACCGAGTGGAAGAACAACGTGTACCTGGCGCGCTCCCGCATCCAGGGGCTGGGGCTCTATGCCGCCAAGGACCTGGAGAAGCACACCATGGTCATCGAGTACATCGGCACCATCATCCGCAACGAGGTGGCCAACCGGCGCGAGAAGATCTACGAGGAGCAGGTGTGAGGGGCGGGGCCGGGGGGGGGGGGGGGGGGGGGCTGGAGCACCCTGCAGGCTCAGAGCCCGGGCTGCTCCCAGGGGCACCCTTGCCCCTGCAGCTGCATAACTGGCTGTCTCTGCTCTTCCGGCCCCAGAACCGAGGAATCTACATGTTCCGCATCAACAATGAACACGTCATCGACGCCACGCTGACGGGGGGCCCAGCCAGGTGAGGGTGTGGGGCAAATGCCCCCTTGGGAGCCGCTTGCCCCCTGTAGCTTTGTTCAGCCGGGTGCTCTGCAGTCACTGACCACCCCCCACCTCCTCCACACTCCCAGCCTCCTGCTGTGTGGACGGGAGTGGCTGAGGGCTTATGGCACTCGCCTACAATCTGGAAGGTGCTGGGTTCAAGTCTGGCACGATCTCCGGTTGAAAGGCCAGCGCACAGGGGTACCTGCGCCGTTGGGTGAGTGCACTCACATCCCGCCCTGTGAACCCACGTCAGCCCCATGAGCCGGGGGCTATGGGGAACTTGGAAACCCAGGTAGAGTGAGGAAGGGATTTGGCAGTGGCAGAGCTGGGAAGAGAACCCAGGAGTCCTGGCTCCAGCCCCCCCACTCTGTCAGGCACCCTTTCTCCCCTCCCAAGCTGCGCGATGGGTCTCTGGCATTGATTCAACGTATCAAGTCCCCCAAGCTGTGCCTGCTGTGGGGGGAGGGGAACGCAGGGCCTGACTCCTGACCTGGGCTTGCCCCTTGTCCCCACATCCCCACTCTGACACCCTCCTCTCTGCCTTCCTGCCAGGTACATTAACCACTCGTGCGCCCCGAACTGTGTGGCTGAGGTCGTGACCTTCGACAAGGAAGATAAGATTATCATCATCTCCAGCCGCCGGATTCCCAAAGGGGAGGAGGTAGGGGACAGGGTGTGCTCCCAGCCTGGCCTAGGGGCTCCTGGCGTGGGGTTAGTGCTGCCTCCTGGCTCAGCCCCTGCCCCGCAGGTCACCCTGCCCGGCCCCCAGCAGCACCCTCCTGCTGTTCCTCTGAACAGAACTAGGATCTGCCCCCCCACCGCGTGCCAGCCTCACAGGCTCGGCCCTGAGCTGTTCAGAGCATTGGGAGAGCGCCGGCCCCGCAATCAAAGCAGAGTCTGGGCGGGCCAGGAGGGGGTAGGGCTACACCAGGCCCCCTCCTCCCGCAGATGTGCTAGGAGGGGGGCTGCAGGGGTGATGTGGCTCGGCAGCTGGTGGCGTGACTGCCAGGGCATTGCTGGCTGTGTGACTCTGCCCCTCTCGCCCCCAGCTGACCTACGACTACCAGTTTGACTTTGAAGACGATCAGCATAAGATCCCCTGCCACTGCGGAGCCTGGAACTGCAGGAAATGGATGAACTAGCCGCCACGGGGTCACCAGTCGCAGGCAGCCCCTGCTGCAAGGAGGCCTCTGCTGCGGGTTCTCCTCCCCCTTTGCCATGCTGGGGGCGGGGGAAGCAGAGATGGCGTAGGGGAAACGGCCCCATCTGGAACCCAGGAAGCGAGGTTGGTGCAGGTGGGTCAGCCGGGGCCACTTTCGGTTCCAAAGGCGAGGTGGCTCCAGGGGGCGCCGGTCCTCGCTCACACCCATCGGATGCTGTCCACCTAACTTCCACAGGGAGGGCGTATTGAAAAGACCAGGGACCTCGGTTCTCTCCCTAGCCACTCCAGCCCTGCGCGCCTCGGCCCTGGGCCTCTGCTGGCCGGGCGCTGCTCTCCCCGAGTGGGTGGCCGCAGCGCCATGAGTGGAACTGATGAACTGGCAACTCAGGGTTTTCTTTGTTTTGTTTTGCGAGGAGGGCAGGGCCTGTGGCACCAACAAAACCTGCTCTGTCCACCTTGCTCATTGTAAATAACTGGACGGATGCGGGGCGATCGGGGTGCTCCAGCTCGGAGTCCGGGGCGGGGCGGCCGAGGTATCGGACCCACGGGGAGCTCAGATCCAGTCTGTTTTTTTTTTTTTTTTTTTTTTTAAACGAATAATATTTGCTCGCTAACTTACCAAGGTAACAGAGACTCCTTGAGCTTGACAATCCCAAACCTCCCAGCCCGGCTCTCTGGAGACAGCCAGAGCTCGCTTGGGCTTCGGTTTATTTCTTGTTCTGTCAACGAAAGCACCGTGAGCATGTGAAGGAGGCACCAGCTGCCGGAGCAGAGCTGGGGAGAGCCGCGTGCAGAAAAGGGCTCCCCCCCCCCCCCCATGGACACAAGGAGCCTCTGCACCCAAACCTACCTCATTTTAAGTGTTAGATTCTGCTGTTTTCAATGTGACCCTCCCTCCGAGCCTGACCACGCGCAACCTTCCTAGTTCCCAATGAGAACTAGTGGCAGTGGGCGGAGCCTGGGGCCAAGGGAGATTGTAGCCTTGAGCTCTGACCTGGTTCTGCCTGGAAGGAGAGACCATAAAATATCCCAGGATCCCCTCCCCCCACCTGTGGGCCCCGCCCGGTTGGGTGCACAGGAGTGTTCCTGGCGACTCCCCCACCCTGCACAAAGCTGGGCACCCTGCTGCCAGCCGAGGGGCAGGGCCCAGGAGCGGTGGGGGTTCGGGGCTTTAATTAGAATGTGCCAAGACCCTGGCCTTGCTTCCACCCACCTTCCCAGCACAGCACAGCGTGGCGGGGAGACCAGGCGTTTGGGTTTGGGGGAGCCTCGCTTCAGGCTGAGTTTGCTGCTGCTGCCATACTCCTGAGTCTGGGGGTGGGGCAGGGGGCCCTGCCTGAGCCACTCTGCTCCCCCACTACCCAGCTCCCCTTTCACTACCAGAACTGCTGCTCTAGGCTGGCCTGAGGAGGCTGTCTGTGTCTGTAATGTCGGCATGGTATGGGGGGTATTTATCTATTTATACCTTAGCTTGTAGATAGTAGAACCTTGGGGGCGCTGTGCTTGGCTGAGATTTTGGACTGTGGGGGAGGGGAGATCTCGGGGGGAGGGCGGGGGGGACATGTTCCATAACTCAACTGGGGGGAGCAAACATCCTCCCTGCTCTTGTCTCCATTGTTAAATAGAAACCCCGTACGTGACAGGGTCCAGGAGCCTCCTGCCACGCGTGGGCTCCCTGGGGAGGGGAGGGGAGTGGTGACTTTACAAACCAGGCCCCACTTCTCCCCCTGCCACAGCACCCTATTGCTGATGGTTAAATGCTCATCCGGGAGGGACCTTCTAAGACTGCTGTAAACCAGATGGGGCTGGAGGTCCTGTGCTCGCCGCCCCTTTCCATTAAACTGTATCGTTTGACATCTCTTAACGCACAAAGGCATGACACCCCCACCCCCTCGGGGATGGCACAGGGAATGGCACAGTTGTGAGGAAAGAAGCAGAAACAAACTCCTGACCTGCTCTCCCATGCCACAGCTGCCTGGCTCAGCTGAGGAGGGTTCTCTTTTGTATTAAAGTTCCTTCCTCTCCTGGGGCGGGAGAGGGAATTCAATGAAGTGAGATTATTTTGGGGGGAGTGAAATCTGGGGAGGGGGCCCCAGGGCATTTTATGTTTTTAAATCAAAAGATTTCAAGTGAGAGAGAAGAACTGTCGCGTTTTTAAAAAGCTGCTTCTGCAACTATTCAAAGCTGCAAAAGGTTTAAAATGAAATGTTAAAACTCGGGGTGAGGGCAGGGAATAATAAAATAAAAAATATACACAAAATTTAAATTTAAAACTGTAAATAAAATGGGAGCTGTGTAGAGAGAAAAAAACGTTTTTACCAATAATAAAACCACTGGATGTTATTTTAAAATAAAGATGTGTGAGAGAGAAAAAGCCAGTATAACTTTTGTTTTGTTTTTTCCATTAACTTGGAAGGCTGTAAAGTGTATAAAATAAAAATTTTAAAAATTACTACAAAAAAATGGTTACAGCTGGGCAAGAGTAAAGCAAATAACAGAATAGAGCAGGTTGTATGACTTTTTAGACTATGGTTAGAGTATAAAATAGTCCTGTAGATTTTAGCTGGGGCGGGGGGAAAACCTATACAGTTTTTAATTTTTATATAAACTATAATCCAGTCCCAGAGCTGACCTTTGATTTTTTTTTTAAAAGTTCTCTGCTTGTAAATTCGCATTCAAAGCCTTGTCCAATACTTCTGTTTGTTTACAGTTGCAGATATTATATTTTAAGTTTTACCTTTTATGATCCTGAAATAACCATTTATTATTTTGTTGGGTTTTTTTTAAAAAATAAAGTTTAAAATAAAACTATGGCAAGCGTGGACTCTGTGAGGAATCTTCCTTTGTGTTTGGGGTTTTATTTTGTGTGTGTATCCTGTGCAGCGAGGTTGTCCTTCGGGACAAAGAAAAGAAGGGGGGGGGGGGGGGGAATAAAATTATTCCTTTTTTAAGAAAAACGAAGCTGAACTTGTCTGTGGCATGTTTTGTATTGGATACAGTTTGGAAATGTATATAATTTATGTTCCGAGAGGCAAAGAGCGAGTTCAAAGTTTGCTTCTCTGAGTTTGTTTTTAAAGGAAAAAAATAAAAGTGCATTTTAAATACTGGGTGATCCTGGACTTCCGCTGGTGGTTTCTTTGTGGGGGTCCCGGGTCCCCCCCCCCCCCCCCGTTTAAAGGCAGCTCCAGGTCCCCGCTCAGGCGGTGCAGGCCGCGCGCCCGGGTCTGGGGGCGGGGAGTTCGCTCGGCTTAGAGCAGAGACCGAGCGTGGAACCCCCTCCCCCCTCCCCTTCTAATGACCGGAAGGGACGTTCAGGCTCCGCTGGGGGTCAAAGGTCACTGGGTTCAGGGGTTATTTTATCAGCCGGGTTCCTCCCCGCGTCTACTTCCGGTCACATGACCTCTGATGGCGGAAGCGGCTGAAGTAGATCCGGGCGGAAGTGAAGCGGCCCCGGCTCCGGCTCCGGCCCCGCCCGCTGCTGCCCCCGGGTGCTCGGCGGCAGCGAGACGAGCCGCGGCTATGGAGGCGGTAAGAGCCCGGCCGGGGCCCCGGGGAGGGGGGAGGTCCCCGGAGCGGCATCCCCCGTCGGTCCGCGTGGGGAGCCCCACCCGGATCGGGCCCCGCGCCCCTTGCCCCCCCGGATCGGGCCCCGCCCCCCCCCCCCCACATCGGTCCCCGCGCCCCTTGGCCCCCCGGATCGGGCCCCGCGCCCCTTGCCCCCCCGGATCGGTCCCCGCGCCCCCCCCCCGATCGGTCCCCGCGGGCCCCCCCCCCCACATCGGTCCCCGCGCCCCTTGGCCCCCCCGGATCGGGCCCGCGGCCCCCCCCCGGATCGGGCCCCCCCTTTCTCCCCTTTGGCTGATGCCCCAGAGACTGGCCCCCCCGGGGATGCGTCACCCCATTAATGCTCCTTGCAGTGAGGGTGGCTGTGGGGTCCCCTATAACGGGAGGTGATTCTCCGGGTGCCAGGCGCGGTGCCCGGCGTCGGTCAGTGCTGCTCCTCGGGGTGCAAACCTGCCCCCCCCCCCCCCGGTGTCTCCCGCCTGCTCCGGGCCCAGACCCTGGCGTGAGCCGCCAACGGCGCCTGCACCGAGCCCGGGCACCTGATGCCCTGGACAGGCCGCGCCAGCGGGAACAGAGCCAGACGGGGCTGGGGGGCGAGAGCGAAATGCCCAATGCCCCAGGCCAGGCCGGCGCCGCGCCCGGGTGAGTGGCACCCCGTGTCCCTCATCGGCACCAACCCGAGAGTCAGGCTGGCCCGGGGCCAGGTCACCTGGAAGATGGTTTTCCCAGAGGAGGTGGCAGGTGAGCAGGGCTTTCTCTGTGGCCCGATGGCGCCCTGACCAGCTGGGTGCCCCCTGCCAGCCTGGCCTGCGGCCTCCTCTCCCTGGCGCGTGAGCAGTGACCTTTCCTGCCCAAAGCCCGTTTCTTATTTATATCCTGGGAGCGCTCTCTGTCCCATGGCTCCAGCTCTGCCTGCCTGTGCCCGCGTAGCCCTGCCAGGGAGCTGGGGGGCCCCTCTCTGGGGCTACAGCCCAGACCCACGTCCTGGGCATGGATTCCTCTGGGCTGTGCGCAGGCAGGGGGCTGCTCCTCTGGAGGGCATCCCGCACCCCAGGGCTCTGTTCCCTTCCAGCTCGGTGGTGTGAGCTCCGTGCCCAGCCCGGCCTGCGCCCAGATCCCCCATTTCCTCCTCCCGGGCCTTTGCTGTGCTGAGCCCCGGGCTGGGGACTCTGGTGTGTCTCCGGCCAGCTCCCTCGCTGCCCCAGCCGAGACACTGATGCATGCTGCAGCCTGGAAGGGGGTCTGCCAGGCTCTGGGGGCTCTTGGCCTGGAAATAGCATTCAGGGCTTGGCTGACTGCGGTCCCTGCCCACCTGCTCTGTGAGCGCCCGAGGGGTTGAAATCCCCGCCCAGGGCAGCTAGTGGAGGTTGGAGGCCAGAGGACCGGGTGGTATTTGCTCCCAGCCCTGCTGCTTGGCTCTAGGCACAGACCTGCCTGCATGGGGCAGTCCTGTCCCCTGGGATGTGCTGGGGGAGCACCTTGTAACTGGCCAGGCCAGGCTCCCCCATGCGCCCCGCAGCCATGCTTCTCTGCAGCAGAGAGGCCGGGGGGTGTTGCTGAATCTGGGTGCTGGGGCAGCGCCCGCGGGCCAGTGCTGTCAGCGTTTCAGGAAGGCTGCAGGATGCCCGGCCTAAAGGGACAGAGCTCCCAGATTAGGGCTGTGTTGGGGAGTCCAGCCAGGCGACCGTCCCTGGGGGTTTAGTGGGATTGTGGTTGGGGTGCCAGGCCTGGTGGCAGTGGCCGTGGTGGGATGAGCTGCGGGGACTCAGCCTGGTTCCTGCAGGAGAAATGTCCCCGTGGTCTCCATGCTGGGATGAGGCTGGATCTGGGACTGGCCCCACACCTTGGCCGGCTGGCTCTCAGGCTCCCTCTGCCGCAATGGTTCATCCAACGGCCCGGCGTGGCCACCAGGGTCTGTCAAGGTGCTAGGCTTGTGTCCTGGGCACAGGCCGGCTGGGGCCTCTCTGCCCCCTCCATCGCCCCTTCTCTTCCTGAACTGGGGGCAGGATTCTCCCTCCCTGTCCCGAGCACTGGGGCAGTGTTGCTGCGTGCGGGTAACCAGCTGCCGGGCTCTGCCGCAGAGGTGGCTGCCTGTCGGAGGCGGGTGCAGTTTGCAAAGCGCGCTGAGAGAAGTTGAGATGAAAGAGAAGTGGTCGCTCCCTCGTAGCAGCCGGAGCTTCCTCGAGAGCCAGGCCAGCCCTGGGCCAGAGCCAGGTTCCCTCTCTGAAAAGGAAAGTGAAAAGTGCGGCTTGGCTTTCGCTTCCTCTCGGCAGCTCCCTGGCTGAGGCGGCCTTGCAGCTTGACGGATGGTTATGGCCCCAGCCGCCCCACGTAGAAACCCAGCACTGCTCATGATTTGCACTAGGGAAGGAGCGGGTTAGAGCAGGGGCTGGGAGCCGGGACTCCTGGGTTCTTTTCTCACCCGGCTCTGCCTCACTGTGGGCAAGTCACTTCCCTGCTCAGCTGGGCCCAGGCATCGCTGCTGGGGCCGGCGGGAGACTGGCTGGGTGGGGTGGGATTTCCCCTGGGAATGGGCAGGGGAAGGAAACCCGCTGCCCTGCCTCGTGCGCACCGTGGGGCGGGCAGCCCCAGGCACAGCGCAGAGAGAGGGGCACAGCACAGCTGCGTGTGGGGCAGGGGGACTTTACAAATGATTTCTTAAAGAGGTTTTTTAAGGTGCTGCCGGGGAGTGAGGGGTGGCCCGCAGAGTGGGGAGGGAGTTACCTGCAGGGCCAGGGGGGGTGCCCACTCTATGGGGGGGGTTGCCCACAGGAGCAGGGCCGGGGGGGGGTTACCCGCAGAGTGGGGAGGGGGTTACCCGCAGGGCGGGGGGGGTGCCTGCTGTGTGTGTGTGGGGGGTTGCCTGCAGAGTGGGGAGGGGGTTACCCGCAGGGCCAGGGGGGGTGCCCACTCTGTGGGGGGAGGTTGCCCACAGGAGCAGGGCCGGGGGGGGTTACCCGCAGAGTGGGGAGGGGGTTACCCACAGGGCGGGGGGGTGCCTGCTGTATGTGTGTGTGGGGGGGGGTTGCCTGCAGAGTGGGGAGGGGGTTACCTGCGGGGCGGGGGAGTGGTGCCCACAGGAGCAGGGCTGGGGTGGGGGCGGTGTTGCCTGCAGAGTGGGGAGGGGGTTACCCGCAGGGCGGGGGGGGGGGTGCCTGCTGTGTGTGTGTGGGGAGGGGTGCCTGCAGCAGCCGGGCTGCCATGGTCCTTTCCCAAAGCAGTGAGTCCGTGTTACGGGGCGGGAGAGCAGCCCCTCTTATATCCAGTGTCCCCTGTGGCTTCTCCTCTTCCCAGCAGCTGCTCTGCTCTGGGGGCCGGTCTCGTCTCGGGGGCACAGCGCTGTGGGTGGCCGGGGAGTCTCTGATTTCTGTCTGTCTGCAGGGCCCGGTTCCGGAGAGAGTTGCTGAGAAGTGCCCCCTGGCGCCGGAAGGTGAGGGCTGGGCCGGGGCCGCCCGGTGCCTCAGACAGGAAGGGGTG
This sequence comes from Emys orbicularis, assembly GCF_028017835.1. NCBI lineage: Eukaryota > Metazoa > Chordata > Testudines > Emydidae > Emys > Emys orbicularis. The sequence continues at coordinate 23,722,831 of NC_088701.1, forward strand.
TCGGTCCAGTCCCCTGCGCTGTGTTAGCTAGGCCAGCCCTAGCAGGGGTTTGTCCAGCCTCCCGGGACGGAGAACGATTTATCACCCTCCTCTGCCAGCCCCGACCCTGTTCTCAGCCCCCCGGCTCCTCTTCCCCAGGGTTTCAGCCTGTCCTCGCGGCTCCCTCGCCGCGCGGCGCCCAGTGCTGGGGGAGCCTGAGCTGGGCACGGGCTGCAGGGGCCATGCAGGGGAGGGGGCATGCGCCCAGACTGGGAGCAAGAGCTGCTCCCGGGAACAGGACTCCCATGACCCCCCAGACCTTCCCCTCTGCACTCCCGGCTCTTCCCCCCAACACACACCCTGGGGGCACAGCCAGAGCAGGCCCCTGTGCTCCCCTCCCCCAGCCCCGTGACGGCGCCTTCTCCCCCCAGACGTGGAGCCCAGCAGCGGGGTGTACTCCTGCTTCATGAAGTCCCATCGCTGCTATGACCTGATCCCCACCAGCTCCAAGCTGGTCGTCTTCGACACCTCCCTGCAGGTGGGTGCTCCGCGGGGTGCGCACGAGACTGGCGCTGGCTACGTGTTTGCCCACACCCCAGGGTGGGTCCCCCACGGCACATATGGGCTCACCCTGGGGGGCAGGAGGCCCCGAGACTGGCTTCCCTGGGCACGGCCCCCAGTGCTGGCTGCTCCAGCCCCCTGGCTGCACAGGGTGCCCCATTCCCACAACCTCCCCTGCCCCCCACCCCCCGGGAGCTCTGACCAGCACTGCCCCCCCGGGTCTGACATGCGTCTGTGTTGGGCTGCAGGTGAAGAAAGCCTTCTTCGCGCTGGTCACCAACGGCGTGCGGGCCGCCCCGCTCTGGGACAGCAAGAAGCAAAGCTTTGTGGGTAAGTCGGGGTCAGCGCGAGGGGCGCGCTGGGGGCCAGAAGGACCCTGGGGATCGGGCTGCCCGGAGGCTCCTTGCCCCGCTCACTTGTCCTCTCCCCTCCAGGGATGCTGACCATCACTGACTTCATCAACATCCTCCATCGCTACTACAAGTCGGCCATGGTAAGGACGGGCATATGCACCCCCGGCGCCAGAGATGGGTACCCACCCTGGCTCCATGGGGATGCATGGGCCCCGGCCCCGGCCCCGGCCAGCTTCGTTCCCGTGGGGCTGAGAGTTTTAACCGAGCCCCCAGCAATGGCCCCACCACCACCAGGGTCATGCCCCTCGTTCCTGGGCGTCTGGCCCTGCTGGGCATGTTAGTGCTGGGGTCTCTGCCCCCCCCCCCTGGGATGCAGCCCCCAAGCCCTGCTCGGGCCGACTGCTGAGATGACTGAGGCTAACTCCCCTCCCCCCGGCGTCTAGGTTCAAATCTACGAGCTGGAGGAGCATAAAATCGAAACGTGGCGAGGTAAGGGGAGGTGGGGTGTTTGGGCGGGTGTGGGGGCAGGGTGTTTGGGGGGGGGGGCGGGAGCGGGGTGTTTGGGGGGTGAGGATGAAGGAGAAGGGGGGAACACTGTGTGGGGGAGGTGCAGTGGTGCCAGGCAGGGGGAGCTGAGGGGCACCGTGCCAAGGGGGGGGGCTGGGATCCCCTGGGCTCTGCAGAACCCCCTGTGCCAAGGGCAGAGCTGGACTGTCTCCGACTGGAGCCAAAAGCTGCCCCAGGCCCCACGGTGCCCCCCTCCCTTGGCTGGGACCCAGCCTGCGCTGTGAGCCCCGCTCGGTGTCTCGCTGAGTGCGTCTCCTCTCCCCCACAGAGGTGTATCTGCAAGACTCCTTCAAACCGCTGGTCTGCATCTCCCCCAATGCCAGGTAAGAGCTGAGCTGCTGGCCGCCCGGCTCGCTGGGGGCTCCCCGTGCCCTCTGGGAAAGGGGGCGGTGGGGGACTATTTACCTGCATCGCCCTAGCACCCGACAGCCCAGGCCTGGCCCAAGACCCTGTGGGGGGGGGACCCCAAGTTCTGTGGGGGCTGGGCCGCTCTGGTCACAGGCTCTGGGGCTGCCGAGAGAGCCTGCACCAGCCACTGGCCTTCCCCACCCTCGCTGGGAGGAGAACCCAGGAGTCCGGGGGGCTCTGCCCCTGCTCGGGGCGCCTGTCTACCCCGCCCCCGTCTGTCTCGCAGCCTCTTCGACGCCGTCTCCTCGCTGATCCAGAACAAGATCCACCGGCTGCCCGTCATCGACCCGGACTCGGGGAACACCCTCTACATCCTCACGCACAAACGCATCCTCAAGTTCCTCAAGCTGTTCGTAAGTCCTGCCCGCCGGGGTCCCTGTGGGGCCTCGGGGTGGGGGCGGCGTAATCCGCCCACTTGCTGCCCTGGCTCAGGCGCCCCACAGCGGGAACACGCCCCGCCCCGGCTGCCATGTGGACGGCAGGCCAGACGCCCCCACCCGGCGCCAAGGAACAGCTGCATCTGCCCCGCTCGGCCCGAGGCGGTGCTGCCCAGCCCCTGCCGTCGGGCCGAGAAGGTGGTTAGCTCCGCTCTCCACTGGCTGCAGGGGTCCCCCCCGCCCCTCCCCACTGTGACCCCCCCCCCCCCCCCCCCCGTATTCCCTGCAGATAACGGAGGTCCCGAAGCCGGAATTCATGGCCAAAACCCTGGAGCAGCTGAAGATCGGCACCTACGCCAACATCGCCCTGGTGCGCCCCAACACGCCGCTCTACGTGGCGTTGGGCATCTTCGTGCAGCACCGTGTCTCCGCCCTGCCCGTGGTGGACGAGTCAGGTGAGGGGGGGAGAACAGGGCGTGTCTCCGTATCTCCCCCGGGCGACAGGCCCAGAGCCGCCCCCCCCTTAAGCAGGAGGGTGGGGGCTCCTGGGGCTGCGGCTCATTCCTCGGCACGTGGCTCTGGACTGGACTGCCTGCGAGCTCCCCGGGGGGCCATGCCAAGCTGAGACCCCCCCCATGCAGAGCCAGAGGCCCCCCAGGGCAGCGTGCTGGACAGGAACACGCCGATCCCGAGCCGCGGCTCCAAACCAGAGCTTTGTCTGCACAGCTGGGCTCCTGCTTCCCGCGCTCCCACATCCCTCTCCCACGCTCGGCTCCCAGCACAGGCCCCCAGAGGGCCCCGGCCCCGTCTCACCAGCCCCTCCCCTCCTCTGTCTCAGGTCGGGTCGTGGACATTTACTCCAAGTTTGACGTCATTGTGAGTACCGTCCCCAGTGCAGAGCTTGGGGGAGGAGCTGGGGGGGTGGGGGGGTATCAGCGCCGGCTGGTGGGATGGGGGGTACCTGTGCTGGCTGGTGGGATGGGGGAGGAGCTGAGGGGAGGATGGGGGGGTACCTGCACCGGCTGGTGGGATGGGGGAGGAGCTGCGGGGGAGGGGGGAGAATGGGGAGCACCTGCGCCGGCTGGTGGGATTGGGGGGGAGGGGGGGGTACCTGTGCTGGCTGGTGGGATGGGGGAGGAGCTGAGGGGGGGATGGGGGGGTACCTGCACTGGCTGGTGGGATGGGAGAGGAGCTGCGGGGGAGGGGGGAGAATGGGGGGCACCTGCGCCGGCTGGTGGGATGGGGGAGGAGCTGGGGGGTACCTGGGCCGGCTGGTGGGACTGGGTGCTCTCCCCACTTGGCCCGTGGGTGCCACACACAGACCCCCCTGGGGCGTTGCCCAGGGGTGGCTGTCGCTGCTGGGCTTGGCGGAGGTCAGCCCCACCGGGGGGCAGGTTGCTGTGGGGCGCAGTGAGCAGCAGGCGGGGTTTGCTCTGGGGCCAGCGAGTGCAGCTCCCCCGTTCACCCCCCCGTCCCCAGAACCTGGCAGCCGAGAAGACGTACAACAACCTGGACGTGACGGTGACGCAGGCGTTGCAGCATCGCTCGCAGTACTTCGAGGGGGTGCTGAAGTGCTACAAACACGAGACCCTGAACACCATCATCAACCGCCTGGTGGAGGCCGAGGTAACCTCCCCCCGCGAGGCCCTTCCTACCCCCGTGCCCCCCCGGAGCCCTCCATGCCCCACGGGGCCCCCCCTATCCCCCCATGGGGCTCCCCATGCCCCAAGGGGCTCCTCCTATCCCCCTATGGCCCTCAGAGCCTCCCATGCCCCCCCCATGCCCTGCGGGGCCCCTCCCATCCCCCCATGGGCCTCGGAGCCTCCCATGGCCCCCCCCATGCCCCCCTGGAGCCCCTCCTACTCCCCCATGCCCCCCTGGAGCCCCCAATGCCCCGCGGGGCCCCTCCTATCCCGCCATGGCCCCCCCATGCCCTGCGGGGCCCCTATCCCCCATGCCCTGCGGGGCCCCTCCTATCCCCCCATGGTCCCCGGAGCCTCCCATGGCCCCCGTATGCCCTGCGGGGCCCCTCCCATCCCCCCATGGCCCTCGGAGCTTCCCATGGCCCCCTCATGCCCCTAGGGCCCCTCCTATCCCCCATGCCCCCTCGGAGCCACCAATGGCCCCCCTCATGGTCCCCGGAGCCTCCCATGGCCCCCCTTGCCCCTCCTATCCCCCCATGGCCCCCAGAGCTTCCCATGGCCCCCCCATGCCCTGCAGGGCCCCTCCCATCCCCCCATGGCCCCCCGGAGCCCTCCATGGGGCCCCTCCCATTCCCCCATGGCCCCCCCTGCTCTGTGGGGGCCCCTCCTATCCCCCATGGCCCCCAGAGCCTCCCATGGCCCCCCCATGCCCTGCGGGGCCCCTCCCATCCCCCCGGAGCCCCCCATGGCCCCCCATGCCCCATGGGGCCCCTCCTACCCCCCATGACCCCCCGTGCCCTGCAGGACCCCTCATGGGGCCCCTCCCTGTAAACCCCCCGGGGACGGACACAATCCAACCCAGTGGGGACGATTCTTCCCTCCCAGTCAGCCTGGCCCCCGGGCACTAGCATTAGCCAATCCCACCCCACCCTGCCCACGGCTCCGCCTCCCCCCAAACCACAGTGTCAGTGCTGGGGGGTCCAATCTCCCTTGGGCTGCAGGGCCCCTGCCTGACTGCGCTCTGTCTGTCTGCCGCAGGTCCACAGGCTGGTGGTGGTGGACGAGAAGGAAGTGGTGAAGGGCATTGTCTCCCTCTCTGACATCCTGCAGGCGCTGGTGCTCCCGGGCGGGCCCTGGCCCTGAGGGGGGCGCCCCGCTGCCCGTCTGAGACTGTCGCCGAGGCGGGGCTCTGAGTGACAGGGACCAAGGATGCCAGGCCCCCCCGGCCACCCATCACGCGCTGGCCCTGCCACTGCTCCACCAGCATCACGCCTCCCGAGCCAGCTGCACTCCAGCCCAAAGCCAGCAATAAACCCACCCAGTTCCCCCAGGCAGGCTGGGCTGCTCCATCCACAGGGAGTGGGGCAGGGCTGGGCCCCCAGGCCCCACCAGCGCGACATCGCCATATGTGGGGCATCACTCGGCCGGGGGCACCCTGCACAGGTGCTGCCAGCCCCTCCTGAAAGGGCCAGGGAAGCCCTGTGTGATGAGCTGCCCCCCGGTGCTGGACCTGGTCCCCTTTCTGCGCCCTGGGGCCCTTTGTCCACCCCCCGGGGGCTGGAACAGTTTCCTTATTTCATCCCCCACCCCCCAGGGCTCAGATCTCAACCAGCTCCTGCCCTGCAGTGCCACACGGCCCTGCCCCCGGGCATCTGAAACTCCCCCACACTCCCCCGTGATTCCCCCCTGCCCTAAAGAAAGTCCAAATGCTGTTTTTACTGAACACCCAGCGTGGGGGGGGGTTCACTCCCTCTTCCTCTCGCTGCCCCAGGGTGGGAACGGCACAGCCGGCTGGAGTCGGAGTCTGGGCCGGCAGCCGTGGGGATGTTGGGGGAGGAGATGCCCGGGGCCCCATCCCCGCTGTGTCTGCACCCGTCACTGCTCGGTTACTGTAAGTCTGTAATAAAGACCAGCCCTGTGTCTAGAGGAAGTTACTCGCGCGTGGCTGCGCCGGTGGCTCACGGAGCAGACTCTGCATGGGGCTGCTGTGAAGCTCGGAGGCCGTCTCTAGCAGGGTCCCACGGGGCTCGGACCTGGGGCTGCTGCTGCTCCATATTTTCATTCATGACGTGGATGATGGTGCAGAGGGTGCTTAGAAAACCTGCCGCTGACACCAGGCTGGGTGGGGCTGCAAGCATGTTGGAGGGCAGGGTTTAAATTCACAATGACCTTCCACGCGATGAAATTCAATGAAGACAAGTGCAAAGTACTTCCCTGGGGAAGGAAAACTCTAGTGTGCAGCTGCGCCCGGGGAGAGGTGTCCAGGTGGTAGCACGGCTGGAAAGGAGCTGGGGCTCAGGGTGAACCACACACCGAGTGAGCCAACACGGTGTAGCTGGGAACTGGCGAATAGCGTTCTGGGGGGTGTTAAAGGGAGCGTCGTACGTCAGCCCCGCCGGGCGTGGTCCCACTCTGCTCGGCGCTGGGTCCGGTCCCGGCGCTGCGGGGGGGGGTCAGTGCGGGACAGGCCGGAGCAGAGCACCAGGAACAAGCCAAGGGTTCGAGCCCCTGGCCTGGGAGGAACGGTTCACACCTGGCCTGGGGAGTCTGGAGCCAGGGGGGACCTGCGAACGCTGCAGACCTGCTGGGGCTGACGGGCAGCGAGTGGGAGGCAGGGCCAGCAAGGGGCTGTCGGCTGGAGACGAGGCTCCGGGCAGCTCAGCTCTGGGACCAGGTCCAAGGGGGGTGGAATTGCTGGTTCAGGAGGGTTTTCAGGCCAGGTTGGACATGCCCGTCAGGGCTGGCTGGGGGTCCTGGGCCCTGCCTCAGCCCAAGGGGCTGGAGTAGATGCCTCAGGAGGGCCCTTCCAGCCCCACTTTCTGTGATTCTATAAACAAACCAACCCCTGCCCTGCAGGCACCGCACCCCCCCCCCCCCCGCCAGTGCCCCTCACTCCTGACCCGCAGCCCCTGCTAGCCCAGCCCTGGGCTCCCCCCAGCGCTGCCGGTGCCCCTCACTCCCGACCCACAGCCCCCTGCTAGCCCAGCCCTGGGCTCCCCCCAGCGCTGCCGGTGCCCCTCACTCCCGACCCACAGCCCCTGCTAGCCCAGCCCTGGGCTCCCCCTAGCTCTGCCAGTGCCCCTCACTCCTGACCCGCAGCCCCTGCTAGCCCAGCCCTGGGCTCCCCCCAGCTCTGCCGGTGCCCCTCACTCCCGACCCACAGCCCCCTGCTAGCCCAGCCCTGGGCTCCCCCCAGCGCTGCCGGTGCCCCTCACTCCCGACCCACAGCCCCCTGCTAGCCCAGCCCTGGGTCCCCCAGCCCTGCTAGTGCCCCTCACTCCCGACCCACAGCCCCTGCTAGCCCACCCCTGGGTTCCCCCCAGCGCTGCCGGTGCCCCTCACTCCTGACCCGCAGCCCAGCCCTGTGGGTTACCCAGTCTGCGGCCTGGCCTCTACGAGCTCCTGAGCTGGGCCCCGTAAGAGCCTCACTATGGCCTGAAACAGCTGCCCTGGGGGATGCGCTCAGTGCTGGGGCGTCTCCCTCTTCCCCTCCCCCTGCCCCAGCAGGGGGGTTTGAACCCAAGTCGCTGCCCTGCACTGTTTGGGCCCCGGTCCCTTGAGGTGTTGTACTTAAAGTACCACCCCGGCTCTTTTCAGGGGGAATAAGGCAAAGCGCCATTTATTGGTAATACACGTATCAATCAACACTATCATCTGCATACGCTATATTGCACTCACACACACACTCTCTCGCCGTTGTTACTGAGGAGTTGCTCCCCTGGACTGCACTGGCCAGGTGAGTTAGATGGGGGAGGGGTGGAGCCGGCTCGATGCTCCATGTTGACCCAGGGTCCAGGGCAAGACACCTCACAATTACAGCAGCTTCCGTCTCCTGCAAATCTGTACCAGCTTCGAAATCTGGGTCTGTGGCCATTGGTCCTTTGTGCTGCTTCGCTCGGGGGGTTGTCCCAATGCTGCGAAGAGCGGGTTCCCAAAAGCAGGCGCTCGCTCCTAACCCCTAAGGCTCCGCTTCAGTGAGCCCACGGGCCACGTGTTATTGGCCTTGGGTCTGGCTCCTGTCCCCTCTCCAAGGGGGGCAGCTGGCTGGAGGTGCTGCCTTCCTCAGCCACACCTCGGACATTCAACAGGGCAATTGATTAACGGGGGAGGGGAAGCCATGTTTAACAGTAGCCCAAGGCTCAATACAGGGGTTTCTAAAGAAGGATCTGGTACAAAGTTGTAGGCAAATAGAGGCGTTGTACAAAGTCCTAGGAAAGCTTCATGCAGAGATTTATCTACAGCGGGACCCCTGGGAACTGGCCCAGCTGGAGCAAAGAGCAGGGCCTGCTGGTCCCGCCCCCCAGACCCAGTGGGGGACTGGGGGCTTCCCTGCCCGCCCCACAGTGTGACCCTCCCTGGGGCAGGGTGGCCGGGAATCCGCTGAGCCTGCGCCGGTGTCCAGCCCGGAAATCCCTGTTTGTTCCACCAGTGGGTTTTCTAAAAGGGCTGGAAAGAGCTGGGAGGGGTCTGTAGGACTGCTCCTCCAGGCGCCAGCCTCTGGCAGCTCCCTGGTTCCCCTGGCTCAGAGACCAGCAGGGGAGCCGTGGGCCGGGAGGGGTGGCCAGGCAGCCCAGGACAGCAGCGGGTCCGGGGGCGTCTGCGGGGAGGGGTAAGGAGGAAGGGAGCATGGGCTAGTGGTCAGAGCTGGGCGCCAGGACACCTGGGTTCTGAGCCCAAGTGAGAGGTAAGTACATGGCTCTTGGAGTCAGGACTCCTGGGTTCCTCTGCTCACAGGAGCCTCCTCAGGGCCCGGCGACCCCGGCCTGGCTCTGCACATGACCCCAGGGCCCTGCTGGCACAGGCTGGGGAGCCCAGCTGCTGTCAACCTCCCCCCACCCCCCGAAGGCATCGGCCTGTCACTACCTGGGCCTTGCCCCCCCAGCAGCAGCCACTACAGTCCCACGGCTTGGGCTGGAGCCGCCTCTGACCTGGGGGGGGGGGGGCAGGGCAGGGAGAGTGGGGACATGGGCAAGGCTGGGAGCAGCATGAACTTAACTAGCAGCCGCTTGTCTTGGGGGGACTCAGGACGGGCTGCCAGGCGCAGACAGTGGGGGGTGGCTGGGGGGGTGCCGGGTGCAGGATGGGAGGCCTGGGGGTGCAGGGTGGGAGGGGGGATGGGGTGCCAGGTGCAGGGTGGGGAGGGAGCAAGGTGCCGGCTGCAGGGTGGGAGGCCTGGGGGTGCCAGGTGCAGGGTGGGAGGGGGGATGGGGTGCCAGGTGCAGGGTGGGGAGGGAGCAAGGTGCCGGCTGCAGGATGGGAGGCCTGGGGGTGCCAGGTGCAGGGTGGGAGGGGGGATGGGGTGCCAGGTGCAGGGTGGGGAGGGAGCAAGGTGCCGGCTGCAGGATGGGAGGCCTGGGGGTGCCAGGTGCAGGGTGGGAGGGGGGATGGGGTGCCAGGTGCAGGGTGGGGAGGGTGCAAGGTGCCGGCTGCAGGGTGGGAAAGGGCTGGGGGGGGTGTGCAGGCTGCATGGTAGGGGGGCAGGGGGTGCCAGGTGCAGGGTGGGGAGGGAGCAAGGTGCCGGCTGCAGGATGGGAGGCCTGGGGGTGCCAGGTGCAGGGTGGGAGGGGGGATGGGGTGCCAGGTGCAGGGTGGGGAGGGAGCAAGGTGCCGGCTGCAGGATGGGAGGCCTGGGGGTGCCAGGTGCAGGGTGGGAGGGGGGATGGGGTGCCAGGTGCAGGGCGGGGAGGGAGCAAGGTGCCAGCTGCAGGATGGGGCACTTGGGGGGTGGGTGACCCACCGCTTTCATCCCCCCCAGTCCTCGCCCATCTCGTGCCCCGGCTCCCCTGCCATTGGCGAGGCTTCGACAGCCCTGGCGCCTCCCCGGGCGGTGCTGAGCCAGGCACATTCCCGGCCGGGTGGGAGGCTGCGAGGGACACGCGGGGGGGCTGTGTAATAACACCCGACGCCGCCTGCTCCTGTCAGTGCTGCCGTCCGGCCGGGGTCGGGGTCCGGGAGCCGCGCGGGCAGGAGGGGTGAAGGCGCAGGGAGCTCCCTGGCCAGGCCGCGGCTCCGGCTCCAGCCCAGGCCAGCGCCCAGCGAGCGACGGAACCAGGCAGCCAGGTCACGGGGGGCACTGCTGGGGGTGGGCTGAGGGGTGGGCACGTCTCCAGCACTGGGCGCGGCCTGGGACCTTCCTGCCCTGGGGGCCGGCGCCTGCTCTGGCCCGGGTGAGAGCCCTGAGCCCGTCCCGGTCGCTTGGGTTCTCGGTCAGGGACCCTCGTCACCAATGCACACCCCGGACAGGGCAGATCAGAGCCGCCCCCCTGATGCTCTACCCAGATGGACAAGCCCCCAGCCCGACTCGTCGCCCCCCCCATCCCCTCAGCAGAGCCCCCCCAGCCCCCTGGGCAGAGCTGGAGCCCGGCTGGGGCCCGTTGCCATGCCGGCGCCTGGTTGCTAGGTTTCGCTCGGAGCCGGCGTGGGCTGCAGCACGTTGTGCCAAACCTTGTAATTTGTGCACTTGCAGCATCTCTCGGGGCGATGGGGGGGGGGTCCCTGCGTAAAGCCTGGGGAGGCCTGAGCCCTGACCCCCCTTCAGCGTGTTCATTCCTCCGTACCCCGTGTGGCAGGCTCAGCGCTGAGCCCCCAGGCCCCTCCCGGAGTGGGCAGAGAACCCAGGCATCCTGGCTCTAACCACTAAACTGAGCTGCCCCCTCCTCCGGCAGGGCTGGGGGGGTGACGTGACACGGGGGGGGGAAGCAGCTGGGAGGCCCTTTCAGATGAGGGGGGCAGGTACCACACTCCATCGCCTTGCAGAGGCCCCAGCGCTGCTGGGGGGGCGGGATCCCCATTAACCCAGCAATGACCCTGCACGGGCCCCAGGCTGAACTGAGCCCATCAGCAGGTACGTGGGGGCAGCCCGGGGTCTGGGAAGGGGGTGTCCCCTACCAACAAGCCCCCCCCTGGACCACAGAGTGGCCCAGAGCAGTCGGGGAGCCGGCAGCAGTCACGGGGTTGCCCAGGGCCCAGCCACGCGCCCAGTGGGTTCTGGGGGCAGCGGGGCGTCTGCAGGGCACTGGGAGAGGGGCGGTGTTGCAGGCCCTGCTGGGGGGGTGCGTGTGCGCTCCGAGTGTTGTGTGTGTGCATGTGTGCGTACGCTGCGTGTGTTTCAGGGCGTGCGTGCGTGCTCCGAGTGGTGTGTGTGTGCGAGCATGTGTGTATGTGTGCGTGTGTGCGTGCGCTCTGAGTATTGTGTGTGCATGTGTATGTGTGTGTGTGTGCGCACGCGCTCTGAGTGTTGTGTGTGTGTGCGCGCGCGCACGCTGCGTGTGTTTCAGGGCGTGCGCGCTCCAAGTGTTGTGTGTCTCTGCGTGTGTGTCTGCATGTGTGAGTGCGCTCTGAGTGTTGTGTGTGCATGTGCATGTGTGCGTTTGTGTGTGTGCGTGTGTGAGTGCGCTCTGAGTGTTGTGCGTGTGTGTGAGTGCGCTCTGAGTGTTGTGTGTGTGCGCGTGTGCATGTGTGCGTTTGCGTGTGTGTGCGTGTGTGCGCTCTGAGTGTTGTATGTGTGTGTGTGCGTCTGCGTGTGTGTGAGTGCGCTCTGAGTGTTGTGTGTGTGTGTGTGTGCGCGCGCGCTGCGTGCCTGTCTCCCCGTGTGCACGCTCTGTTCCGGCTGCTGGCAGGCTGGCACTCACCCGCCCGCACAAAGAGCTGCTCCCGGTGCATGTTGCCGACACAGCCCTGGCGCGGAGCTCACAGGCTCGCAAGCAGCCCGTGGGCACAGGCAGCCCCCAGCCCTCCCTCTCCGCGCAGCGCTCCCTCGGGGCTCGCCCGGCTCACCGCCGCCGGACAAGCCAGTCCCCTGGGACCATGCTGGGCTGCCCGGTGCGGGGGGGCCATGGGCAGCGGGGGGCACCGGGCACTGGGCACCTGCAGATCTGCAAGCGCACGGACCTGCTGGTGGTGGAGATTAACACGGTCTCTTGTTGCAGCCACGGCAGTGCCATGGACCCAGGGCACTGGCCCGGGCGGGGCTCTGGCACCCCCTGGATCTACCGGAGCATCTCGGGGGAGTACGCGTGAGTCAGGGCCTGTCTCACTAGATCATTCCTCCCGGCGGGGGCGGAGGGCACCGCTTCCCTAGGCTCGCGGGCGTGAGCAGGACTGAGGGGCACCGGCAGAGCTGCGTGATGGGGGGAGCCCAGGGCTGGACTAGAAGGGGGCTGTGGGTCAGCACTGGGACGCATCTCCCCTTTCCCTGGCATCAACCCAACAGGGCGCCCCCCTGCCCTGCTGGCCAAGGCTCCCTGAGTCCCATCAGTCACCCCCCTGCAATCCCATGGGTGGGCACCCAGGGCACTGCTGCCGGCCCCACAAGCCAGGAAAGCCAGGGGGTGTCTGCCAGGATGGGAGGGGCAGTGCTAGGAGCAGGGTCGCCCCATGCTCCACCCCAGTGTGCCCCCCCAGTTAGCGGGACCCCCCACACACAATGAGCTATCCGGGACCTCTGTGCCCCCCCGCAAGCAGCCTAGCAGTGGGTGGGGCGGCCGGGCCCTGAGCGGGTCTCTCTCTGCCTTGCAGGTGTCTGGAGAAGCGCTTTGCGGCTGAGCTGTGGCCGGCCCGGCGCCCGGGGCCCCGTGGGCACCAGGACGCCACGTGGAGCAAGACGATTCCTCTCCCCCAGCCGCCCTCCAGTGGCGACCCCCGGGGCCTGCGGCTGCTGGGGAAGGGGGCGCGAGGGGACCAGGACACCCCCAGCGAGAGGAAGCCGAGGGGCGGCTCGGAGGGCAGGAGGGGCCTGGGTTGGGCGGCCCCCCCGGAGAGGAGGGGGCAGGGGGCAGCGGCCGGCGTCCTGGGCAGGAGGCGGCCAGCAGGGAGTGCCGTGGAGGTGCTCCCAGCCGGGCCCCCCAGCTACGAGACCCACATGCTGAGGCGGCTCCGGGCAGGGCAGGGCAGCCGCAAGCCGAACGAGCCACGGCCCCCGCCCTACATCTCGCCCCCTGCCTACGACGCGCCCCACCGCACCCTCCCCACCAAGCGGCCCCGCACCGCCCCCAAGCCGCCGGACGCCAAGCGGGGCCGGCCAGCGCCCCATGGGACAGGGCCCGCTGGAGGCAGCCCGGAGCCCGCTCCCGGCTCAGCCGGCCCCCGGCAGCGGCTGGCCAGGCTCCCCCATGAGGTCCTGGGAGGCTGGAGCTACCACGCGGGGTCGGGCACCCTGGGGCGCCGGGCCGGGTCGGGGCTGGAGGGCGCGGTGCAGTCCACGGCCCGGGGTGGCTCGGCCGAGTCCCTCTTCCGCCCACTGTCCAGCCCAGACGGTGGCAGCCACACGCTGCCCCGGGCAGCCGGAGGGGCTGGCAGGGCCCGCGGCCCCAGGGGCTGGGATGCAGCGGGGCCTGGCTCTGCCCCGGGCCGGCAGCGACTCCCCTCCGGCTGGGGCTTTGGCTACGCGCCCAGCTCCACGGGCAGCGCCAGGAATGGGCAGCGGGAGGGCTGGGAGCAGAGGGGCCGGCCAGAACGCAGGGCGCCTCCCTCTCCCCGCCCCGTGGGGAAGGCACCTGGCCAGTCCTCCACAGCCGAAGGCCGAAGCCAGCATGGGGGCGTCTTTGTGATCGATGCCACCTGCGTGGTGATTCGCGCCGAGTACATCCCGCCCCCGCGGCGGGAGCAGGTGCGGCTCCTGGGGTCCCCCCCGCCCCGGGACTCGGCCTCTCCATGCCAGAGGCTGCTCCTGGCCAGCCGACCCCACCTTGGGGCCTCCGAGCGGGCGGCAGGGCCCCCACCCCCTTCCCCCGGGGATGGCTCCCTGGGGGAGAGGGCGGCTCGGATCTTGGGGCTCCCCGCGGCCGAGCTGGGCCTGGAGGGACCACAGGGGGCCTGTGCCCAGCGAGAGGACCCCGGGCGCTGGGGCCAGCAGGCGGGAGCAGCTCTTCCTGGCAGCCCAGAGCCGCTGGTGGGGGGCCCCAGAGTACATGGGCTGCCCAGTCCGGCCGCTTCCCCCGAAGAGCCGCCTGGGGTCCCGGGGGGCAGGGAGACCCTTGGGGACGGCACCAATCCATCTGTGGGGCCGGGGCCGGGTTGGGGCAGGGAGGCTCCTGGGGACGAGCCGCAGGCCCTGCCCCCCCGAACCCGGCCCTGCGCCAAGCGCCCGGCGCTCTGCACCCGCGACCTGCGCGAGGCCGTGTCCCGCATCCGCCGCCACACGGCGCCCGACTCGGACACGGACGAGGAGCCCGAGGGCCCGGCCCCGCGCGGCCACATGGCCTGGAGGGGGCGCCCGCGCCACGAGGCCCTGGCCTACAGCAGCAGCAGCCTGGAGAGCAGTGGCTCCGACGCCACCGTCGTCCCGGCTGCTGAGGGGGGGCCCCCGGGGGCGGTGCCAGAGGCCAGGGAACCAGGGCAGGAGGCCTGGGGCGGGGTCCAGGAGGGGTTGGAGATGAGTGGGGCAGCGGAGCCCAGAAGGGGGTGAGGGTGATGGAGGGGGCCTGCCCTGCTCGTGCGCCCTTCGCTTTTCTTCCCTCGCCCCTGCCCTCCTCTCTCCTTCTCACATGTCTAGGAGGGGCGGGGCCTGGTAGGGCGTGCCCCGGAGGGGCGTGGCCTGGTAGGGCATGCCCAAGATGGGCGGGGCCTGGCGGGGTGTGGCTTGGTGGGGCAGGGCCGAGCCTGGCAACTCAAATACCCCTTAGCTTTGGGAGAAGGCTGACCCCTAGAAGGGCTCATCACCAGGGTGGGGCTGGGAGCCCAGAGGGGTGCAGGGAGCCGCCTGGAAGGGGATGACCGGCTTAGACCCAGCTAGGACCCCCGGGCCGGGCTCCTGTGTAGCCTGGGGGCGTGCAACTCCCCGGTGGGGGTGAGGGCGGGCCCCTCAGAGCCAGCCTGGCGTCCCAGGCCCTGGCGCCGTTCCGGGCAGAGCCGTAACAAGGCATTTTAGCGCCCGTGGTGAGCGAGCGTATTTGCACACACGCCCATCGGGTTTTGTCATCGTTTTTCCACCCCCTGTGGCTTTGCACCCTGCTCACCCTGCCCTGGATACGGCCCTGGTGGGGGCAGTTAATGGAGCAGTTTGTGTCTCTACCCCAGACTCTTCTGTGTGAATCGAACCTGCTGTAAAATGGTCCACAGAGAAATAAACCCCCCTGGGGGCCTGTGCCCCGGTCTTGCTGCCGTGTCTGTGAGTTTAGACCCTGACCAACCCCTTGCTACCCCTGACAGCTGCCCGGGCCCGGGACTCCGTTAAGTGTCTGGCCCCAAACTCCTGTGCAGCTTTGCTGACAAACAGCTGCAGGGCTCTGCCCCAGAGGTGGTTGCATTTCATTGCTGGGTGAGGGATTCCCTGTACCTCCAAACAGCTGCTGCGCCCCACCCCAGAGGCAGCTGCATTTCAGCACTGGGTGGAGCGATTGCTGGGGAAAGAGGCTTTGGGCTCCTTTGAGATTAAAGGCCTTAAAGAAACAGGCGATTAATAATATTGGTGGGGGGCGGGCGGGGTGAGAGTTCCCGTTCCTGGCACCAGGGTTCAAAACCAAATGCCCAGAGAGAGGGTAGAAGAGACCCTCCCCCCCATGCCCATCCCAAAATAATTGGGAGGTGCCTTGACGGTGCCTTTCCGGGAACCGCCACGAGAGGGCGGGACACACCCAATTTTCATCCTCTTTCCGCTAAGCCCTTGGGCAGCCTGCCCGTGGGCCCAGCTCCCAGCCCGCTGGCACGGGGCGCGGGGGCCCCGGGCACGGCTCGGTTCTGGGGCTCTTTGTTTGGGGGGAGCTTCGCCCCACCCCCATTGCAGCTCCCGGCCTCCCCCCCCCCCCCAGCAAAACTCTACTGAATAACATGAGTCTGTGGAGGCCAAGGGCTGGGAGAGAACCCAGGAGTCCTGGCTCCCTCCCCCCACTCTCACCCAGTAGACCCCACTCCCCTCCCATAATAGAACCCAGGAGTCCTGCCCCCCCCCCCCGCCCCGATGCATGAATCCTGGGCGGGGTATTTCGGTGCTGGGGGAGGCGTGGCCCTTGGCAGCCTCTCTGGGTCCCCATGGGCAAGGGGGGGCAATGAATGAGTGAAGCGCCCCCCCTTGCCACCCTTTGGTTTGGACTGTGGCCGAGGGCTCTGACCTCACAGGGCACCTGGGGAGCTGCTGGGACTGCAGAGGGTGAGTCACCGGGGGGGGGGGGGGATGATGGCAAAAGCCCCCCCCATGCTGGGACAGCCACCACCTCTTACTCATGCTGCCCCTGGGGGAAGGATCCCCCAGCTGGAAAGAAAACAAACCACACAACTAATGTGTCCAATTTGCACTTTATTTAAAACCAGCTCCTCCCCCTCCCGGGCCCTGTCATTATCTCCCTGACACAGGTCTGCAGCAGCCGGCTGGGAGCTCGGCCGGGGCAGCCAGGAGGTGCCATGCGCCGGGGAATGAGCTTGGAACCCAGGAGTCCTGACTGATTCCCGCTCTGCCCCAGCTGGAAACGTTCCCCACCCACTGCTGGGAATGGGAGTCTGCCTCCCAGGCCCCTGCTCCAACCCATTTAGACCCCACTGCCCGCCCCGAGCCAGGGAGAGAACCCACGAGTCCTGGCTCCCAGCCCCCTGCTCTACCCACTACTCCCCACTCCCTGCCCCGAGCCAGGGAGAGAACCCAGGAGTCCTGGCTCCCAGCCCCCTGCTCTACCCACTACTCCCCACTCCCTGCCCCGAGCCAGGGAGAGAACCCACGAGTCCTGGCTCCCAGCCCCCTGCTCTACCCACTACTCCCCACTCCCCACCACGAGCCAGGGAGAGAACCCAGGAGTCCTGGCTTCCAGCCCTGCCCCCTCTACCCACTAGTCCCCACTCTCTCCGAGCCAGGGAGAGAACCCAGGAGTCCTGGCTCCCAGCCCCCCCATGCTCTAACCCATGTAGACCCCACTCCCTTCCTGTAATTGGAAATAGAACCCAGGTATCCCAGGCCTGCTCCCAGTCATCCCCCTCACCTGGTCTAACTCCTCCCTTTCCTTGTATTTCCCATGGGGTGCCAGGCCCTGGACCCCTCCCCTCCCCAATCCTCAGTGGGCTGGAGCCCTAGCCTAGCCCTCGGTCGTCCGTCCCCCCCAGCCCTTGGGGCAAAGATTCCAGCCCCCCTTGGGCTTGCTGCAGGGGAATCATCTCTTGCTGTCCTTTCGCTAACCCCGTCTCTCCTGGCGCCCCTGACTCCGGCCGCCCCCCCGGCCGGCGCGGTGTCCCGGATTCCGGGCAGGGGTGAGCTCGGGCTGAGTCATGCGGGTAAATATAACCCCCAGCGCGGGATCCTGCTGCCAGCCACTCACTTTCCTTTTTTAAGGAGCCTTTTCGAGGTGGACTCCGCCCACAAACCCAAAGGCCTGGCTCTGGCCCACTCTCCCGCCCCCCTGCGGTGCCAGCCGGGCCCTATTTCAGGACTGCAATGACTTTCTCGCCCTGTTTCCTTTTAAAGGGACCCCGCGGCAGGTTAAAAAACCCACCCCTCGCCCCCCCAGCTGGAGGGCTCCCGGCCGGCCGGCCGGCTCGGCCCAGACGCAAAGTTCGGCTCGGTCTCGGCTGCTGGGTGGATGCCGGGCCCCGGGGATTGCTGGGGAGCTCTGGGCCAGAAGGACCAGTTCCCATTGTCTCCGGCCCGGGGATCCCAGCCGCTCACCCTGGCCTCTGGCCCATCACAGCTGGCTGAGCCAGATCCTGTCTGTGCCACTTGGCTGAGAGCGAGGGAGACCCACAGGTGCTATCAGACCCCCCCCCCTTACTGTTCACCCCGGCTGAGTCCTGGCCTGTGCCCCCCAGGGGCCAGCCCCACACACAGGCCCATCTTCCCCTGGCCCCAGCACCTGGCTCTGCGCTCCCCTGGCTTATCACGTGACCCGCGTCCCAGCCCATTCAGGCTGGCCCACCTGGGCACCCAGCCGGGCCGGACGCGGAGCGGGAACGGTGGGGTCGTTGTGCATCGTGCTGGGTGTTGCGGGGGTGCCCGGCAGGGCTAGGGCCCCACCGTGCAAGGAGCTATACATAGAGACAGGGGCCGATTCCTGCATCGCACACCCCGTCCCCCAGGGGTCACTTGCCCCAGGGCAAAATGCAAAGCACAGAGGTGGTAGTTTGCACCCACTGGGGTAAGACCTGCCCAAGGCCGGGAGGCCGGGACACTACCGTGGGGGTGGGGAGGGGCACAAAGGGGGCCCGGGCTCAGGCCGGGGGGGGTGCTGCTCTCGGGGGCGAGTGGTTTGGGGCCCAGCCTGCGGTACTTTCAGGGCCTGATTTCCAGGGGTGCAGCGGAGCGATGGACCCGCCTGGCACTCACCAGGGGCCACTTGGTCCAACTGGCCTCAACTGCTGGGAGCCCAGGGGCCGGTGGGGAGCTCGAGCTGCGGCTTCATCCCTTGGCCCGTCTGCCGGGACAGGGCGGATCCGGCGTGTGGCTTCCATGACACCCGGAGTGAGCTGAGACCCACCAAACTCGACTCACGGCACCGTCTGAAGGGAACAACCTGCCGGAGCCGCTGACCGGGGCCTAGACTGGACCAGCCACTCACAGGTGAGAGGCTCCCACCACCGGCCCGCCCCGCCCGAGCCAGCCTGGCCTGCTAGCCCACGCTTCACCGCTGCCCCCTGGTCTCTGCCTGCCCCATGCAGGGTGTTTCCCCATCAGCCCTGCCCTCTATTGCCCCAGGCTGGGGGTGGGTGGGTTTGGACATGGGCCGCAGAGCCCAGGTGATTGCTGCAGCCCTGCCCACCGCTGCTTGGACTAAGCCCTGTGGGTCATGAGCCCTGTAGTGCTGACGGCTAGCAGCGATTCTCCTCTGGCAGGAGTGGCAGGGGCCGGGAAGCTCGGACTCTTCTCCCACTGTCTCGCCGTAGTCCCCAGGCAGCCCCAGGAGCCAGCCGGAGCAGAGCCCAGGGGTCTGGGCTCGGCTCGCTTCTGATCCACCCCCGAGCTGCGGCTGGAAATGTCCCCAAAGCTCAATGGAAGCCAGCTGGGGGGGGCCTGGGCGCTCTGAGCAATGGGGGTGTCAGGCCCCCAGGCACTGGGAGGGCGCCCCCTGCCCCGGCACTTGCCCGGCTCCGTGGTAGTGGAAACCGATGCGATGAGCGCGCCACAGACTGCAGGGGAAGGCCGGGACGGCGCTGCACAAACCCCTCCCAGCTCCCTGCTGAGAAAATGACCTTCTAAATCCAGCTCCGGCCGGCGCCAGAACCGCAGCTGCCCTCGGCCCCCAAACCCAGCACGAGCCGCTGAACTCCGGGGAGGATGGGCCGAGCCCCCCACTCGCCCAGCTCTCCCTGGGGCCCTGCCCCGGCCCCCAGTCTGAGTCCTCCTCCCCCGGGCACTCCCCACGGCTCCGTGGGTGCTCCAGGGCTGCAGCACCCACAGAGAAAAATTAGTGGGTGCTTAGCACCCCCTGGCAGCCAAGCTCCCCCCTCAGCACCTCTCATCCGCTAGCGCCGCCTGCCGGCTGCGAACAGCTGTTTCGCAGCATGTAGGAAGGGGGAGGAGGTGGGAGGGGGCAGGACGGGGCGGGGGCTTGGGGAAGGGGTGGAGTGGGGATGGGGTGGGGCCTGGGACGGGGCCGGGGGTTGGGCACCCCCCGGCTAGGAGGGAAAGTGGGCACCTATGCCCCATGGTGCTGTCCCCACAAGCCCCATGCCCCGGGGGTGTGTGTGTGCACATGGGTGTGTTCCCACACATCCCTCTGTGCATGTGTGTATTTGGGACCTGGGAACACAAACGGTGGCCTTTAGGTGCCGGCACAATGCGTGTGTATGGATTGTGTGTGTGCACACATATTGGTGGGTGGGTGTGCACATGGCGGGGAGTGTGTGTCAGTACGGGTGTGTGTATGTGAGGTGGTAGGTGTGTGTGTGTGTGTGACGCACACAGAATGGTGCTGTGGGGGGTGCACAATACACCAGCTGGGAGAGGGGCTGACTCCGGCTCTGCTCTTCTTTCTCTGCGAGCCAAGCCGGGCCGGGCCCGCGGACTCCCCCTGACCTGTGACCCCAGCCATGGCCGGGGCGGGTGGGGGCGAGCGGGCGGCGGGGCCCACAGGTGGGCTGGGCGAGCTGCCCAGGGCCCTGGCCACGCAGCCTCTGACGGTGCCGGGTGACACAGGAGCTGCCCGCGCCCGCCGGCAGACCTGCAATTAGGACAGATCCCGGCTCGACCACAAGCCCCAAATTCCCAGCGGGGGCCTCTCGTCTGGGATGCCCGGGGCAGTGCAACGTCACCGGAGCGTTTCCACTGCAACCCCCACTGCGACTGGGAAAACTCCCCCTTCCCCGGGGGGCGGCTGGGAGACCTCGGCCAGGGCAAGAGGGGGCCCCCGCCTCCCCCAAGCCCCTTTGTCCTGTTGGCCTGTCCAGCCTGGTATCCCCCCTCCCCTCCGCTGGATCTAAGCACTGGGCCCGCCCCATGCCCAGGGGGTGGGTCCTGCACCCTCATCCCACTTGCTGCGAAGGGGGCACAAACCCGGTGCTGAATTTCCAAATACACTGAAATCCACACGGCCCCTCGGGTAACCGACTTGCCGCCCTCTTCCCTACCCCCCCCGGCAGCGCTCCTGCCCTGCACGCGCAGCACCCCCTGCTGGCACCATGTTGTGCTCGCTGCTCTCTGGCCCAGCTGTACGACTCTGGGCAGGAGAGACACCAGCGCCGTGAGCAGCCGTAGCCAGCGCTGGGCGGGGGGTTGGGTGCGTGGGGGGGCGCCATGAGGTGTTGTGTCTGTGGTGAGACAGCCGGGGGGATCCAGATGTGAACCCGCCGCGCGAGCGCCCGCCCCATTCCTGTACCGCCCCAGGCTGGCCGGGCAATCTGCTTCCAATTTGCCTGGCCTGGCGCGTCCCTGCCGGGCAGACAGGCAGCGAGGAACACGCCCTCACCTGATGGGGGGCTGGCGGGGGAGCAGAGGACGCTCAGAAAGGCGACGAGTTTGGCCAGGTCTCAACTGCCTTCTAGCGGCTGGTGATGATCGAAACCCCCTCCCCCTACCCCTCCCATCCACAGGCCCGCCCCCCACCCTGGCGCTGCCGGAGCTGTTTTCTGTCCGGAATGGCTCCTTCCCGGCACGGCCCAGCCGCAATCTGGCCCTGATTGCAGGAAGGTCGCGATGTTGCTGCTGCCGCATCAGCTAGGTGGGCGCCGATCGCCAGCTGGGGCGCAGGGGGGGGTCACAGCAGGTCCCCCCCCCACATGATGTTTGCCACGAGGCTGAACGTCCGGCGCTGTCCCTAGGGGCTGTGTGCATTTACGTGTGTGTGTGAACGAGTGTGCGCGTGCACCCGTGTATGCCCGTGTGGGTGTTTGTGTGTTCACGTGTGTGTGCGGGCCTTGCACCCCGTTGTGTGTCTGTGGACCCCCGCACTCTGTCTCTGGCGTGCAGTGAGTCCCAGGGGCTCGGGGCCCAGCCGGCAATAGCCCAGGGGCCTGGCTGGGGAGCGGGCCCGGGCAGTGTCTCCACGCTGGGCGGCTGGAACAGCTCCCCTGCCCCGCTCCCCTCCGGCTCTGGGGAGCCCCGACCTCCCTCCCCGCTGGCCACACACGCTGGGGGCAGGGAGGGCCGGGTTTGGCCTCTCGCTGAACTGCCCCGCGCCAGGGAACGGCTCCCGCGAGCGAGCGGCACGCCCGGGGCCCCGACTCACCACAGCCGGGAACAGCTGCTCGCTCAACCACAGCCACCCTCTCAGGCCTGGCTCCCGGCCACACCTCTGCCGGCCACGGGGCCTCGGGCACACGGCATGGAGCCAGCCGGGGCCCAGCGCCAGCAGCGCCTGGCCCTGGGCGAAGGGCCTGGGGGAGGAGCCAGCTTGTCTCCTCCTGGGCCAAGCAGGAGTGTGGTGCAAGGCGGCAGGCTGGTGCCCAGATACCAGGGTTGGGGGCACATTGCAGACCGACCGTTAGAGCCCTTGTGCAACTCACATGACCGACAAACCTTTGGGGGGGACGACTCCATATGCCTGATATTTATCCAGGCAGGTTGGGGGGCACAGAGCTGGGGGTGGGGGCTGGGCTGGGGTGCAGAGTTGCGGGTGGGGGCTGGGCTCAGGGCGCAGAGCTGGGGGTGGGGGCTGGGCTGGGGGCGCAGAGCTGGGGGTGGGGGCTCGGCTCGGGGCGCAGAGCTGCAGGTGGGGGCTGGGCTGGGGGGTGCAGAGTTGCGGGGGTGGGGGCTGGGCTCAGGGTGCAGAGCTGGGGGTGGGGGCTGGGCTGGGGGCGGGGGGTGGGCTGGGGGCGCAGAGCTGCAGGCGGGGGCTGGGCTGGGGGGTGCAGAGTTGCGGGGGTGGGGGCTGGGCTCAGGGCGCAGAGCTGGGGGTGGGGGCTGGGCTGGGGGTGCAGAGTTGCGGGGGTGGGGGCTGGACTCAGGGCGCAGAGCTGGGGGTGGGGGCTGGGCTGGGGGCGCAGAGCTGCAGGCGGGGGCTGGGCTGGGGGCTGGACTCAGGGCGCAGAGCTGGGGGTGGGGGCTGGGCTAGGGGGGCAGAGCTGCAGGCGGGGGCTGGGCTGCCCATGTGCCAGGCCCTCCCGGAGCCTAGCGCTCTGCACCTGGCCCTGCCCGCCTCCCTGTCCTGTGCTGTGCCGGCCTGGGAGAGAGAGGCACCCAGCCGCAGGGCAGCCAGGGCTGGGGGCAGGGCAGCTGGGGTGCCTGGGGATGGGGGGCGAGGAGCAGGTGGGGTGCCGGTAGCTCCCTGCCCCAACTCAAAAGCTTCTCTCTCCCTCGTGAGCCGTGGGGTTGGCAGCTGGGTCTGGTGCTTGGCTCACCTGTTCCTAGCATCCTTCCCCTGCCCCTTCCCTACCCTCTGGGCTGGCGGGGAGAGCTGGGAGGCAGGGGAAGGCGGGCGCTGGGCTGGCCTGCAACGGGACCCCTCCTGGCCCAATACTTCCTCCCTGATCCGGGCCCCAGGCTGGCAGCTCCCAGCTTTCGGGGTGGGGGAGAGCTGATGGCTCTAGCTCGGGGTGGGTGAGTCCAGCCCCCTGCCTTCACTAGCAGGACCAAGTACTGATTTTGCCCCAGATCCCTAAGTGGCCCCCTCAAGGATTGAACTCACAACCCTGGGTTTAGCAGGCCAATGCTCAAACCACTGAGCTATCCCTCCCCCCAGGGGATAATTGGGGGGGGCAGTCTGGTGGGGACCCCCCAGGCTCAGCACCACGCGGGCCAGTCTGGGAGGGAGGCGGGTTGCTGGCCGGAGTGGGGAAGGCAGCAGGGGCTGGGGGAGGGGGGGTAGGAAGGGCAAATAAAGGGGGGGATCAGGGTGCATGTAGATGAGCGAGGCCTGATGCTCCCCCGCCCCCACACTTCCACTGCCCCCAGCATGGCAGCTGCACCGGGGCCAGCGCCGGCCTGCGTGCAGTTCCCACCGATGGCCACACGATGTCGCTGTGCAGTAGGACAACCCCGACAGTCCTGGCCTGGGGGGGGGGAGGAAGGGTGCAGGGGGGGCTGCATGGGAACCTCGTGGGGGCGAATTCTCACCCTTGCAAGGTGCTTGCAGGAGAGAGGAGCACAGGGCAGGGGGGGGGGGGGGGAGAACAGCCCCCAGGCACTGAAGGGGTCAGATTGCTGCAGGATTGGCTCTGACCCCTTCCCCCCCCCCAACCTGCCCGTTAGCTGTGGGGTTCCCCAAGCCTCGCTGGGCGGGAGCTGGGGCACTCACCGGGAACACATGGGCCCTGCCCTGGCCCTGTAGCTTGGGCAAACCAGCCCCCCGTCCTCCCCGTCCTCCAGAGGGCCAGCTGCAACCCAGTGCAACATGCACATGGTAAAGGAGTGGGCCTGTGGGTCCAGGGCCTCCATCCCCACCCCGCATGGCCCAGGTGCTCCTGGGGGCTTTATTGCCGGGGGGGCTGAGCTGGGAGAAGCCAGGGGCTGTGTGTTTGCCCCTTGGCAGGCGCAGGGCCTTGTGGGCAGTCCCATGGTGCTCTGCGGTGCGGCCCCTCGGCTCAGCGAGAGGGGCGGCGTGGGGGGGGGGGGAGACACAGCCTTGCGGCGTGAATGCGGCATTGTTAAGCGGGGCTGGAGTCACAGATAATTACCTCAATTAGTTACAATGGAAGAGTAATAAATACAGGCTTAGTGGCTCCTACCCACTGTGGTTTCTCAGATTAATCCAGCCCCGCCGACCAGGCCTGAAAAGCATGATGGACAATTCATTAAACTCCCCAAATGCCACACAACCGTCCCGTGAAGGTTTGTATTAGACCCCTGGGGCGCTCCGCTTTGTCCCTAATTGTTTCTCTCAGGCCTTGGTCACCTAACAGCCAGGAGGTGACGGGCTGCCTCCCCAGCAGATGCCGGCGGGCCGCGGATTAGGGGCGAGCCTGGCCACGGTTGCTGGGGCGCCCTGGCCCGTCGGGACAGGAATGCTCCCGGGGAGGGGGGAAGCGGAGAGGCGGGCCCGACAAGGTGGGGTATTTGCGGGACACAAAACCGGAGGCACAAGGAGTTAATTAGAAGCCAGGCAAGGGGCTGCGAGCGGAGACGGCTAAATTACTTCCGAGGATTAATATGAACCGGGCTGAGCTAAAGCTGACGTTGAGTAATCGGCGCAGGGGAGCGGCTCCCGCGTTCCCACAACAGCCCCCTCCCCTGCGCCAGGATGTGGCTGGCGGCCCATGAACTAGACGCCACATCTGGACTCCCCTCCCCTGCCATGGTCCCAATCCTGATGGTCTCCTGAGCACCCACTGGAGTCCGGGGGGGAGGGGGGCGCGCCCTGGCTTGAGCCCCTTTGGTAACAGGCACAAGCTGGCTTGTGGAGATGGGGGAAGTCTGCACCGATGTAGCTGCAGAGGTGGGAACCCCGCTCTCCTCCCCCGGAGAGAGAGGCTGGGCTGGTGCCAGCCAGCGGCCTGTCACTCCTGTGGCTTCCCCCACGGCTGAGAGGCAGCCACCTCTGGGATGGAACGTGGCAGCTGTTTAACTACACAGCGGTGCCATGCCTGGCTGGAGCCCACAGGGGATGGGGCGGGACCAGGGGGGAATTGCCCACACTGGACTTTAGCCAGGACGCTGGGGGGGAAGCCACAGGCTGGTCCCATGTGACAGGCCGAGCCTGCGGTGGCAGAGCGCCCCCCAGCAAGGCGCCAGCGCTGTACTGACGCAGGAAGTGTGCCCCCCACGCCCCAAAAGCCCAGTCAGCCTGAGGCCAGTGCAGGGGGCCGGCGAGCTAAAGGTGACGTCTCCTCTTCTCACCATGCCCCCCCCCCCCCCCCCGCACCCTGATGTCGTGTGCCTTCACCCATTGTCCCCTGAGCCTTTCCCGGGGCAGGGCCACTGGGCTCTGTCTGCTCCCTGCCCAGACTGCGGCCTCCATGCTCCCCTCCCCAGCTCTCTCGCTCTGCAGGCTGGATGAGAGCCCCCCGCCTCACCCCGCAGATGGGCAGCGCTTCTGGCCCAGCTTTTCCAGTGCTCGGACCCCCCCGCTGGACCCCACTTGCTGTTCACAGGGAAGGTGTGACACGGGTGAGTGTGAGTGTGAGTGTGCGTATGACACTAGCACACACGATTTAATGCACTGAACAGCTGGAGCGTTTCCTTCAGCGCTCAGCTACCAACCCCCCCCTCCGCACACACCAAAAACCCTTCTCGAAAGTACAGCCAGTGGCGAAGGGCCCCAGATGTTTCACAGCTGCCCAGCTGTGATGGGCTTTCCACTGGGTTGGGGGGGGGGGGGCAGGGCGTGCATTTCCCAGCTCAGGCCCAGAACAGCGCAGGGGGAGGGGGCGGGGAGCTATATTTAAAGCCACCCAGTGTATTTATAAAAGCCCAGATAATTTGCACCCTGCAGCCCAGTTGTGTGTGTGTGTGTGAGTCTATCTCAGGGGGGCTTTGGCTGCTGAAGGTGTGATACGGTTCAGCGAGCCCTCTGGAAAAACTGAGTAACAGAGGAGACGTATAACAATGTCATTATCTATATTCTTAACTCGCCACCGCAGGCAAACAGGGTTATTTTCATGCCCGGTGCATGGCAGAATTTAGCAGAGCGATAGCTCCCAGCAGACAACCATGATGCTGCAGGAGGGTTATTTCGGGATGTGTTTCTTTCCAGTCTTTTTTTTTTCTGTGCATTTCTTTATTTTACCGCACCAGGGAGTGTTTTTCACCTTGGCAAGAAAAAGGGACAATCTTTTTTTTCTTCTTCTTTCTTTCTAAGCATCAACTTTTCCGCTAGCGCCACGAGAAGGTATTTCTGGAAATGTCCCAGCGCCACCGCTGAGCGTTTGACACTGTCCCACTCGATGTGCCGCTTCGCCGGCTCATCGCCCGTGTCCCGCGCGGGGAAGCAGGCGCCGTGAGGGCAGCTCATGGGCCCTCCTGGCTCACAGAGGCCAAGCGACTGCCCCCAGGTCCCCCGGCTAGTGCCGTGGGGCTGGCTAACGCATCGCCCAGACCCTCCGCTCTGCGGCTGGAGCCGTGGAGACACGGCGAATCCGCGTCCCTTCAGCACCCGGCGGGCGGGCATTCGTTCCTGCTGGCGTTTGTCTGGGTTAACTGCCCCGGCCCAGCCCCTCCGGGGAACCCCCTCCCCGGGTGTTGGATCGAGTGCCAGGAGCTTAGCACCCACCACCCTGGGCCTTTCCTGGAATTGACCCAAAGGGAGTTGGGCACCTCAGCGTTCCTGGGGCTCTGGGCCAGGAGCGCGAGCAGGGCACGATACGATAAACTCCGGCTCCCTCACTTGCTTCCCCAGAGCGGACAGTGCTGGACGATGCTCATTCGCTGCCTTGTCATCGTTCGCCTCCAGAGGTCATTAATGACCCCTTGGCACTAAGGGGAACCAGCCCCACGTCCCAAGCAAAGGCCAGAGGCCAGAGGCCCCATTGTGTCCGAGTGTTTGGCTGTCATGGCGATGGGCCCATGAGACCAGCTGGGAGATGGACACACCTTAGCTCAGGGGTTCACAAACTGGGGGGCGGGACCTCTCAGGGGGTCGCGAGGTTATTACATGGGGGGGGTCGCGAGCTGTCAACCTCCACCCCAAATCCTGCTTCGCCTCCAGCATTTATAATGGGGTTAAATATATAAACAAGTGTTTTTAATGTATAAGGGGGGGGTCGCACTCAGGGGCTTGCTGTGTGAAAGGGGGCACCAGTACAAAAGGTTGAGAACCACTGCCTTAGATGGATGGATTAGATTACACAAGCGGCCCCTGGACCTTTCAGCAGGATGCAATATACTCGATTTCCAAACTATTGTGCATTTTTCCTGTGTGGCTGTTAACCATCTACCAGACTCCACCCCAGAGGTGGCTGCATTCAGTGGTAGGCATGGTGATTCCTGTGTGTGTAGCACGTCAGGAGGAACTGGGTGTTAATCTAGACCAGGGGTAGGCAACCTATGGCACACGTGCGGAAGGCGGCACGCAAGCTGATTTTCAGTGGCACTCACACTGCCCAGGTCCTGGCCACCGGTCCAGGGGGCTCTGCATTTTAATTTAATTTTTAATGAAGCTTCTTAAACATTTTAAAAACCTTATTTACTTTACATTCAACAATAGTTAGGTATATATTATAGACTTATAGAAAGAGACCGTCTAAAAACGTTAAAACGTATTACTGGCACGCGAATCCTTATATTAGAGTGAATAAATGAAGACGGCACACCACTTCTGAAAGGTTTCTGACCCCTGATCTAGAGAGTCCTGGCCTCTTCCACATCCCCATCCGCACTGCTCCTCCGCCGGGCGGTGGGAGCCGGTGCAGGCCCCTTAGCCGACATTGCACGCCAGGCGGTGGGAGCCGGGACAGGGGTCTTAGCCTGCATTGCACGCCGGGCGGTGGGAGCCGGGGCAGGGCCTTACCTGGCATTGCATGCCGGGCGGTGGGAGCCGGTGCGGAGCCTTAGCCACCATTGCATGCCGGGCGGTGGGAGCCGGTGCAGGGCCTTAGCCAGCATTGCACGCCGGGCGGTGGGAGCCGGCGCCGGGGCCTTAGCCGGCATTGCACGCCGGGCGGTGGGAGCCAGCGCCAGGGCCTTAGCCACCATTGCACGCCGGGCGATGGGAGCCGGGGCAGGGCCTTAGCCACCATTGCACGCCGGGCGGTGGGAGCCGGCGCCGGGGCCTTACCCGGCATTGCACGCCGGGCGGTGGGAGCCGGTGCGGAGCCTTAGCCGGCATTGCACGCCGGGCGGTGGGAGCCGGCGCCGGGGCCTTAGCCGGCATTGCACGCCGGGCGGTGGGAGCCGGCGCCGGGGCCTTAGCCGGCATTGCACGCCGGGCGGTGGGAGCCAGCGCCGGGGCCTTAGCCACCATTGCACGCCGGGCGGTGGGAGCCGGGGCAGGGCCTTAGCCACCATTGCACGCCGGGCGGTGGGAGCCGGTGCCGGGGCCTTAGCCGGCATTGCACGCCAGGCGGTAGGAGCCAGCGCCAGGGCCTTAGCCGGCATTGCACGCCGGGCGGTGGGAGCCAGTGCAGGGGCCTTAGCCGGCATTGCACGCTGGGCGGTGGGAGCCGGGGCAGGGCCTTAACCGGCATTGCACGCCAGGCAGTGGGAGCCGGGGCAGGGCCTTAGCCACCATTGCACGCCGGGCGGTGGGAGCTGGTGCGGAGCCTTAGCCGGCATTGCACGCTGGGCGGTGGGAGCCGGGGCAGGGCCTTAGCCGGCATTGCACGCCAGGCAGTGGGAGCCGGGGCAGGGCCTTAGCCACCATTGCACGCCGGGCGGTGGGAGCCGGTGCGGAGCCTTAGCCACCATTGCACGCCGGGCGGTGGGAGCCGGCGCCGGGGCCTTAGCCGGCATTGCACGCCGGGCGGTGGGAGCCGGGGCAGGGCCTTAGCCGGCATTGCACGCTGGGCGGTGGGAGCCGGTGCGGAGCCTTAGCCACCATTGCACGCCGGGCGGTGGGAGCCGGTGCAGGGCCTTAGCCGGCATTGCACGCCGGGCGATGGGAGCCGGCGCCGGGGCCTTAGCCGGCATTGCACGCCGGGCGGTGGGAGCCAGTGCAGGGCCTTAGCCGGCATTGCACGCCGGGCGGTGGGAGCCGGCGCCGGGGCCTTAGCCGGCATTGCACGCCGGGCGGTGGGAGCCGGTGCGGAGCCTTAGCCGGCATTGCAAGCCGGGCGGTGGGAGCCGGGGCAGGGCCTTAGCCGGCATTGCACGCCGGGCGGTGGGAGCCGGTGCAGGGCCTTAGCCAGCATTGCACGCCGGGCGGTGGGAGCCGGTGCGGAGCCTTAGCCACCATTGCACGCCGGGCGGTGGGAGCCGGCGCCGGGGCCTTAGCCGGCATTGCACGCCGGGCGGTGGGAACCGGCGCCGGGGCCTTAGCCGGCATTGCACGCCGGGCGGTGGGAGCCAGTGCAGGGGCCTTAGCCGGCATTGCACGCCGGGCGGTGCGAGCCAGCAGCTGGGCCTCCCTGCTTAACCTCAAGGGGTGCGATCGGCGGCTCACCCCGGACCCCGCCCAAACATGAAAGCCGGGCAGTTCCCCAGCTCGTCGCCTGCTTCCACTTAGCGCCGGCTCTGGCGGGAGGCCGGTTCGTTCTCTAGCTTATCCCGCCCGGCGCGGGGAGGGGGCTTGGGATTTTCTTTCTCCTCCTCAGAAGCGAGCTGTGGGTTTGAGGCTCCCGGCTCCCAACACACTCGCTGAAGATCCTGAAACCCCAAACCAGGTGGGGAGCAGAGTGTGCAAGGGCGGGGGCAGGGGAATCGCCGCCCTGGGGCCTGGCTGCTTTGCCTTCCAAGTGGCGCTGCAGAGCTCCTGGGCTCACGGCCGCTCTCAGCCCACGGTGCAGCCAGGTCCCACACCAGCTGCCAGGATGGGGGGCGGGGCCACGCGTCCCAGGGGCTGTGGTCTCCGGGATCCGCACAGCGGAGTGTGAGCATCCTCTGCAGGAGGCTGAGAGGAGCACTGGGGCGGGGAAAATGCAGCCACCTCTGGGGTGGAGTGTAGTGGCTGATTCATAGCCACGCAGCAAACCTACTGGTGTTAGCTCCAGACGTACCGTAATACGCATGTTCCAACAAGACTTCTGAGGATCCCTGCGGGCCGCGGGCTCACTGCAGAACGAGGTCAGCTCAAACTGCCAATAAGACCCAGCGAGGGGAACTGACCATTGGAACCGCTGTCGTGGGCTTGGGCTGGATTCTCCCGGCAGGAGCTTTGGGACTGGACGCAGGAGGCGCTGGGGGAGGGTCCCCGGCTGGGTTATACACACGTCCGGACGGCACAATCCGAATGGTCCCCTCCGACCCTAAGATCTCGGAGTCCCTCATGCCCTGCACCTGGTGTCCTCGCTGACACTAGTGCGACGGGCTCAGTGTGGCAGCGTCTCCCGTGCCCTTTCCACTGGTGTTAATGACGACACGGCTTGCCCAGCGCTGGGCAGGGATGAGGTGCCCCAGTGCTCCAACCCCCCCCCAAAAAAAATTAAACTCCGTTGGATTGATAAAAATAGATCCTTTATTTGTCTCTAGCCCACTATGAATGAGATCCATGACAAAGCATTGTTCTTCTTCTTTGAGTTAGAAACAAAAAGGCCGGGGGGGGAATCTTTGTCGAAGGCAGAGGAGAGGGATTGTCTAGGAGACCCACCGGTTGGCAAGGCCAGGCCGGCACTAAGGGGTATAAAACCATTCACAATAAATATTTTATTTACAAAACAAAACTGGCGATTCCGACCACTTCTTCAGTGCACGTTACGTACCAAACTCCCACCCGCGCGCGCCAGCCCAGCCAACGGTGCCCGGCCAGCGTTTTCTACCCTGCTCCTGGCACAATGCGCCGAGTCCAGACGCTAACGAGCGGCATGGACCTGGCCAGCCCAGCGGCGGGGGGAGGCTGGTCGCATCGGATGGACGAATCCTGCCCGAGGTGGGGAGTGACTGAGCAGCGTGGAGGTGGGACTGGGGGTCCCAGGCCGGGGCTCAGCACAGAGGCCAGCGCTGGGCTGTGGAGACCCACCCCCACCTCCCGCAAGGGGCATTGGCAGAGGACACGGGGCGGGGAGAGGGATCCAAGCTGCTGATACAGCCCTTTTCGCCCAAATGTGCCCAGGGATAGACCCTGCGGGGTGGCAGGGAGGGGGCTGCCACAGGGCCCTTTGGGTCACCGCTGGGTGATCGCTGACGCCCCTGCAGGTGTCCTGGCCTGGAAGAGTTTGGAGAGTCTGGAGAGGACGGCCCCTCCCCTCGTCTGCCAGGCCCTCGCCTTTCTCGGGGGCCGGGTCTGCCACTGAGAGCAGCGGCTCCGGGGTCATGGGCTGCAGAATCCGGCTTGCGGCGGCTGCTTGGGTGCGGTGCCCTTGCTAGGCGGGATGGGGGTGGGGCCCTGATTTTGATCCCCCCCCAGGGAAGGTCTTTGCCTCTGTCCCCCTCCTCCCACCTGGCCCCGGCTCACAAGCACTCGTGCAACACTTGTGTGTTGGTGCAGTTCAAGCAGCTGACGTGGCAGCACCAGTGGAAGGTGCAGTTGCAGCGCTCGGTGACGCGCTGGGTCCGCGTGCGGTAGCCCCGCCCGCAGCACAGCAGCTCGCAGCCGTCCAGGGCGGGGGAGGAGCTGTTGCAGAAGCGCCCGGCCGTGCCCGCCATGCCCGTCTTGCCGCTGTAGGTGCAGAAGTTGGGCGACTTCTCGAAGTAGACGAGGTCGTGCGGGGAGGGGGGCTTGTGGGCCGGGTTCTCGGGCTCCAGATGGGGCCCCTCCACGCGTGAGGCCCGGTTGCTGCCCTTGTTGCCGTAGATGACGCGGGAGGCGCCGTCGAACCGGTCCTTGAGGAAGTCGCCCACCGTGCGGAAGGTCGGGAGCCGCATCCAACAGGTCTTGACGGTGCAGGAGCCCGACATGCCGTGGCACTTGCACTCCTGCCGCATCTCCGAGAAGACCGTCTGCAAGACAGGCCCGGCCCGGTTAGCGCTGCGAGCATCCCCATAGCAGTGCCACAGCGCTAGGCGCTGCCCTGTAGGGGTGCCCAGGTGGGACCCCAGGGCGGCGAGCACTCCCACGGCAGTGCCCCCCTCGGCCTCCATGACACGTGGGCCCTCCCTGTTAACGCTCGTTAGCCAGCCTCTAGCAGGTCGCGGGGGTTGCTCTGGGCAGAACCGTTCCGCCGGCCCCAGCCGCGCTCCGCCCGCCCCCGCGCTGGAAACCCCAGGCAGCCCGCGGCGGCTCCCAGGGCTCCTTTCCAGTGGGGTTTTACTGCAATTAGAGGAACTGGCCTCATTTCCTCCCACATGTGCTGGAGGCCGGCAGGGCCACGCGCAGCAGCACGCCTGGACGAGGAGCCCTGGCTTCACCCGTCAGAGCTGGCGTGTCCCGGCTCTGCCCCAACCCTGCTCCACTCATCGCGCCTCCACCCTCCCTTCCCCGGGCTCCCTCCTCCCCTCTGATCGGTCCCACGGCCCCCCGAGCTGGGAGTTCGCAGGGGGCAAGGAGGGCAGGACAGGTCTCTCTGTCCCCCAGGGCGCTTCTGTCCTCTGCACACCCCCTGCCCTCCTGCCGTCCCTCTGCTTAGAGGCTGCGGCAACCCCAGGCCCTCTGCTGATGCCCCCAGGAAGAGAAGTCGCAGGTCAGGAACCTGCCCCGCCCAGGGGCCCCTGTAGCTGCCCTCTGAATGCTGGAGCCCGTCAGCTTCCTGTCTGCAAAGCAGAGCCCACATGGGCTGGAAAAGAGCCCCAGAGATGATGCTCCTCCCACAGCGCACACGTGCACACACATGCATACACACACGGACACGCATGCACGCACACGCATGCACACACAGAGACACGCATGCACACGCACGCACGGACATGCATGCACACACATGGACACACACACATGCACACACACGCACAGACACACATTCACACACATGGACACACACGGACATGCACACACAGTCTCCCCACCCCATGCGTGCACACCCCCACATGCCCGTACACCCACTCGTGCACACTCACCATCCGTCCCGCCTCATTGTTGTGCAGGTTCATCAGGAAGCGCAGGTCCCGCCCCTTCTCGTTGGAATCCACGAACTCGCGCCCGAAGACCCGGCCGAAGTCGACGTTGTCGCTGCAGCCCCCCCAGTGCCAGTCGGGGCCCCCCGGGCCGCGGCGCCGATAGTCACATGTGCAGGACTCGATGGAGCCCTCGGAGCAGGACCGGGCCACGGAGTGGGTGACGCCGGCGCTGGTGATGGCGAAGATGAACGCCGTCTCCCGACAGCCTGGGGGCAGGGAACCAAGGCATTCAGGGCACCGGCACCGTGTGTGGGCTGACGCCGAGCGCCCCAGGGCACGGTCCCGGCGAGCTGGGCAGGAGCTGCAGGGCACCCACTGCCTCTGGCAGGGCACCCAAGACACTGCCCACCCACGCAGCAGCGGGCACCGTGCAAAAGGCAGCCTGGCTTGGGGGGGTGGGGGAACCGAGAGGATAGGGGCTCACTCCAGAGGCGGGCGGGGGGTCGGGGGGCTGGGCCAGGCCAGGCCTGAGTCACTTTGTCTCCCAGCAGTACGGTGGGGCTGGCTCGCCCTGTGTCCGTGCAGCGCAGGTAACACCTGGTGCCAGCTCGGGGAAGCGCCCTGGCTCCCTCTAGAGGTGAAGGGGGAAATGAAAGGTGTGTTCCCACCTGAGGCCAGGTTGGTTTGCATACTGAGCTCCCTGGCTCCCCCTAGCGGTAGTGAGGGGGGTTCCTCCCGGCCGCCAGGTGGAAGGGGCAGGTGGCAGGAAGTTGCAGCTCCTGTTGTGTTGCTGTGGAGCCACAGGAAGGAGGGTTGGGGCGAGGCGGGGGTCCCTGTGCAGGTGAGGAGGGGGTGATTACAAGCTGGGCTTTGGGGGAGGGGCTGCAGCAGGGGGCTGGGTGGGGAGGAGCTGGTGGGGGGCAGGGGAGCTTGCTGGGCTTGTGGGGGAGACCCAGAGTTTGGGGAGCACCTGACTGGCCGGGCTGGATATGGCAGAGGGCTGGGCCAGGGGAGCCGGCTCGCAGGGCGGGATTTCTGCCTTAGAAAGGAGCCCAACCTCCCGCCCCAGGGGCACCGGCCCTTTCACCCTGGCAGAGGTGAGGCTAGCTCTGCCCTTTGGTGGGGGTACAACCGAGCTCCCCCACATGCCACAGAGGGGCCGCGGCGTTATCGTGGGCGTTACAGCCCAGCCGGGATCGGGCCCGTCGCGCCGGGCACTGCACAGACCCCGGCCCAGCTCAGGGAGCTCCCAGTCTAGGCGAGGGGCGGGAGGGGAAACGGTGGAGCAGAGCGGGAAGGTGGCAGAGCCGGGATGGATCCCAGGAGTCCGGGGGGCCCAGTTCAGGCGCCATCCACTAGGCCTCGGGGCCGTCGTTCGGAAAGTGTTTTTTAAAACGCTGACCGAGGCGGCACCGGGGCTGAGGCTGGCAGCCCCCGAGCAGGGGAGTCGCCCCACTGGCTGGCCAGGGGCTGCTCTGGGCGTGTGGGCCTGAGGCCCTGCCCCCGCCGAGCCCTCGCTGCCAGCCCAGGGAAATGCCCACGGAGTCCGGGCTGGGGGATCCCCTGGGCAGGCCTGGCCGGGGAGCTCGTCCAA
This sequence comes from Emys orbicularis, assembly GCF_028017835.1. NCBI lineage: Eukaryota > Metazoa > Chordata > Testudines > Emydidae > Emys > Emys orbicularis. Next base: position 23,757,117 of record NC_088701.1, read on the forward strand.
TCAGGGAAGGAGAGGTGACATCACGGCACTTATCTGACCCATGGGGATGGGGGGGGGACACAATGCATGGGGGGGCATGTGACCCACGAGGCATGGCACGCAGGGGGCGGGGCCCTCAACACGTGGTAGGAGGGGGCTGCATGGCACACGGAGCCCCTTCCTGGGTGTGCCAGGGCCTGGCACCTGCTCTGCCTCAGTTTCCCCCCCGCTCTGACCCCTGCCCCCGCCGGGAGCCCCCTGCCGCCTCACCCCGGTTGACGATCTTGCCGAAGATGTGGGGCCCCGGGGTGGTGGGGCAGTTCCAGCGACGGTTGCGGAACTGCCACTTGCACTCCTTGATGGCGCTCTGCAGGCCGCTGCTGACGCTGTGCAGGATGCCGGGGTTCTGCCGGATCAGCTTCCGCTGCTTGCGGCTCAGCAGCTGCAGGCTGGGGTCCAGCACCAGCTGCACGTTCCTGGAGTCCGTCAGCAGGTTGGTGGAAGAGGCCACGTTGATGATGCCCCTGCGGACAGCAGGGGGCAGGGGATCAGGTGCCACGTCGCAAGGCCGACCGAACGGGGGATGGAACCCCGGAGTCCCGGCTCCCAGCCCCTGCTCTGACCACTGAACCTCGCTCCCCTCCCAGCACTGGGGAGAGAACCCCGGAGTCCCGGCTCCCAGCCCCTGCTCTGACCACTGAACCCCGCACCCCTCCCAGCACTGGGGAGAGAACCCCAGAGTCCTGGCTCCCAGCCCCTGCTCTGACCACTGAACCTCGCTCCCCTCCCAGCACTGGGGAGAGAACCCCGGAGTCCCGGCTCCCAGCCCCTGCTCTGACCACTGAACCCCGCACCCCTCCCAGCACTGGGGAGAGAACCCCAGAGTCCTGGCTCCCAGCCCCTGCTCTGACCACTGAACCTCGCTCCCCTCCCAGCACTGGGGGGAGAACCCCGGAGTCCCGGCTCCCAACCCCTGCTCTGACCACTGAACCTTGCTCCCCTCCCAGCACTGGGGAGAGAACCCCGGAGTCCCAGCCCCCTCCTCTGACCACTGAACCTCGCTCCCCTCCCAGCACTGGGGAGAGAACACCGGAGTCCTGGCTCCCAGCCCCTGCTCTGACCACTGAACCTCGCTCCCCTCCCAGCACTGGGGAGAGAACCCCGGAGTCCCAGCCCCCTCCTCTGACCACTGAACCTCGCTCCCCTCCCAGCACTGGGGAGAGAACCCCGGAGTCCTGGCTCCCAGCCCCTGCTCTGACCACTGAACCTCGCTCCCCTCCCAGCACTGGGGAGAGAACCCCCGAGTCCTGGCTCCCAGCCCCTGCTCTGACCACTGAACCTTGCTCCCCTCCCAGCACTGGGGAGAGAACCCCGGAGTCCTGGCTCCCAGCCCCTGCTCTGACCACTTAACCTCGCTCCCCTCCCAGCACTGGGGAGAGAACCCCGGAGTCCCAGCCCCCTCCTCTGACCACTGAACCTCGCTCCCCTCCCAGCACTGGGGAGAGAACCCCGGAGTCCTGGCTCCGAGCCCCTGCTCTGACCACTGAACCTCGCTCCCCTCCCAGCACTGGGGAGAGAACCCCGGAGTCCCAGCCCCCTCCTCTGACCACTGAACCTCGCTCCCCTCCCAGCACTGGGGAGAGAACCCCGGAGTCCTGGCTCCGAGCCCCTGCTCTGACCACTGAACCTCGCTCCCCTCCCAGCACTGGGGAGAGAACCCCGGAGTCCTGGCTCCCAGCCCCTGCTCTGACCACTGAACCTCGCTCCCCTCCCAGCACTGGGGAGAGAACCCCGGAGTCCTGGCTCCCAGCCTCCTGCTCTGACCACTTAACCCCACTCCCCTCCCAGATGCAAGGGGTAGAACCAGGACATTCAGCCAGTGCGTGGGTGAGGGAAAGGCTCAGGCCCGGCCGCAGAGGCAGGCTCCAGGTCTGGGCAGAGCCCTGGGTTCCCAGCTCCGAGATGCCAGGGTGCAGGGTGCCGGCTCCAGGCGGCTCTAAGTCCTGGCCGGCCGTGCTCTGGAGCAGCCTGCTCCACGCAGAGCGGTCAAGTGCTGCAAACCCACCCACCCCCAGCCCTAAATCAGCCTGACAGGCCCGGACTAGGCAGTAATTAAAACAGAGGAGAGAGAAGCCACCCCCGGAGCTGGCCGGGGAGGGGAAGGAGCTGCCACTGCCCCCCAGCAACGGCAGGGATGGGAGTTCCCAGCGGGGACGAGTGTGCGTCCGCTGGGGTGTGTGTGTGTGTTTGGGGGGGGGAGATAGAACAGAGCCTAATGCACCCACCCGCCCTTCTATCCCCACGCATCCCGCGCTGCAGCTAGCGATCACAGCCCACAGCCACACAACAGACAAACACACACCTGTGGCCCATATGATATGGCGTAAATGTGGGTCTGTGTCTCTTTGTGTGTATATACATAAGCTATTGCATAGCGCTATATACCTGCTGCTCTGTGTGTGTGTGTGTGTGTGTGTGTGTGTGTGTGTGTGTGTGTACACACATAGCGTGAAATGCCAGAGCAGGGCTTGCACTACAGTGGATGGTTAATATCACCCGTGAATACAGGTGTCCAGGCTCCCAAATGGGAAGCAGAACTACCGCACACACCAAGGGGTGGTGTGTATCGGAGAGCTGTGGGTAGGCGTGTGTCTACACAGTGCCTCAGTTTGTAGGTGTCAATACGGCGAGCGTGTGTAGCCAGACTACTCTTGTGATTGTGTCGAGTATGGACTTAGCGCCTGGTGCACCGGCACTGACTGGACACACGTAATGAAAAGACAGTCCCTGCTCCATAGAATTAGCCCAAGACGCTGTGTGCATCGTCCTATGCCTGTCTTTATACAGCACCATCCCCAGCTGGGGATGGGGATGAATGGATCGCTAGCTAGTGGGGAAGTTACAGCAAGTTCCCTCAGCATCTCCCCCCCACCCCAGCCCATGATGGACAGAGGAGCACAGAGAAGGGAAAACAAATCTGGTTAGAAATATAAAAATCTGTCTACAGGAAAAAGAACCAAGACCGGAGGGGCCAGGTGTGCTGGGGTTGGATGAAACACCCTGGGTCCAAGCCCCTTGGAAGGTGCCTTTTCTCATCAACGCAGAGTATCATTATTCTTTCATCCTTAGAAGCAAACACCTGAGTTCTTGAAATGTCTCCCCAGACATCTCCGGATGCTGTGGAGAGCAGCTGCGTTCCCTCCTGCCCGGAGACCAGCCCCCTCTCTGCACTTGTCTGCTGGATTTCTCTCTCCCTCCACGGCTGCTCTAGTCGCAAAAGGAGAATGAACAGGATGGATATAAAGGCAAAAGCAGAGACTTACCACCATCTCCCACTGTTATTCACCGCCAGAGTGTTGGAAAGAGACGAAAATGCCAAAACCCACAATGTCTTAAACCCTACAATTAATGCCACAGGTCTCATTGTTTTGGCTGCAGGGCAGTGGCTCGTACAAAACTTCCCGAGAGTAGTTTGTCTGGGCACAAAAAATTATAGATCTAGAAAGTCTTGTTGCAAGGAGAATCCTACAACAAATTCTTTGGCTTAATCGTTGCTATCTCGATAGCTATATCCACAGCCACACGGAGCGCAAGAAAGATGGGGTGTCTGTGGATATGGCTGTATAGAAACCTATAGATATATAAATATAGAGATATATGTATAGAAACTCAAACCCTAAAAATAGAATCTAAAGAAAAACTCGTGTCACAGTTGAGTTTGCAGTAGTGTTGGCATCCTCAGAAATATGAAAATGCTGGAGGAAAGGCTCCAATCTTCTGGTTTCTGGCAGCCTCGAGGAGATGATTCCCCCAGAGAGGAATTAAACCACTAGGGGAAAAAGTTTGATGGTCTACGGCTGCTGTTGAGTGCTTCGCATCCTCCAGCCATCTCCAGTGCCTCGGAGAGCCCCTTCCTTCTTATAGCGGCAGCGAGGTGGGTCTCTGTGGAACGGTACCTCTGTGTAGGACCCAGGCTGTGTTCTCATGCTAACAATGGGAAGTGGAAGAGACGCATCACTTCTTATGGGGTAGCCCGCGCCGGGGCTATCTGGCCATCTGACTGTCCATCACTCGGGTTGAGATTAATTCTGTCAAGTGTCCGGGCTCTGTAAATCCATCAGTTCCTCCAAAATCCTTCTCTGCATGGGAGCAAATCCAGATGAGGGGGATGAATGTTAGTGTCTGTCACTCACACGCCCCCCTCACCCCACCCCCACCCTACCCCTCTCCTAGCCAGCTCCATGCAGCAGCATCTGCTCGACGCTGGCTGAGTCCGGGAGGTTTCTTCCAACTCATTTTCCCCCAGAGGCCCCCAAAGCGACCATGACCTTAGAAACAGGAGAGTTGACACTATCCCAAGGGAAATCCGAGTCCAGAAGTGAGGGGTGCCGGGGAGGGGGGCCAGAGCTAAGATCCCCCAGCAGGAGAAGGGGTCTCTGGGCTGGGTCCAGGTCCCCCTGCTGAGACTGGCCCGGGATCAGACGTGCCATGGTCTGCCGGTGGCCTCCTGCAGCTTCATTCTGCCCGTCTCTCCGGCACTGCTGCGCTCACAGCAACGCTTGGGGTTCCAGTGGCCACATTTGGCTTCTGAATGCGCCTGAGGCTTCTGCGGCAGCTTCGTTCCCACTCTGATTTCGCTCCCCTCTTGGCGGCGTGTGTGCTTGGCTTGGCAGTATTTACGGTGTCCTTTCACCGCATGGGGCTGGCGCTCGAGGCAGAAGCTCGGGGAGATAAAAACTGAGCAAGTCCCATCCCCGGCGACCAGATGTAGCAAATTAACGGCACAGCAGCTAACGGGCTGGAGCTGGGGTTTTCCATCCCATCTGCTGAGACCTCCCCGAACGGGAGCGCCGGGCTGGAGAGGGAAGCATTGAGGGGTTTGCCTAAGGGGAAAAGAAACGAATCAAACGTTGGCATTGGGGACAATCCGTGGGGCCGGGCTGGGACCCTGCGAGGCCCTGCCTCAGACAGGTGGCCAGAGGGCACACGGAAACGGTGCCCACCGCCGTTAGCTAATGGTGAGTGGGGACTGGAATGGCCAGATAAAGCCAGGCGCAGCCCAAGGCCTGCACCCCTCACCTGGCGCCCCGTCTCTCTCCGCCTGGCACCATGCACCCCCCTCGCGCTCGCTCTCATCCTGTTGCTCCAGGTCACCCGCCGAGGATCAGACCCCGGCTGGACCCTCTTCCATCCCTGGTGGTAGACGCGGGTCTCCGCCGGAAGGGCCATGTTCTCACGTGTGTTTCCCGTGTAAGTTGTAGGTGACACCTGTGTCGTGTGTGGATGCGCGCTCACCCTGGGACTGATGCCCAGATGGGGCCACGCTCCTCCCAAGTGACTCTCTTGTCATCTGTGACGTTGAATCAGGGATGTGTTTGGTCTCAAATGAAGCTGACCCCAGGGGGGCGAGGAGGAGGGGAGAGCAGAACCCCCACCCCTTAGCCATCCCGGGGTAGGAGCAGGGCTACGATGCCGCACACACACAGACGGGCACCCTGCAGCACTGCCCACCCCTCCCCGAACCCAGAGCGAGTGGGACGTCCCGTCAGCAAGAGGGTTTGTATGTCATGAGCCAGGACAAGTCCACCCCATGGGTGCCCCCAGAGGGCGAAGGGGTGGGGTGAGCGGGAGGGGCAGGCGCTGAAGAGAGGAGAGAAACGGGGTGAGCCCGGGTGCTGTTAGCGTTGTCCTGTGCTCAGCCGCCTTGGCCTTATGGCCCACGGTCCAGCTCACAGCTCCTGGCTCCTCTGTCCAAGTTTGGGGGTCTCGGCTAATCTGATGTGGACATTTATACCTGGGGCCTGATTCTGCTGCCATTAAAATCAAGGTGCCCCCCCCCACCAGCACCTTCCTTGGTCTCAAGAGCAGTCGGATCGGGCCCTTTATGAGCGTAGTGACTGGTCTCCTCGGCACAGCTAGATTGCGGGGGGGGGCTGGGACAAGGGCTTGTCGTTTCGAAGAGAGGCTGGGGATTTTGCAGACATGGGGGGTTACGTTCATGTTATTTGCCTTAACTCAGGGCCTCGAGCTGTCACTGGGGCGCCCCTGGGCGCAGAATGCAGGAGGCGATATTTCCCCGCGGGGGCTGTGGGGCTGGGCTCACCCGCAAGCAGCCCAGGAGGCCTCAGGCCGTAAGAGGTCAGGGCCCCAGGGCCTAAAGTGGCTGCCAGGTTGGGCGCGCACCTGTAACTCTACCTCGCTCGTTCACGTGCTGGGACGTCAATCCGTGCCCAGCCCCACCCTGCCCCACAAAGTCCTGCACGTTTCCAGGCCTCCCCGTTTGCTGTGGGCCGGACCCATGCGACCAGCAGGGGGAACTGGCCGCACCGGGGCGGGAATGTCCAGGCCGCCGCGGGCAGCGCTGCCAGGCCCACCACTCTGGAGTGACACCGAGCACCGATACCACGGAAACCAGCGCGGGAGGAGAACCACCACAGAACAATCCAAGGCCAAGGAGTGACACCCCCATGGGGGGGGTCTCACACACACACACCCCTTTTCTGCATCCCCTTTCCCCAGCCTGTGCAATGGGCAAGCAGGGTGCTGTTCCATGTCTGGCCAGCAGGGGCCGCTGCTGGCTTGGCTATAGCCATGGGGCTAGCAGGGAGTGGGGCATGCAGGTGCCAGGCCGGCCGGCCCCAGCCAGCGATGGGGAGCTGCCGGGGGGGGGGGGTTTCCACTGGGAAAAAGAAAGAGTCCCCCAGTCCCCCCCCCGCAGTGTGAGTGCTCATGGGGCTGGGGAGCTGCTAGGCTACCCCCCAGACACAGAGGGCAGGGGCTGGGGCTGGGGATTTGTCCGAAGAGATGGGCCCTATGGGGAAGGAGAGAGGGAGAGAGATGATGGATGGAGGAGGTAGGTAGGGGATGGGTGGGGGGAGGAAGATGGGAAGGATGAGGTGGGTAGAGGGGGTGGGGGGATGGATGGAGGAGGTGGGGGGTAGAGGGATGAGGTAGGAGGTAGGTAGGGGATGGGGGGAGGGAGGAGGTGGGTAGAGATGATGGATGCAGGAGGTGGGTAGGGGGATGGGGAGGAGGTGGGGAGGGAGGAGGGATTGAGATGGGAAGGATGAGGGGGGTGAGGGGGATGGAGGAGGGAGGGAGGGGGTGGGGGGGATGGATGGAGGAGGTGGGTAGAGATGAGGGATGGAGGAGGTGGGTAGGGGTGATGGGTTGAGGTAGGAGGTAGGTAGGGGGGTGGGGAGGATGGAGGGGGAGATAGGAAGGATGAGGGGGGTAGAGGGGGTGGGGAGGAGGTGGGGAGGATGAGGGGGGTGAGGGGGATGGAGGAGGTAGGTAGGGGGTGGGGGGATGGATGGAGGAGGTGGGTAGGGGGTGAGGGGAGGTAGGAGGTAGGTAGGGGGTGGGGAGGATGGAGGGGGAGATGGGAACGATGAGGTGGGTAGGGGGTGGGGAGGATGGAGGGGGGAGATAGGAAGGATGAGGGGGTGAGGGGGATGGAGGAGGTAGGTAGGGATTGGGGGGGATGGATGGAGGAGGTGGGTAGAGAAGAGGGATGGATGAGGTGGGGGGTAGAGGGATGAGGTAGGAGGTAGGTAGGGGATGGGGGGAGGGAGGAGGTGGGTAGAGATGATGGATGGAGGAGGTGGGTAGGGGGATGGGGAGGAGGTGGGGAGGGAGGAGGGATTGAGATGGGAAGGATGAGGGGGGTGAGGGGGATGGAGGAGGGAGGGAGGGGGTGGGGGGGATGGATGGAGGAGGTGGGTAGAGATGAGGGATGGAGGAGGTGGGTAGGGGGTGGTAGGAGGTAGGTAGGGGGGTGGGGAGGATGGAGGGGGGAGATGGGAAGGATGAGGGGGTGAGGGGGATGGAGGAGGTAGGTAGCGGGTGGGGGGGATGGATGGAGGAGGTGGGTAGAGATGAGGGATGGAGGAGGTGGGTAGGGGGTGAGGGGAGGTAGGTAGGGGGGTGGGGAGGATGGAGGGGGGAGATGGGTAGACTGAGGGGGGTGAGGGGGATGGAGGAGGTAGGTAGGGGGTGGGGGGGATGGATGGAGGAGGTGGGTAGAGATGAGGGATGGAGGAGGTGGGTAGGGGGTGAGGGGAGGTAGGTAGGGGGGTGGGGAGGATGGAGGGGGGAGATGGGAAGGATGAGGGGGTAGAGATGAGGGATGGAGGAGGTGGGTAGGGGGTGAGGAGAGGTAGGAGGTAGGTAGGGGGGTGGGGAGGATGGAGGGGGGAGATGGGAAGGATGAGGGGGGTAGAGGGGGATGGGGAGGGAGGAGGGGGGAGATGGGAAGGATGAGGGGGGTGAGGGGGATGGAGGAGGTAGGTAGGGGATGGGGGGGATGGATGGAGGAGGTGGGTAGAGATGAGGGATGGAGGAGGTGGGTAGGGGGTGGTAGGAGGTAGGTAGGGGGGTGGGGAGGATGGAGGGGGGAGATGGGAAGGATGAGGGGGTGAGGGGGATGGAGGAGGTAGGTAGCGGGTGGGGGGGATGGATGGAGGAGGTGGGTAGAGATGAGGGATGGAGGAGGTGGGTAGGGGGTGAGGGGAGGTAGGTAGGGGGGTGGGGAGGATGGAGGGGGGAGATGGGAAGACTGAGGGGGGTGAGGGGGATGGAGGAGGTAGGTAGGGGGTGGGGGGGATGGATGGAGGAGGTGGGTAGAGATGAGGGATGGAGGAGGTGGGTAGGGGGTGAGGGGAGGTAGGTAGGGGGGTGGTGAGGATGGAGGGGGGAGATGGGAAGGATGAGGGGGTAGAGATGAGGGATGGAGGAGGTGGGTAGGGGGTGAGGGGAGGTAGGAGGTAGGTAGGGGGGTGGGGAGGATGGAGGGGGGAGATGGAAGGATGAGGGGGGTAGAGGGGGATGGGGAGGGAGGAGGGGGGAGATGGGAAGGATGAGGGGGTGAGGGGGATGGAGGAGGTAGGTAGGGGATGGGGGGGATGGATGGAGGAGGTGGGTAGAGATGAGGGATGGAGGAGGTGGGTAGGGGGTAGGGAGGATGGAGGGGGGAGATGGGAAGGATGAGGGGGGTAGAGATGAGGGATGGAGGAGGTGGAGGGATGAGGTAGGACAGTGGCTGACAGGTCTCTATGCAGTGGATTGCCTGGTGGAGGAGTTTGTCCAGGGCTGTCCCCCCCAATGAACGGGGGGGCACTGACACCTTTGTTAGCCCCCCCAGGCCTGCAGCCCGCGCTGCTCCCCCCGGGCCGGGCCGGGCCAGGCCCCGTCCCATCCTGTCCCCACGCTTGGCTCCAGGGTGTGCTGGGCACTGAACTGGGTTTAGTTGGCTGTGAAATGAGCCGCACTCGGGCCCCGCTGTTCGGCCCCCTCCAGCCCCCCAGGTCTAATCCCCAGCCCCGCGCGTTTCCCCGGGTCAGTCATGCGCGCGGGATGGATTAGCCCCGCTCAGTCCCTTCACTGCCTTTAATGGCCCTTTCTTCTCACGCGCCGCAGAGGGCATTCATCCCCTCAGTTCAGGGGCTGACAAAGCCCAGGGGCCGAGCCTGCTGCAGCTGTGGGGAGCCCCCCACTCCCCCCAAGTGACCCTCATTTCCTCCCCCTACAGGGACTCTGCTCCCCAGGTCCTTCAGAGACCTCCCACCCGAGGGGGCCCCCTCTCTCCCGCCTCATGGACCCCCAGCCCCCTCCCGCCACTGCCCCACCGGTGCCCCCACTTCCCCACCTACTGCTGCTCCCCCCAGAGCACAGGGGCCTTACATGAGGTCCCCTTGCCGGGATCGGGGCCCCAGCACATGACAGTCCCTCCCCCATCTCCCCCAAGCACCCAGTCTAGGAGGCTCTGGTCTGAACCCCCCCAGACATCACTGCCATTTGGCAAGCTGGGAAGCAGCAGCCCCTCACCCCCCTCCGCTTGTGCTGTGGCTCGTTATGGGCGTGGGGGGAGATGGTTTAATGGTGGGGGCAGATTCCTTCTACCCCTATTTGCTGCATCTCCGCTAGGGGGCAGAGACGCTGGAATGCAGACCCCCAGCATACGGTCTGGGGGCCTTTACCACACTAGGGACACAGCCAGGGATCATGCCCCTGGACGGGGCCTTTCGCTGGTTTAAGCACACGGGGCTTTGAGGGTTACGGGAATAACTTCCAGTGTAGCCTGACCCAGGTACTGTGGAAGAACCAGGACTTGAATTCAGGTCTCCCACATGCCAGGTTAGTGTCTTACTCACTGGACTGTCCTGCTGCCCTCCCTCAGTACCCCCCACCCCCTTCAAAAAAATATCCCCCCGGACTCCATGCTAGTCTCTGCTCCTTTTCCTCAGTGGCTGGACCGGCAGGTCCCGCTCCGTGGGGCGGGAGAACCCGGCTGGGCGGTGTGGCCTGAGGAGACACTGCAGGGGCAGGGAAGGGATATTCCATGGCTGGGGTAATTGTTGCCAAGAAGCCGGAGGCAGCGGAAGGGAAGAGGGGGCCTGTGGGACATGGGGTGTGTGTGTGAGATTTAATGTTTTAAAAACTAAGGAAATTAAATGCTCAAAATCCTTGTCAATGCAGAGTTAAGGCTGCCAAAGGCCGTCACCTGGGCAGCTTTCCAGAACATGGAATGTGACTAAATGCGAACCTCTGAAACCCAGGAAATGCAGCATTAAGGGCCACGCTCCTCCTGCAACACCACCTTAACTCTGCCCTCGGAGTGCTGCCCCAGCATGCCAATAATGCACCAACTAGCCTGTTCCAGAGCTCTTCGGGGGCAGAGCCCGTGAGCAATGTAGGGGCCGAACACCATCTCTTTGCTAAGGCAATGGCGGGGGTTGGTCAGTGTCACTGCCCCCTGCCTCTATTCCACCCTGGTCCCATGGCCTGCCGGGGATATGGGTTTCTGGCTCCTTCATGGAGCTGTGAGCACGGGCGTGTACCTGGCGTGGTTCACCCCTGTCCCCGACACTGGCCCCTTCTGCGGCGTGAGGGAGAACCTGGCACCCGCCAGGTTGAAGCCCCTATTCCGGCTCCTCCTTTTCCCCCCACCTGTTTATAGTCACACACCCTGTCCGCGGCCCCACCAAGTCACGAGACCTCGTCAACCTCCTCCTGGCCCTGGCCAAAGTGCCCGTCTTCAACCCCAGGAGGAGGATTCTGGACGAGGGGGGGGCTCTGCGACTGGGGGGCCTATTTCCACTTCTCCCCGGTCTCACGCACCCGGGCAGAGTTCCTCTGGGCGGCGTCCCCTGGCTCCCTAGGCAGCTGTGAGGAGCAGTGGGCGCTGCCTGGGGTTCTCTGCTCGCTGTCCCCCTCTGGATGAACCTGTGATCTTCACTCCTGACCCTGTTGTTCCTTAGTTGTCCCCCGCATTCAGTTGGTTCCCGGGTCCAGTGGTCCCTCCCACAAGGCTGGGGGAGGGGCCTTTAGATGTGCCCACCCACCTCCCAGGATTTCCAATAAGGCCCCCTTGATGGGGAAACAGGGCCAGCTGCACCTGTGTGAAAATTACCTGCCTCCCAGCCGGAGAGGCAGGACTAATGGGGCCAGGTGTTACCCTGAGGAGCACCTGGGCCTTATAAAAAGGGCTGGAGCTGCTGAGTGGGGCAGGATCTGTAGGAAGCAGGGAGGTCTCCGATGGGGAGGAAGCCGGGCTCAGCTACCCGAGCAAAGCAGAGCTCAGAGGGAGCCCCGGAGGAGGCCGGTGACCTTCTGGTGGTTGGACTTTTCGTTGGACTCTTGAGCCCCTGGAAGGGGCCTGCCCTGGAAAGATGAGCTGGCCGAGGGCTGGGCTGCTGAAGTGGCGGGAAGGGCTTGGACACTGGTGCACTCCGGCTCCTGTTCTTGGCCTGTGACGCACAAGAGTCCAGCCCCCCCCCGTGAGCTGAGGCTTTGGTCTCCTTTCGGTTGTTGGGCAGCGGCTCTCAACCTATTTACCATTGTGGGCTGCATCCCATACTACCTCTCCGGCCCGGAGGACGTCCCATGGGCCGCTGATCGGGCCACAGGTGGCCCACGGGCCGCAGGGTGAGACCCACTGGATTAGGGTGTGGGTGCTGGGAGGTCAGACTCCGTGGTCTGGTGGGGCTTCTGGCCTTCAGCTCTATGACTGGGAACCAAAGGGGGGGTAGAGTGGGAGAACCCCTGCAGCGCTGGGACCTGGCTGTAGGGGGTGCTCTGGCGTGTTTCCCCCTTTATGGGCAGGAACAGCAAAGGGGGGCTGCTGCCCCCCCCCCGGAGCCCACCCCTTTCAACCCACGCCAGGCCTGCGAAGGATCCTCACCCTCTGCGGAGCTCAGCCCTGGAAAGGGGCGTCTGTGACCCTGCACGGCACTTGTACACCTCTCCTCGTGTCACCATCGCGATTCCAATTCATTCCGCCCCACGTGACCTGGCTCCCCCAACGCGGTGCGGGCGGCGAGGGGCTGCCACTCAGCACTGTGAAACACCACCCTCAGCACCGCACGTGCTGAGTCCCTCCTCACTCCTGCTTGCAGCCGCTTCAGAGACTTTAGGGCCATAGGATCCCGGGGTCTGACCTCCTGTATGTTGCACGCCACAGAGTTTCAGCTGCTTTCCCCTGTATTGAGCCTAACTTGGGTTTGACTAAAGTATCTTCCCTTCCAGCCAAGCAGTGGGGCTGGACCGACCCCCAGAGCCAGGCCTGTATTTCGCTCACTTTGGATGCTGATCTCGGCCTGCCCCAAGGTTCTGGGGGAGCCCCCTCCTGTCCATCGAGCACTCCTGGCCCTTCGCCCGCGTGATGCGTCCAGGAGCTGAGGGGACATTGTGCCAGGCACTGACACGCGGGTGCTGGGCATATTCGCACTGGGCGAGTGCTGCCCTTTGCATTGATTGTTTTGTTTCTCTGGCATCGTGCTTTAGCAATTGAGTCGTCTGTTACGTGCGTGTCTGTTCCCTCTCCTGGTAACACCCCCGCGCTGACCCGGGCCTGGGGCCGGGGGCAGAGCGGTGGTGCTGCAGGGTTTCAGAGGGTTAGGGTTAGCTGCTCTCTGCGTTCAGGGAAGGCATGGGGCAGCGCTGGGCAACCTTCACTCTGCACTTAATCGATTATAACCTTGGTTTCCTTCTCTTGGACCCGTGAGATGATCGAAGCTGTGAAGAATCTTTCAACCCCCCCCCCCCACTGCTGTCTGTCTCTTCGGCGTCTCGCTAGCCCAGGGCCGCGCTAGCCGAATGGCTTGCACCCCGTGCAAGGTGCCCCTAGCTCGGCACGGCTGCACTTCGCACCCGCTCTGCTCTGCTGGACGGGACTGTGCAGGGAGACGGGAGGTGGGGCCAGGCTGCCCCCCTCCCAGCCAGGGTAGCGACTTGTCCATCCCCACTTTGCCCCCCTCTCGTTATCCCGCTCCCTGCAGCACCTTCTACAGGCTGGAGCAGGGGAACGACCTAGCCCCCCAGCAGGATTCATTCCAGGGCCCCTGCCTGCTCTGGGTCATGGGCTCCCCCCCAGCAGATCTCTCCAGAGCTTCCCTCTTTCTGAACCGGTTAAACATTAACGGCTCCCACAGAGCCTAGGGGAATTTCACACTGCCCCAGCGAGTTCAGACAGATTCGCCCCAGCGCGGAGATGCCTGGAATTCAAGAGATCTGGAGGCTCGCGCCTGCCAGGGCATCTGTCCATGGAAGAGTTCACACATGCGCACGCACTTGTTGCTGTGTGTCGGGCCTGGTGTGGGGGAAACCCTCAGTGGGCGGGCAGAGCTGGGCTGCCAGGGGAGTGAGAGCCATGGATAAACAGGGACAGGGCTTGCGCTAGTGCCAGAGGCCGCGTGGGACAGGACACTGCAAGGCAGCGATCAGCCGCGGGCACCCTAGCTGCAGCACAGAGCCAGGGAGCCACTCTCCCAACCCCTCCAGGACTCACGCATACCCACTAACGGAGCACTCAAGGAAGACAAGGCCGTTGCAGAGAAGCTAAATACATTCTTTGCATCGGTCTTCACTGCAGAGGACGTGCGGGAGATTCCCGCACCTGAGCCATTCTGTTTAGGTGACAAACCTGAGGAACTGTCCCAGACTGAGGTGTCAATAGAGGAGGTTTGGGAACAAATTGATACATTAAACAGTAATAAGTCACCAGGACCAGGTGACGGAACTCAGATATGAAATTGCAGAACTATTAACTGTGGGATGCAACCTATTGCTTAAATCAGCCTCTGGACCAGGTGAGGGGATAGCTGATGTGATGCAGATTTTTAAAAAGGGCTCCAGAGGCGGTCCTGGCAATTACAGGCCGGGAAGCCTAACTTCAGTACCAGGCAAATTAGTAGACACTATAGTAAAGAACAGAAGGCTCAGACACTCAGATGAACGCAATATGTTGGAGAAGAGTCAACATGGCTTTTGTAAAGGGAAATCATGCCTCACCAATCTATTAGAATTCTCTGAGGGCGTCAACAAACATGGACAAGGGGGATCCAGCTGCCTCCCACCTCCTGGAGTTGGTCCTTTGGCTCAAGCGTCTGAGGTCTGGGTGTGGATCTAAGGTCCGGTGCTCAAACCTGCTGAGAACCCGTGGACGAGATGGCATGTGGAGCGTGTGCAGGTTTTTTGGTGGGGGGTGCCTGCAAGGCTACCGGTGCCTGCAAGGCTACCGGTGACTGGTACAGGTGCCTGGGTATTTGTTTGCATTCACGTCTCTTTCAAGTGCAGCAGCGGGTGCTAGTAGCTGGGACCTGCCGGGTCCCCGTCGGGGTGTGCAGTGCAGCTCGCTCAGTGCGTGTCCCTGGGCGTAGCGGATGGGGGCTCAGTTCAGCATCCTCAGGGGAGAGGGGGGTGCAACTGGTTCCCTCTGACATTCAGGGCAGGGGGCCTCCCATGCTCACATAGAACCTGACTCACACCAGCAGTGTGGGTGTCATGTCCCCCTCTAGAGCCTGGCCATATACAGGATAACAGCCTACTACTGCTGCCCACTAGTGGGATTGCTCCTTTCAGAACATAAGAATGGCCATACTGGATCAGACCAATGGTCCAGCTCACCCAGGGTCCTGTCTTCCAACAGTGGCCGGGTGCTTCAGAGGGAATGAACAGAACAGGACAATTAGCAAGTGATCCATCCCCTGTCATCCACTCCCAGCCTCTGGCAGTCAGAGGCTTAGGGACACCCAGAACGTGGGGGTGCGTCCCTGACCCTTGGCTAAAAGTCATTGATGGACCTGTCCTCCTGGAACTTATCTCATTATTTTTTTGAACTCAGTGATACTTTTGGCCTTCACAACATCCCCTGGCGAGGAGTTCCACAGGTTGACTGTGCGTTGTGTGAAGAAATACTTCCTTCTGTTTGTTTAAACCTGCTGCCTGGTAATTTCATAGGGTGGCCCCTGGTTCTTGTTATGTGAAGGGGTAAATAACACCGGCCTGTTCCCTTTCTCCACATCATTCAAGATTTTAAAGACCTCTGTCATATCTCCCCTCAGTCGTCTCTTTTCCAAGCTGAACAGTCCCAGTCTTTTCAATCTCTCCTCAGATAGAGGCTGTTTCATGCCCCCTAAGCATTTTTGCTGTATCTTTGTTGCGATGGGGTGACCAGACCTGCAGGCAGTATTCCAGGTGTGGGCGTCCCATGGATTTATATGGCGGCATGAAGGTATTTGCCATTGTATTATCTATCCCCGTCCGAGTGGTGCCTAACGTTCTCCTAGCTGGTTTGACGGCTGCTGCACGTTGAGGGGCTGTTTTCAGAGAACTCTCCACGTGCCGGGAAATGGGAGACCTGGGTTCGAATTCCATCTCTGCCACTGACCCACTGCATGACCTCGGGTGAGCCCTTTGTGCCTCGATTTCCCCACCCACCTCAGGCCTGCTCCTTGGTGCCAGGGGGAGGAAGGAGCCAGCTGCTGGGGCATGGGGGGAACACGCGCATGCCCCCTGTCTCCCCTGCTTTGCTCCTCGCTTGGTCTTTCCCTTCCCACGACAGCGGCAGATTCCTACCTGCCACATGGGCCGATCCCAGCCCCTGCTCTCTCCACGCAGCCTTGGGGCGAGTCCTGAGGTGCTGGGGCTGCGAGGGCTCCCAGTGCAGAAGGCAGCTCTCGCCACGCATCGCCCCGTGTCTGAGCAGGGACACTCCCATGCACATTCCAGCGCACCAGCCCCACACCCTCCCCAGCACCAGCCCTGTGGCGCAGCCTTATTAGGAAGCCAGGTGTTGGCTTGGGACGGGGGCAGGCCAGCCCCCCCAGGGAGACGGAGGGGGGACCCGATGGAGTGGGGCTGCATCTCAGCGGGCACTAGTGAGGGTAATGGGGTTCACCCCACCCCGGGCACCGTCCCTCGAGGGCTCCAGGCCTGTGGCTCTGACAACAGCAAGGGGAGAGATGGGCTGAGATCTCCCTAGATTGGCAGAGGCCAAAAAGAGACCCTCTCCCCTCCCCCCAGGCTGGCCAGGGTCAAGTCCCCAGCAGACCCCAGCAAAGGGTTCATCCTCCAGCCCCGTCAGCCCCAACACAGCTCCCCCTCCCCCAGCAAAGAGCAGCCTCGCTGGCCTAGGTGTGGGGAGGGGGCAGAGAGCAGCTGATGTGGGGCATTACCCCCTGTTCCCCCCCCCCCACACCCTAGCTCCCATGGACCCCTCCAGGCCATTCATAACCAGGGGACAATCTACGGGGGGAGGTGTCTCTGGCACTGACTGTTTTTAAATCAAGCCTGGATGTTTTTCTGCCTGGGAATCATGCTGGGGCAGGTCTTGTGCCTGTGTCCTACCAACCAGCCTGGGCTCAGGACTCCCTTCTGGCCTCTTGGGATCTCAGGGGGAGACAAAACTCATGAGATCTGTACTGGGTAGCTGGGGCCTTTCCAGACTCATAGACTCATAGACTTTAAGGTCAGAAGGGACCATTATGGTCATCTAGTCTGACCTCCCGCATGATGCAGGCCACAAAAGCTGACCCACCCACTTTCCCTTAACTCAGCTGTTGAAGTCTCCAGATCGTGATTTAAAGACTTCAAGTCGCAGAGAATCCTCCAGCTTGCGACCCCTGCCCTATGCTGCAGAGGAAGGCGAAAAACCTCCAGGGCCTCTGCCAATCTACCCTGGAGGAAAATTCCTTCCCGACCCCAAATATGGCGATCAGCAGAACCCCGAGCATACAGGCAAGAATCTCCAGCCGGACCCTCATTTTACCAGCGATGGCACGTTATTGCCTAATTGACTAAAATCACGTTATCCCATCAAACCATTCCCTCCATAAACTTATCTAGCCTAATCTTGAAGCCAGAGAGGTCTTTCGCCCCCACCATTTCCCTCGGAAGGCTGTTCCAAAATTTCACCCCTCTGACGGTTAGAAACCTTCGTCTGATTTCAAGCCTAAACTTCCCCACGGCCAGTTTATATCCATTTGTTCTCGTGTCCACATTGGTACTGAGCTGAAACATATTTCCAGGGCTGGATAGAACCCAGGGGTCCTGGATCCCAGCCCCCATGCTCTACCCACTAGACCCCACTCCCCTCCCAGAGCCAGGGAGAGAACCCAGGAGTCCTGGCTCCCAGCCCCGCTGCTCTAACCCACCAGCCCCCACTCCCCTCCCAGAGCCAGGGAGAGAACCCAGGAGTCCTGGCTCCCAGCCCCCCCTGCTCTACCCCACTAGACCCCGCTCCCCTCCCAGAGCCAGGGAGAGAACCCAGGAGTCCTGGCTCCCAGCCCCCCTGCTCTAACCCACCAGCCCCCACTCCCCTCCCAGAGCCAGGGAGAGAACCCAGGAGTCCTGGCTCCCAGCCCCCCTGCTCTACCCCACTAGACCCCGCTCCCCTCCCAGAGCCAGGGAGAGAACCCAGGAGTCCTGGCTCCCAGCCCCCCTGCTCTAACCCACCAGCCCCCACTCCCCTCCCAGAGCCAGGGAGAGAACCCAGGAGTCCTGGCTCCCAGCCCCCCTGCTCCCAGCCCCCCCTGCTCTAACCCACTAGACCCCGCTCCCCTCCCAGAGCCAGGGAGAGAACCCAGGAGTCCTGACCCCCATCCAGTTCTAGAACCTGAAGAGCATCCTTTGCAGAGTGTGGGGCCAGGGCCATGAACCCGCCAAAGCCCAGGGTGTGGGGGAGCCCCCTGGGGCTGGGAAATGTCCCACTCCACCCATCTGCTGCTCTTGTCTCTGGGTCGGCCCCTGAGCCACCTTCATCTCCGGCAGTCACAGCAGAGACTGCAACTGGGGGGGAGGGTGCCCTATGGGAGGAGGGGAGGAGGCTGTGCTCTAGGGGGGCAGCAAGGGGGTTGAAGGGAGGGGGCAGGGGGCTGTGCTCTGGGGGGTGGGGCAAGGGTAGCAAGGGGACTGCACTCTGGGCCGGGGGGTCACAGGGGGAGCTGTGCTCCGGGCCGGGGGGGTCGCAGGGGGAGCTGTGCTCTGGGACGGGGGTCGCAGGGGGAGCTGCGCTCCGGGCCGGGGGGGGGGGGTCGCAGGGGGGCTGCGCTCTGGGCCGGGGGGGTCGCAGGGGGGGCTGCGCTCCGGGACGGGAGGTCGCAGGGGGGCTGCGCTCTGGGCCGGGGGGGTCGCAGGGGGAGCTGCGCTCCGGGCCGGGGGGGTCGCAGGGGGAGCTGTGCTCTGGGACGGGGGTCGCAGGGGGAGCTGCGCTCCGGGCCGGGGGGGGGGTCGCAGGGGGGCTGCGCTCTGGGCCGGGGGGGTCGCAGGGGGGGCTGCACTCCGGGACGGGAGGTCGCAGGGGGGCTGCGCTCTGGGCCGGGGGGGTCGCAGGGGGAGCTGCGCTCCGGGCCGGGGGGTCGCGGGGGGGCTGCGCTCTGGGACGCGGGGGGGTTGCAGGGGGGGCTGCGCTCCGGGCCGGGAGTCGCGGGGGGGCTGCGCTCCGGGCCGGGGGGGTCGCGGGGGGGCTGCGCTCTGGGACGCGGGGGGGTCGCGAAGGGGGGCTGCGCTCCGGGACGAGGGGGTTGCAGGGGGGGCTGCGCTCCGGGACGGGGGGTCGCGGGGGGGCTGCGCTCTGGGACGCGGAGGGGTCGCAGGGGGGGGCTGCGCTCCGGGCCGGGGGGTCGCAGGGGGAGCTGCGCTCCGGGCCGGGGGGTCGCAGGGGGGCTGCGCTCTGGGCCGGGGGTCGCAGGGGGAGCTGCGCTCTACGCGGTGGATTTGGCCAAAGGCCCGTGCGGCTCTTGTCCCCGCCGCGGAGCCCAGAAGGGCGGCGGGGGACGGGGGCGCTGCGGGCCCAGGCCCCGGCTCCAGGGAAGGGGGGGGGCGTGGCGCGCACGGGCCCTGCCCACCAACCATGGAGCTGAAACGCGCATCCCCGCCCTGGAAAGTCCCCGCGCGGGGCTGGCCGCGCTCCAGCTGGCAGGTGGCCGCCCCTGGAGCCGCTCCCGGGGCCTATCGCCCGGAGCCAGGGGCAGGGGCAGCAGCGTCCTCGCCGGGTAGCCGGGCCGGGCCCTGCGCTCATGGCGCAGCGCACAGCAGGTGCTGGCTGGGTGCGCGCTCCCTGCGCCAGGGCCCCGGCGCTGCGCCCCTCGCGGGCACGGCGGGGGGGGGGGGTTATAGGCTCGTGGCAGCTGGCCCGGCACAGCAGCTGTGCCCCTGACAGGAGCCCCGGCCCTACGAGCTCCGGGATTGCGTGGGCAGAGATTGCTTGACACCCCTTCGCTGGGCTGGGCAGCCGCCTCTGGGGTGGAGCGCAGCACGTGGCAACAGCTACACGAGGCTTCGGGGAGGGAGGGGACAGGAGGGGGCAGAATGGACTGTCCTAGGGCGGGGCTTGCCCCCTGACACTCACCGTACGGCACCCCTGATTTCTAGGAAGCATAAACATTGGGGACGTTGTCTTCATTAGCACAGCACCCCCACCCTCACTGAGTCACCGCTACCAGCTCCTACAGCCCCCCGGGGGGGGGGGGACAGGGATGAGCTCAAAGGGAGGGAGGGAGACTATGGGGACAGAGAGGGGTGAGCATGGGGAGGGAGGTGTAGCTAGAGGGGCGCTCGGGGAGGGAGGGTGGGATGGAGGGGTAGCTAGAGGGGCGCACGGGGAGGGGTAGCTAGAGGGGTGTGTATAGGCACGGGGAGGGAAGGAGGGGTAGCTAGAGGGCCGAACGGGGGGGGCTGGCTGTCTAGGGGCGCATGGGGAGGGAGGGAGGGGTAGCTAGGGGGTGCATGGGGAGAGATGGCTGGCTGAGGCGCACGGGGAGGGAGGGGGTAGCTAGAGGGGTGCATAGGGACAGAGGGGGGTTCATGGGGAGGAAGGGAGGGGTAGCTAGAGGGGCGCATGGGGACTGAGGGGGGGTTCCTGGGGAGGCAGGGGGTAGCTAGAGGGGCGCATGGGGAGGGTTGGCTGCCTAGGGGCGCATGGGGAGGGGGGAGGGGTAGCTAGAGGGGTGCATGGGGACAGAGGGGGGTTCATGGGGAGGGAGGAGTAGCTAGAGGGGTGCATGGGGAGGACTGGCTGGCTGGGGCGGACGGGGAGGGAGGGCTTGCTGGTTGGGGCGCACGGGTTGGGAGGGGTAGCTAGAGGGGCGCACCGGGAGGGAGGGGTAGCTAGAGGGGCGCACGGGGGGGCTGGCTGGCTAGGGGCGCACGGGTTGGGAGGGGTATCTAGAGGGGCGCACGGGTTGGGAGGGGTAGCTAGAGGGGCGCACCGGGAGGGAGGGGGTAGCTAGAGGGGCGCACGGGTTGGGAGGGTTAGCTAGAGGGGCGCACCGGGAGGGAGGGGGTAGCTAGAGGGGCGCACGGGTTGGGAGGGTTAGCTAGAGGGGCGCACCGGGAGGGAGGGGGTAGCTAGAGGGGCGCACGGGTTGGGAGGGGTATCTAGAGGGGCGCACCGGGAGGGAGGGGGTAGCTAGAGGGGCGCACGGGGAGGGCTGGCTGGCTAGGAGCGCACGGGTTGGGAGGGGTATCTAGAGGGGCGCACGGGTTGGGAGGGGTAGCTAGAGGGGCGCACCGGGAGGGAGGGGGTAGCTAGAGGGGCGCACGGGGAGGGCTGGCTGGCTAGGGGCGCACGGGTTGGGAGGGGTATCTAGAGGGGCGCACGGGTTGGGAGGGGTAGCTAGAGGGGCGCACCGGGAGGGAGGGGTAGCTAGAGGGGCGCACGGGGAGGGAGGGGGTAGCTAGAGGGGCGCACGGGGAGGCGGGGCTGGCTAGGGGCGCACGGGGCTGGCTAGGGGCCGCTCAGCCGATGGGGGCGGCAGGCTGCCGGGCTGGCTGGGCGCAGGCAGGCGGCTCAGGGAGTGGCTGAGTCTCCCCAGATCCAAGAAAAACTTGAGCGCGGCTCTGCAGCGCAGAGCCGGGGGAGCGCGGAGCGGGGGGCTGGAGCCAGCCCGCGGAGCCGGGGGAGGGTGCGGAGAACCAGCTCGCCCAGCGCTGGAGCGGGCTGAACCCCGGCACGGGGAGCGAGCAGGGGCTGCAGAGACCGGCCCATGGAGCGGAGCGGCTGAGCGGCGGGAGAAGGCAAGAGCGGAGCTCGGGCTGGTCTGGGCCGGGCGGGGAGGGAGCAGCGGGGCGTTGGGGGAGCGAGCGAAGGGAGGACGGGGTGAGCGTGGCAGGGAGCAGGGGAGGAGGGTGTCTCTGGGCCGCACGTCTCAGCTGGGAGCGGGATCCTGGCACTGGATGGACAGGGGTGGGGGGGCGCATGGGGATGGACACACAGACAGACAGAGGGGGTGTACGGGGATGGATGGGTGGATAGATACAGGAGCTGTGGGGGGGGATTGACAGATTAGATAAGTTAGGTAGCATGTGAGCCAGGAGGTGAGTGCAGAGGTGAAGGGGTGAATGGGGAAATGAAAAGAGCAATCGACTGAGGGAAGCCCTGAAGTTCTGGTGAACAAAAGCGAGTGTCAGGGAAGCAGAAGAGGAGAGAGCTGGGGTCAGAGCCAGAGGGAGGCATGAAGAGGACTATGTGACAGGTGACAGTGTGGGGGATGTGTGGTGCAGGAGGTGTGCAGTGAGGTGTACAGTGTGGGTGCAGTGCGGTGGAGTGCTGGACTGTGTGTGTGCAGTGTGTGTACAATACAAACTGGGGAGGTGCAGTGCAGTGAGGGGGTGCAGTGTGGTGGAGTGCTGGGCTGTACGTGTGCAGTGTGTGTACAATACAAACTGGGGGGTGCAGTGCAGTGAGGGGGTGCAGTGTGGGTGCAGTGTAGTGGAGTGCTGGGCTGTACGTGTGCAGTGTGTGTAAAATACAAACTGGGGAGGTGCAGTGCAGTGAGGGGTGCAGTGCGGTGGAGCGCTGCGCTGTACATGTGCAGTGTGTGTACAATACAAACTGGGGAGGTGCAGTGCAGTGAGGGGGTGCAATGCGATGGAGTGCTGGGCTGTGTGTGTACAGTGTGGGTGCAGGGGTTGTACAATGTGGGTTGTGGGGGGTGTTTCCAGTGGCCCGTGTTTCCAGGAGGGACTTTCCCGTGCATAGAAGGGTGGGGGCAGGGCTGTGGCCAGTCTGAGCAGTGCACTGCCAGGGAGGTGCCCAATGGCTCATGCGTGGCCCAAGTCAGGACAGGTCCCTTCAGCAGCTCCAGGGCTCGGCCAGCTCCAGGAGTGGGACCCCCGTCCCATCCCCAACGGCAGCGAGTCCATCTCACGCTCTCCGGATCCCCCTCAGATCTAGCATCAGCCCTTCCTTTCCTGCAGTGACCCAGCTGTCCCTGTCACAGCCCTCGTGGGCTTATGCCCTCAAATATTCCATTAGAGCGGGGGGGGGGGGCTGGGAGCCAGGACTCCTGGGTTCTCTCCCCAGCTCCAGGAAGGAAGGGAGATCTAGTGGGTTAGAGCAGAGGGGCTGGGAGCCAGGACTCCTGGTTCTCCCCGACACTGCCAGTGCCTGGGGGATGCCCAGGTGCCCCCGTGGCTGGGGAGACCCAGGGACAAGGGTTGGGGATTTTTCAGTGCAGTTTCTTGCGCAGCAGGAAAGACGCTCGCGGGAGGGGGCCGGGACCGACGGGCTTAGCCCCGCCTGGGTCTGCCCAGGGTCGTTGTAAGGGTCTTTCCCCCATGGCCGGGGGCCGGGGGATCTGCCCTTCAGGGCCCGGGCTGGGCTTGGGGGCGGGGCAGGCGCGGGGCGACGCCCCTGCCGCGGGTTCCCTGCGCTGGCCCTTGGGATCCCCGCCCGGGGGGGGGGGGGGGGCTGCAGCCTGGCCCCAGGGGCAGGGTGGGGGTGGGGAGGAGGCTGGGACCCGCCCAGCTTGGCAGATGCGGTACAAGCTCCCGCTGCCCGGGGAGAGGGAGGGACCCGCGTTCCCAGCCCCGCCCCCACCCCCGGAGCAGGGCACCTTAGGGTGCACGATCGAGCGCCTGGTGGGGGGGCGCTCGTCTGGGCTCCCCCGGGCGGTGGGGGCCGGGCGGCGCGGACAGACTGACCGGTGTGTGACGGAGGAAGGACGGGCGGAGGCTGTGTTGGGTTCGCCCCCAGGACTTTCCGGGGGACCCCGATGTCCCTGCGAGCCCGTTGGCTGAAGGGGGCTGGGCTGGGGTAACCCCTCGGGAGCCCTTTGGTGAGGGCGGGGCCGGGGCTCTCCCTGTCCTGCCTCAGTTTCCCTGCCTATAAGGGGTTGAGGCCCCGGAGATGACAGGACGTTGCGGGGGACATGGGAGGGGGCTGGGACATCTTCCCCCCACTAACGACCCCCGGCCCCTTCCAGCCCCCAGGCCGCGGCTGCCCGGAGGAGGAGACGACCCCCCCTCCTCCCCGGGCCGGGACATGAGGGAGGAGGCGCTGCCCGGCCCGCCAGAGCAGCCCCGGCGCCCGCCAGCCACAGCGCAGCATGGGGCTCGCCCCCCTCCTCGCCCTCTGCCTCTGGAGCCGGTAAGCGGGGGGGGAGGGGGGAGGGGGTGGCAGGGCCGCGGTCACGCGGGGGCAGGAGGCAGCGGGGTCCCTGGCTGGCCGGCTCCCTGCCCAGCCCGCAGGTGTGTGTCTGCCCCCGCCGCGACTCAGCCAGGTACCCCCCCCAATACCCCCCTGCACCCTCTGCCCGCGGGGCCACCTGGGCCAGGGGCTGGGAGCCCGGACTCCTGGGTTCTACCCTTCCCCCCAGCAGGGAGTGGGGTCTAGTGGGTAGAGTGGGGGCTGGGCTGGGAGCCAGGACTCCTGGGTTCTACTCTGGTTCTGGGCAGGGAGTGGGCTCTAGTGGGTAGAGCAGGGGGCTGGGTTGGGAGCCAGGATTCCTGGGTTCTAACTCAGCTCAGGGCGGGCAGTGGGGTCTAGTGGGTAGAGCAGGGGGCTGGGTTGGGAGCCAGGACTCCTGGGTTCTAACTCAGCTCAGGGTGGGCAGTGGGGTCTAGTGGGTAGAAGGGGGCTGGGAGCCAGGAGAAGGCCACCGACTAGATTTTGTGCAGGGTTATGGGGGGTGGATCTCGTGGTGTGCCATGGAGGGCTATGGGAGACTCTAATGGGGGAGCTGAGGAGGATTATGGGGGGGGCTGGATCTCGTGGGAGGTCATGGGGCGTTAGGGGAGGTTTGTAGGGGGGGATCTCCTGAGGGTTGGGGGGTCACTGTGTGGGGGGGTTACGTTCCCTCCTCACGGCAAGAAGCTTCACTATTTCCCCTTCAGCTTCCAGATGTTTTTCTCCACGGCCACCCAGGTTATGCGTGCCCCTCCCTCCATTGCCATGGAAACCCCTATTCTAGACCTGGGGGGCAGGGGGCTCTCGCATCATCATGGGAACACCACCACCCCCGGGGTGCCGAGCCGGAGGGTGACGCACCTAATCCTCAAACCCCTTTAATGTGGTTCCAGGGAGGGGTGTGTGGGTGAGGGGGGAATTTCCCCTGCAAACGGGGCCAGGTGCAGAGTTCCTGCGGGGGTGGGGGGAAGGGGCCTGGGTTTGCACGCCTTGCACACACGTGTGATGCAGGCTGCACATGGGCCCAGCTGCTGGCAGGGCTGGAGCGTGCATGGCACATTGGACTCCTGGATTCTCTCCCCGGCTCTGGGAGGGGAGTGGAGTCTAGTGGTTAGAGCGAAGGGCGGCTGGGAGCCAGGACTCCTGGGTTCTCTCCCCTCTGCTCTTCTCACGTGCTTTACTTCCCTTCCAGGGTACTGGGTAATGACATTCTGGGGCTGAAGCTACCGAGCGACCCTGTCCTGACCCCCAACACGGTGTGCCTGACCCTGCCGGGGCTCAGCAAGCGCCAGATGGGCCTGTGCGTACGTAGCCCAGATGTGACCGCCTCGGCCCTGCAGGGCATCCAACTCGCCACCCAGGAGTGTCAACACCAGCTGCGGGACCAGCGCTGGAACTGCTCCAGTCTGGAGGGGGCGGGCCAGGTGCTGCAGGACAGCGCCATCCTCAAGAGAGGTGAGGGGTGGAGTAGGGGGATCCATGCCCTGGGCACTTGCGAGCAGGGAAGGGTGCCCAGCTGTGGGGTTTGCAGTGCCTGGTGTAGGCCTGTCTGGGGTGGGGATAGGAGCACGTGGAGGGGCTGGGGCAGGACAGGGAAGGAGACAGGGGCCTGGGCGGGGGGGGGGGGGGGAGGCTGCAGGCATTCAGTGCTGTGCCAACCCTCCCCACCCTGCTCTGCGCTTCCCCAGCCTGGCCCCTCAGCACCGGGGCATCAGCTCTGCCCCGGCCTCCCACAGCACAACCTGCCCTGTGCCCATCTGTGCCCATCCCTGCTGGCCCCTCCACTGCGACTCCTCCCCCCAGTGCTGCTCTCATGGTGCGTCGGGGCCGCCCCGTCCCTGCTCCCCGTAGCCTGGAGCGGCCTCTGATGTTGCCTTGGCCTCTGCATCAAGGGAGAGGAGCTAAGAATAAACCCAGGATCAAAGCGAGGGAGCTGGAGCCAGCCGCGGCCTGCCTGCTCCTGCCGGGGCGGGCAGCTCCCGGGGCGCAGGGAGTTCTGTGGGTCTCAGCCCAACGCCCAGCTGGTGCTAACGGGGCAGCTTCGGCAGAGGTGCCCCAAGGTCCCAGCTCTGTAGCCCGTCCATGCCCGTGGAGCTTGGCAGTGTGGCTGGGTGGGAAGTTTTGAGGAGCAGGGTGAGGGGCACTGAAGGTGTCGGCTCTGGAGACCTGCCTTCAAACACCCGCTTCGGTCACAAGTGAAGCGAGTGCAGCTGGTCTCAGCACAGTTCAGCGGGGTTAGTGGTTTCTGTGAGGGGCAGAATCAGAAGAGGGAGAGCAGGGAGCTGTGGGTCGCGACTGGGGGCACTGGCAGAGCTGGGGGGAGTCGAGCTGACTGCTCTGGGCAGCAAGGATCCTGGGTGTGTTTGGAAAGAACCCAGGAGTCCTGGCTGAAATCCCACTCCAGTGACCCTGTTCCCCCTCCCCTCGCCCGGCCAGTTTCAGCTGGGTACTCTGTTCCTCCTCGCCTACAGGGCTGCCTCATGCTCCACCCCAGAGGCAGCCGCACTTCTGCAGGGGAGAGATGAATCCCCAGCCACGGGTGCCTGGGTTCCTCCCCGTCTCCTGGGAGGCACTTGGGAGGGACCTGGCCTGGTCCCCAGCTCACCCGCTCCCCATGTGCTCCCCAGGCTTCCGGGAAAGCGCCTTCACCTTCTCCCTGCTGGCGGCGGGCGTGATGCACTCGGTGGCCACAGCCTGTAGCCTGGGCAAGCTGCAGGGCTGCGGCTGCGCGTGGGGGGAGCACGGCGGCCAGGAGAAGCAACGGCTGAAGCTGAGGCAGCTGCAGGCGCTGTCCCGGGGCAAGGGCCTCCCCCTTCACCTGGCCTCACTCCTGGGCGAGCCCGGCCCGCAGGACACCTGGCAGTGGGGCGGCTGCGGGCCCGACATCAGCTTCGGGGAGCGCTTCTCCCGGGACTTCCTGGACTCACGAGAGGCGCCACGCGACATCCAGGCCCGGATGAGGATCCACAACAACTGGGTGGGCAGGCAGGTACGGTGCCCA
Organism: Emys orbicularis; assembly: GCF_028017835.1. Taxonomy (NCBI): domain Eukaryota; kingdom Metazoa; phylum Chordata; order Testudines; family Emydidae; genus Emys; species Emys orbicularis. The sequence continues at coordinate 23,783,783 of NC_088701.1, forward strand.
TGAGGCAGGGGCACGGGGGGGAGAGGCACTGGCACTGGGGGAGGGGCACAGTGCCTGTGGGGCACAGCGGGCAAGGAGAGGAGGGGAGGGATGCTAGGGGGCAGGGGCGGAGGGGCAGGGTCACTGCTGCTCACTGGGAGGCCCATGGCAGATGCCTCAGGCCAAGCATAAGCAGGAAGGGTGCAGCTCACTCTGCATGTGTGTGTGTGGGGGGCTCCATCCTGAGCCCCAGAGGGAGCAGCCGGGGATCAGCAGTGGCAGGCCCCCGTGGCAGGTTGCTGCACGGTCCAGTGGCGGGGAGTTCCGCCGGCTCACCCGTCTCCCCCGGAACAGGTGGTGGCGGAGAACATGAAGCGCAAGTGCAAGTGCCACGGCACGTCGGGCAGCTGCCAGTTCCGCACGTGCTGGCCGGTGGCGCCCGAGTTCCGGCTGGTGGGCGCGGTGCTGCGGGAGCGGATGCAACACGCCGCCTTCATCAGCGCCCACAACCGCAACAGCGGCGTGTTCGGGCCGCGGCTGGGCCAGCGCCGCCTGGCCCGCGAGCTGGTCTTCTTCGAGAAATCACCCGACTTCTGCGAGCACGACCCGGCGCTCGACTCGCCCGGCACCCGCGGCCGCGCCTGCAACCGCACCAGCCCCCGCACGGACGGGTGCGCCAGCCTGTGCTGCGGGCGAGGCCACAACCTCCTGCGCCAGACGCGCCGCGAGCGCTGCCGCTGCCACTTCCACTGGTGCTGCTCCGTGCTGTGCGAGCAGTGCCGGCACAGCACCTGGCTCAGCGTCTGCAAGTGAGCCCTGCCTCCTGCCCCGGCAGCATGGCTGGAGCAGCCCCCGCCCGCTGCCTGACACGGGGGTCCCTGCAGGTGTTTCGGGGGGGGTGCAAAGGCTGCGGGCCAAATAGAGGGGCAGCACCCCAGCTCTGCGGCCGTAACTCCTAGGGCTTTGTGGGAAGGGAACAAGAAGCGTGGGGAGGGGGGAGGGGGGAGGGCGCTGCAGTGGGGCCGGGGGGAAGCTAAGCAAATTTTGCAAATGCTTTAAATGCTGCAGGGGAGTGGGGGAGCAGCGGCATGGGGGGGCAGAGAGGGTGTTATGGGGTTTCAGGGGTGGGGCCAGGGGGACGCTGCAGGAGCAGTGGGGATGGGGGGGCTGATCAGCGGAGCAGTGGAGGGGTTGGGGAGATGCTGTGGGGGCAGTGGGGGTATGGGGAGTGGGGCGGAGCAGTGAGAGTTGGGGGGATGCAGTGAGGATCAGGAGGACGCAGTGAGGGGTCAGGGAGGAGCAGTGAGGGCCGGGGGGACACAGTGGGGGATCAGGAGGACGCAGTGAGGGGTTGGGGTGGAGCAGTGGGAGTCGGGGAGGAGCAGTGGGGGTCGGGGCAGAGCAGTGGGGGGCGGGGATGCAGTGGGGGTTGGGGTGGAGCAGTGGGAGTTGTGGGGATGCAGTGGGGGCTGTGAGGATACAGTGGGGGTCGGCAGAGCAGTGGGGGTGGGGGATGCAGTGTGGGTCAGGGGGACGCAGTGGGGGCCAGGGGGACGCAGTGGGGGGTCAGGGTGGAGCAGTGGGGGTTGGGGCGGAGCAGTGAGGTCAGGAGGACGCAGTGGGGGCCGGGGGGACACAGTGGGGGTTGGGGCGGAGCAGTGGGAGTCGGGGGGATGCAGTGGGGGTCGGCGGAGCAGTGGGGAGTTGTGAGGATGCAGTGGGGGCTCTGGGGATACAGTGGGGGTCGGCAGAGCAGTGGGGGGCAGGGATGCAGTGGGGGGTCAGGGTGGAGCAGTGAGGTCAGGAGGACGCAGTGGGGGCCGGGGGGACACAGTGGGATATCAGGTTTGGGGCATTGGGATGCTCCGGGCATTGGGGGCTGGGGGTGGGTATCAGCAGGGGGCCGGGGTGGGGGACGCCGCAGGGTTAATTTATTGCTCTAGGGCAGAGAGCTCAGGGGTTCAGAGCCCGATCAGCATTACCCGGTCTGTGCGCTCCGTGTCTCACGGCCTGTTTTCACACCTGTACCCGATTCTCACGGCAAAGCGTGGCCCTGCTTGGCTATTGTAGCAGCAACCGCCGGTTCCTGTCAGTAAAAGCACCTGCCTGGGGAGTGACTGCGGTGAATTCACTGGCACCGGGTTGCAGTGCCTGGCGCTGCACAGACCCCTTCCTGCGCCGACGCTCGCCGGGTGGGGCCTGCTCAGGTCCCCTCTGCTGTTGTGCCCCTCCCGGGTGCAGGCGCTGGACGGGGCTGGCGCGGGAGCAGGGCTCCTCGCACGGACCCTTTTGCTGGGGAGGGGCAGGGAGCCCTGGGGCAGCAAGGCCCGTTCCCAGCCCAGGCCCAGCAAATATGTTGGTTAAACATTTGTTAAATGGAAACTGTGAGGAAGGAGGATTAGAGGGGGCTGGGAGCCAGGACTCCTGGGTTCTATCCCTGGTTCTGGGTGGGGAGTGGGGTCCAGTGGTTGGGGGGGGGGCTGGGAGCCAGGACTCCTGGGTTCTATCCCTGGTTCTGGGTGGGGAGTGGGGTCCAGTGGTTAGAGTGGGGGGGGGGGCTGGGAGCCAGGACTCATGCCTTCCTTGCGAACCCACATGGCATGTGGCTGGAGGGCTGAGCTCCCCACAGCTGATAACAGTGCTGCGAGCTTCCTCACAGCAGTGCCCCCACAGCTGAGACTTCGTGCAGACGGGTCCTTGTGTCTCGTTACAGCAGTGCCCCCAATGGGGCGGCGAGCTCCCTGGTGGCAGTGGCTTGCTTGGGCATGGCAGGTTCTCAGCTCCAAGCCCCGTGGCTTGGGCAAAGCAGAGGCCTGGTGCTCAGGGGAGAAGGCTGGGGGCAGTGGAAAGCAGCCGGGTGGTCCTGACCCATGAAGCAGACGGTTTGTTGCAGGGATTTGATAGCGGCTGCTCAGGGAGGCTACAGGACAGGGAACTGCCCTGCTAGGCTGCGGGTTCAAATCCGGCCCTAGGAGGGTGGTGACCAGAGCCCATTACTATCTCATTGTGAGGTGAGTTTTCTGGGGTTCAACCCGCTGCCCCCACCATCCGACCCGACCCCGAGACCAGCTGGCCCCTGGCTAGCAGCTCCTGGGACACACGCTCCCCTCTGCCCCAGTGGATTTTGTGTGCCATGATCCCAGTGGAGTAGACCCCCCCACACACACACACCCCGCACAGAGAAACCAGCCTGAGCCGAAGGCACCAGAGGGCAGTGGTGGGGTTGGGGGGATGCTGCGGGGGCTGCCGAGGGGTCCCAGCCCAGCTGGCCTTGACCATCTACATTCCTTGCTGCAGTGCCCCTCCCCCGACCACCTCCAGGCAGGGGGGCCACTGTCAGCCTCTCCCCTCCCCCTCCCCCCCCCGCTGACCTGGGGTGAGGAACATTCCCAGGGAGCGCAGGCCCCAGATCTGCCAGAGGCTGCACAGACATTAGCCAGGGAGGGTGCATCACCCTGCCCCCCCCCCCCGGACCTGCCTCGCCCCCCCCATTTCAAACTGCACCGGACCCCCCCTCCCCCCGAGACCAGAGTGGGGCAGTGCTTCTGCAGGGGAAACCCCGCACACCCGCCAGTGCCCCCCGGGCCTTCGGCAGGACCGACGGGCAGCAAATGTAAACACGAACCCGGTGGGTGCCCTTTGCATGGCAGGCGGGTGGCCTGTGGAACTCACAGCCACTGGGCGTGAGAGGGGAGGAGAGCTGGGCGGGGTCAGGCTGTTGTGCATGCAGACGCCCTCTCTCACGGGGAATGAGGCAACCCCGACCTGGTGGGGCAGGGGCCTCCCCTCTGGGCCGCCCAGGGGTGGTGCATTTCCTCTGCAGCAGTGGGGGACGGGCAGCGGGCTAGAGGGACCCTCCTGGGAGCCAGGATGCCGAGCCAGGGGCCCCCAGCTCAGGGCCCAGCCCCCCGGGCAGAGACCCCAGCAGAGTGTGCTGGGATTCCGGGGGCAGATGAGCCGGGCAGCAGGGTGTGGGAGACAGCCTTGGCCATGGGGCTGGCGGGTCACTGAGTGTGGAAGCCTCATGCAGTCTACCCCCGCCCCCCCCTGGGGCAGGGCTGAGGGGCGTCAATGGGGGGGCTGCACCTGCCCTGGGGAGGCCCCGCTTGCCAGCATCCTGCTCCCCTAGCAGCTGAGGCGGGACACTCCCAGGGAGCTGCAGGCTCTGACTCACGCTGCAAACACACAGGCCCTGCCCTGACCTCAGCCTGCCCTGCAGCCCAGCCCAACCTCCAGCGCGGGGGGGGGGGGGGGGGATTGTACAGAGTGCAGGGCTGTGTGTGTGTACCATGAGCAGGGCTCTATGTGTGTGCATACAGTGTGCAAGGCTCTGTGTGCAGTGTGCACATGTAGTGTACAGTGTGCAGTGAGTGGGCACTGGGGAGCTCTGTGTGCAGTGAGTGATGCCCTTGGGGGGCTCTGTGTGTGTACAGTGTGCAGTGAGTGGGGCTCTGTGTGCAGTGAGTGGGGCTCGGGGGGGTAGGGGGCTCTGTGTGCAGTGAGGGGGCTCGGGGGGGTTGGGGGCTCTGTGTGCAGTGAGGGGGCTCGGGGGGGTTGGGGGCTCTGTGTGCAGTGAGGGGGGCTCGGGGGGGTTGGGGGCTCTGTGTGCAGTATGTGGGGCTCGGGGCTCTGTGTGCAGTGAGAGAGGCTTGGGGGGGCTCTGTGTGCAGTGAGTGGGGCTCGGGGGGGTTGGGGGCTCTGTGTGCAATGAGGGAGGCTCGGGGGGGCTGTGTGCAGTGAGTGGGGCTCAGGGGGGGCTGGGGGCTCTGTGTGCAGTGAGAGGGGCTTGGGGGGCTCTGTGTGCACTGAGTGGGGTTCGGGGGGAGTTGGGGGCTCTGTGTGCAGTGAGAGGGGCTTGGGGGGGCTCTGTGTGCAGTGAGTGGGGTTCGGGGGGAGTTGGGGGCTCTGTGTGCAGTGAGAGGGGCTTGGGGGGCTCTGTGTGCAGTGAGTGGGGCTCGGGGGGGCTCTGTGTGCAGTGAGAGGGGCTCGGGGGGGCTCTGTGTGCAGTGAGTGGGGTTCGGGGGGAGTTGGGGGCTCTGTGTGCAGTGAGAGAGGCTCAGGGGGGGGCTCTGTGTGCAGTGAGAGGGGCTCGGGGGGGGCTCTGTGTGCAGTGAGTGGGGTTCGGGGGGAGTTGGGGGCTCTGTGTGCAGTGAGAGGGGCTCGGGGGGGGCTCTGTGTGCAGTGAGAGGGGCTCGGGGGGGGGGCTCTGTGTGCAGTGCACTCATGCCTTGGGGGAGGAGGGAACCCCGGAGCCCCGACTCCCAGACTGCAGTTGAAGTGCACTGACCCACCTGCAGTGACACAACCCAGGCATCCTGGCTCCCAGCCGGCGGGTGCCCAGCCTGGCTGCCCACTGCGCAGGTGTGGCCATGCCCAGCCCCAGAGGTACCCCTCTCCGCCCGTGTGCGTCCACACTGCAAGGCGCAGTGCGCCACCTGCTGGGGGAGAGTGGCATTGGCAGCTCCCCCCACCCATATCCCAGCGGGGCGCAGGGCCGGGGCCGCTGAACGAGATGCAGTAGATCCGTCCATGGCAGAGCCAGGAGAGAACCCAGGAGTCCTGGCTCCCAGCCCCCTCCTCCTCCAACTCACTAGACCCCACGCCCCTTCCGGAGCCGGGGATAGAACCCAGGAGTCCTGGCTCCCAGCTTCCTCCTTCTCTAACTCACTAGACCCCACGCTCCTCCGGAGCTGGGGATAGAACCCAGGAGTCCTGGCTCCCAGCCCCCACCTCCTCCAACCCACTAGACCCCACGCCCCTCCCGGAGCCGGAGATAGAACCCAGGAGTCCTGGCTCCCAGCTTCCTCCTTCTCTAACCCACTAGACCCCACGCCCCTCCTGGAGCTGGGGATAGAACCCAGGAGTCCTGGCTCCCAGCCCCCTCCTCCTCCAACCCACTAGACCCCACGCCCCTCCCGGAGCCGGGGATAGAACCCAGGAGTCCTGGCTCCTCGTAATGTGTTCTAACCACTCGACAGCCCTGCCATGGGGAGGGATGATCTCACTGCACTATGGCCAGATGTGCGAGGGCCCCAGCAGAGCCAGGGAAGGGGAGGCTCTGAGAGCAGGGGAGAGGCTCCCTCACTCCCTCGAGGCAGGTCCAGGTGGCAGGGTTGGGAGGGAGGCTGGGGCTAATAATCAATACCCAGCTCTTATCTAGCACCTCTCACCCAGGGATCCCAAAGCACTTTACAGAAGGGGAAACTGAGGCATAGAGAAGGGACCAGCACTTGCCCCAGGTCACCCAGCAGAACAGGGGATAGAATCCACGGCTCCGGAGTGCCAATCCGGCAATGCAGCAGCACCGAGTGGCAGAGGGGTGCAGCGCCTGTGTGTCCCTCTGGCTGCCGTGGGGTGCACCCCACGGACCCTGCCACAGTAAGCCAGGGGCAAGCTGGCTCCCCGGGGTGGGGGGTTCTGCTCTGGGCAAGCAGCACCCCAGGGGCTGGAGCAACCTGCCTGTATGCAGCGACTGGGCCAGGCCGAGCTGGGGACGGGGCGGGGGGGGGGGGCAGCCGATGGTCACATGGGGAACTTTGTTCCTGCCTTATCCCTTACTCACGCTGCAGGGGAGCCTCCTCCTACTGCATTGCGCCCTCTCCACTTGTGCAGCGTGACCCCCCTGCACATCTCCCGCTAATGCACCACGACCCCTGCATGCACGTCACCCCTGCTAATGCACCACAGCCCCTATGCACATCTGCCGCTAATGCACCACGACCCCCACATGCACATCACCCCCGCTAATGCACCACAGCCCCCCTGCACATCTCTCACTAATGCACCACGACCCCCGCATGCACGTCACCCCCGCTAATGCACCACAGCCCCCCATGCACATCTGCCGCTAATGCACTATGACCCCTGCATGCACGTCACCCCTGCTAATGCACCACGACCCCTGCATGCACGTCACCCCCACTAATGCACCACAGCCCCCATGCACATCTGCCGCTAATGCACCACGACCCCCACATGCACATCACCCCCGCTAATGCACCACAGCCCCCTTGCACATCTCCCACTAATGCACCACGACCCCCGCATGCACGTCACCCCCGCTAATGCACCACAGCCCCCCATGCACATCTGCCACTAATGCACGTCACCCCTGCTAATGCACCACGACCCCTGCATGCACGTCACCCCCGCTAATGCACCACGACCCCTGCATGCACGTCACCCCTGCTAATGCACCACAGCCCCCATACGCATCTGCCGCTAATGCACCACGACCCCCACATGCACATCACCCCCGCTAATGCACCACAGCCCCCTTGCACATCTCCCACTAATGCACCATGACCCCCGCATGCACGTCAGCCCGCTAATGCACCACAGCCCCCCATGCACATCTGCCGCTAATGCACTATGACCCCTGCATGCACGTCACCCCGCTAATGCACCACAGACCCCCATGCACATCTCCCACTAATGCACCACGACCCCTGCAAGCACGTCACCCCCACTAATGCACCATGACCCCTGCATGCACGTCACCCCTGCTAATGCACCACAGCCCCCATGCACATCTCCCGCTAATGCACCACGACCCCTGCATGCACATCACCCCCGCTAATGCACCATGACCCCTGCATGCACGTCACCCCCACTAATGCACCACGACCCCCACATGCACATCACCCCCGCTAATGCACCACAGCCCCCTTGCACATCTCCCACTAATGCACCACGACCCCCGCATGCACGTCACCCCCGCTAATGCACCACAGCCCCCTTGCACATCTCCCACTAATGCACCACGACCCCTGCATGCACGTCACCCCCGCTAATGCACCACAGCCCCATGCACATCTCCCACTAATGCACCACGGGCCCCCCATGCACATCATCCCATGCACATCTGCTAATGCACCATGACCCCCCTGGACATCTCCTGCTAATGCATCATGACCCCCCATGCACGTCACCCTGCTAATGCACCACAGCCCCCCCATGCACATCTCCCGCTAATGCACCACAGCCCCCCCCAACACACTGGCACCTCACCATCATGAATCTCAGCCTCCCTATTCACGCTCCAGCCCCCGCGTGTCCCACTCCCACGCTGATGTGACCCCCCCATACAGACGCATCATCCCCCGGGTAACAGCCCCACCCCAGCGCCCCCAGGCATGCACAAGACCCACGATGCTTCACACCCTCAGCTCCCCTAATGCACCCCCAATGCAGCCCCCCTTGCACTTCCCCTCCCCCACTAGTGCAGCAATCCCCCCCCCCCCCATGCATTGCTGCAGCTGCTGCCATGGAGATGGGTTGCTGATCTCGCGAGGTTTGCTGCCCCCCCTCTCCCCAGAGTTAGGCGAGAGCTCTCGCGAGATCCCCGGGTGCGTGCACGGGGCCTGCTGCTTCCGGCTGGGGGGGAGGGGGGTCGGTGCAGAGTCAGCTGGGGAGGAGGGGGCGGGAGGAAGAGCGCGAGCCGGAGCAGGTAGGTGCGGGGTGCAGGGGCCTGGGGAGTAGCAGGCCAGCCCCCTGGGGGGCCCATGCAATGGGGCTCGTACTCCGGGGGGGCACGCTCAGTGGGGTGCATGGGGAGTAGCAGGCCAGCCCCCTGGGGGGCCCATGCAATGGGGCTCGTACTCCGGGGGGGGGGGCACGCTCAGTGGGGTGCATGGGGGGGAGCAGGCCAGCCCCCTGGGGGCGGGGTGTGGGGCATGCAATGGGGCCCGTACTCCGGGGGGGCACGCTCAGTGGGGTGCATGGGGGGGAGCAGGCCAGCCCCCTGGGGGGCCCATGCAATGGGGCCCGTACTCCGGGGGGGCACGCTCAGTGGGGTGCATGGGAGGGAGCAGGTCAGCCCCCTGGGGGGGGGCATGCAATGGGGCTCGTACTCCGGGGGGGGCACGCTCAGTGGCGTTCACGGGAGTAGCAGGCCAGCCCCCTGGGGGCCCCATGCAATGGGGCTCGTACTCCGGGGGGGCACGCTCAGTGGGGTGCATGGGAGGGAGTAGGCCAGCCCCCTGGGGGCGGGGTGTGGGGCATGCAATGGGGCCCGTACTCCGGGGGGGGCACGCTCAGTGGGGTTCATGGGGGGAGCAGGCCTGATCCCCCGGCAGGGTGGGGGTTTGGGTGCAGGCCATCTGGGGGTGCACGGGCTGCAGTGGGGCCTGTTACCTGGAGGGGCTGGTGGGGGCAGCCGGCCCGCCCGTGTCACTGAGCCTGGGGAGCCCTGGGAGTGGGGGTGTCTCAGACCCAGCGGAGGAGCTGGACCCAGGCGTCCCTTGCCCCAGGGCCCCATCCAGAGTGGGGTGTCTGGGGGGGCGGTGTGCCTCGGGGAGAGTGGGGAGCCTAGCTGGGGGCCAGCGTCCCGACGGGGGCAGCAGGCCTTGCCCCCCTGCTGCCGGGGGAGGCTGGTTTTGGGGTCCTATTTGCAGACCCCAATAGTGGAAGGGGCTGAGAGCCAAGTGGGGGGGGCAGGGCCCTTCCAAAGAGTGGGCGCAGCCCCATTCTCTGAGCAGGGTCCCCCCTGAGGCTTGGGGGCTACCTCCCCCCCCCGAGGGGCCCTTCTTTCCCGGGGTGGGGGCAGTAGGGCCTGGGGTCTTGCCCCCATGCTGACCAGAGAGTGAACCCCCTGTGGGTTTTCCTGGGGGGGAGCTCCCCCCATTATCACTTGTGAAGTGTTGGGGGTGGAAGGCAGGGAGCGTTGTCGTGCTTCATTATTAGTCATTTTGGGTGGGTGGGTCACAGCCCTGGGAGTCCTGGCGGCTGCTGGGAGGGCCCAGTGCTCTGGGGCGGGGGGGGGGGGGCTCATGGGTCTGGAGCATCTGGGCCCAGGGGCGTCTGAGGGGGGCCCTGGCAGTGCCATGGGCAGGCTGTAGAGGTGAAGGATCAGGCGCTGGCGTGGGCGGGCAGGGGGGCGCTGATACCCCGAGGGCAGGGAATGGCCTAAAAGGCCAGCGAGAGAGTAATGGTCTGGAAAGGTGAGAGGTGCCGGTGCCCCCTTCCCCTGCGCAGGTCCCATGTACAGGCATAGGGGAAGTGGGGGGCTGGGAGCCAGGATTCCTGGGTTCAGTTCCCAGCTCTGGGAGGGGAGGGGAGTGGGGTCTAGTGGCTGGAGGCTGGGAATTCTTCTGTTGACGCCGTGGCCTTGGGCAAGTCCCTGTCTCAGTGCCTCAGTTTCCCCATCTGTGTTAAGGCTGGTCTGGACCCACCTCCTGGGGGCTGCGGTTGGCAGGCGCTGGGGGAAGTCCTGTTTTGATTGGCTAGCACAGCGTTAGGAGCCTGTGCAATGGACCCCCTCCCCACAGTGGACCCCCCCAGCCCTGCGTGTGCTGCTCCTGCTGTGACCCTGCTGCCGGTGCCTTGGGGGCCGACACTCCATGGAGGGGGAGCGAGGGCAGCTGAGTCAGCTGGCCCTGGTGGGCGCTGGGCACGGCCTGGCACGGCTGCCCCCCGGCTCTGCCTTTCAGTATTGTGACGCAGGGAGAAAGGTCCCTTGTGTGGTGCACAAAACCAGCCTGTGGCGCTGCCCTGGGCTCCGGGCCGATCCTTCTCACCGATTGCCGGCGGGTCTCCCCTCTGTCCCCAGCCATGGGGCTGGGTAGCCTGAAGCCAATGGGCCAGCAGGGCCCCTGACTGTCGCTGCTGGCCATGGCTGTCGAACACATGGGGATCAGGGCTGGGTCAGCCAGGCATCGAGCCGGGACTCGGGGCCTGAGCCACCCAATGCCCCGCCCGACCCAGCCCTGCCATGGAGCTGAGCTCCTGGGGCCCGCGCCCCCTTGCAGCCGGGCCCGCTGGGAGCTCCCGTCTCTGCAGGCGCCTGACGCCGGCCGGTCTTGCCCTTCCCGTTGCCCAGGAACCGCGAGCGAGCCGGCCCTGGGAGCCCCTGCACCGCGCCCCCCGCCGCCACCATGGGCAACATCTTCGGGAACCTGCTGAAGAGCCTGATCGGCAAGAAGGAGATGCGCATCCTGATGGTGGGGCTGGACGCGGCCGGGAAGACCACCATCCTCTACAAGCTGAAGCTGGGCGAGATCGTCACCACCATCCCCACCATCGGTAGGGCCGGGAGCCGGGCCGCGGCCCCTGGGGGCTCCCATCAGCCGGCCCGGCCATGGGGACGGGGACTCCCATGTCACGGGCGTGGTCCTGTGAGCACACAGCCCCACGTGCTGGCCTGGGGGGGCAGGAGGAAAGGACCAGCTGACCCATAACGGGCCTGGGCCCTGGCTGGTGTCTAGCGTTGTTTGGCTCCCCATAGACCATTTCATCAGGACTCCTAGGTTCTCTCCCTGGCTCTGGGAGGGGAGTGGGGTCTAGTGGGTAGAGCGGGGGGGCTGGGAACCAGGACTCCTGGGTTCTCTCCCTGGCTCTGAGAGGGGAGTGGGGGCTGGTGGTTAGTGTGTGTGGGGGAGCCAGGAGTCCTGGGTTCTCTCCCGGCTCTGGGAGGGGAGTGGGGTCTAGTGGTTAGAGGGGAGGAGTTGGGAGTTACAACGCCTGGGTTCTTTGCCCAGCTTTGCTGCCATCTGAACATGGAGGCAAGCTGCTGACCTCTGTGCCTCAATTTCCCCATCTGAACCTGCACCGCCCTGCCCCCCTCCCTGCCTCAGTTTCTTTGCCCATTGAGAAGCTCCTGTGTGAGATGAGTTTGCTGGGTCTCAGTCCAGTGCCTGGACACCCTGCGGAAGTGCCCGAGGCAAAGAGGGTTGAGCCCCCACTGGGGGCAGGGCTGGCTGCCCCCCCCCCTACTGTGGCTAACCCCCCCGCCCCCTTTGCAGGGTTCAACGTGGAGACTGTCGAGTACAAGAACATCAGCTTCACTGTGTGGGACGTGGGCGGCCAGGACAAGATCCGGCCCCTGTGGCGGCACTACTTCCAGAACACCCAGGGTACGGTGGGCAGAGCCCCCTCTCTCCTGGGGGGCCTTCCCTCCCCCCAGTGATAGTCTAGGGCTGGCTGAGTATATGTGGGGGGAGGGAGGGTTAGAAGGTTTCTCTTTCTCCTGCTCCCAGGGTGACCAGATCACAACACTCATATATCGGGACACAAATATCGGTGTTGTCAGCCCCGCCCACAGTCCAGCCCTGCTCCTCCCAGGCTCCGCCTCTACTCTGCCCCAGGTCCCGCCCCCTCCCCGCTCGTGCCCCCCCCCCCCACTGCACCCTTCCTCATCCCCTGGCCCCCTGCTGGCTTGCTGCGTCCCTCCTCAGTCCCCCACCCACTGCTCGCCCGCCACTCGCCTCTTCGCCCCCCCGCCCACCACTCACGCGTACTGTGCCGATTTCCCCTCTGCCGGGTGGGTGCTCACCCACCCCCCGCCTCTTCCCCTCAAGCATCCGCCCTCGCTCCGCCCCCATTCCACCCCCTTCCCCCAAGTCCCCGCCCCTGCCCTGCCTCCTCCCCTGAGTGCCCCGCTTTCATGTTCCCGCTCCGCCCCCTCCCTCCTGGGCAAACAGCTGTTAGGCGGCGGGAAGCGCTGGGAGGGGGGGAGTAGCGGGGATGCGACGGGATGGGGGGAGAAGGAGGCGAGGAGGGGGAGCTTGGCTGCAGTTTTTCCCCGTGGGTGCTCCGGGGCTGGAGCACCCACGGGGTCAGGGCCTCCCTCCCGCTTGCCTCCTTACCCGAATATTGGGACAAATGGCATCTGGTCACCCTACCTGCTCCCCCCCTCCCCTGCCATGGTGTGAGTGGGTGGGGGGAAGAGAATTGGTGAATGACTTTGTTCAACCCCCCATTAGAGGGGTGGGGTGGTGAGGAGGGGTTTGGGGGTGCACGGTCACCCCCCGAGAAGGGGTGGTGAGGAGGGGTTTGGGGGTGCACGGTCACCCCCCGAGAAGGGGTGGTGAGGAGGGGTTTGGGGGTGCACTGTCACCCCCCAAGGTGGGGTGGTGAGGAGGGGTTTGGGGGTGCACTGTCACACACAGCCCCGGAGTGGGGTGAGGCTCCCTAGCTGGGGGTCTGAATTGCCCCCCCCCAGTGCCCGGTGTCAGTGCCCTCCCTCCACCCCCCAGGGCTGATCTTCGTGGTGGACAGCAATGACCGGGAGCGGGTGAACGAGGCGCGCGAGGAGCTGATGCGGATGCTGGCCGAGGACGAGCTGCGGGACGCCGTGCTCCTCGTCTTCGCCAACAAGCAGGTGGGTGTCGTCCCAGGGCCCCTCCAGCCTCGGCCGCCCTGGGGCTGAATTCTCCGTGGTGTCTGTAACCCCCCCTCTGCCCCCCAGGACCTGCCCAACGCCATGAACGCGGCGGAGATCACGGACAAGCTGGGCCTGCATTCCCTGCGTCACCGCAACTGGTACATCCAGGCCACGTGCGCCACCAGCGGCGACGGGCTCTACGAAGGCCTGGACTGGCTGGCCAACCAGCTGAAGAACAAGAAGTGAGCGAGAGCCGCCCGCCCCCCGCGCCGCGAGGGGCCGGGCGGAGCCGCCCTTCTGCCCCCCCCTCTCAGGCTGGCAGGACCCGTCGGCTCTCCCCCTCCCCCTCTCGTTGGGTTTTGCTTTCTTTCCGGCACCGGTTGCTGTGGGTTTGATTTGGGGTCTTGGTTCTGGTCCCTCCCCTCCCCCGGGGTTTGCACGGATCTCGGTGTGTGTGCGCGTGTGATGAATATATCGATATATAAATATTTATGGGGGGCGGGGGGCATCTGCTTCCGTGCCGGGGCGGCCCCCTGCCGCCGGGGCGGCCCCCTGCCGCCGGGGCGGGGGGCAGCGACTGCCCCGCGTGTAGCAGTGGCCTTTCTTTTGTGTTGTTTTTATGTTGTTCTTGGTGCCCTGTGACGTGACACGGAGGTAAATTCCTCAAGGCAGCTTTAAGCTTCTGTGTAGGGGGGCTGCTGGTCTGTGCTGGGGGGGAGGGGACACTGCAGGGGGAGGGGGCAGCTGGGGGAGTCGTTTCTGGGTCTCATCCCGTTCCATCTTTCATCTGGGTGGTGGTGCTGGTGGGGGGGGGTTGGTATCACTTGCTAGGGCAGCGCCCCCTGCTGGCAACGTGGCCCTTTCCCCAGCCTCCCCCCGCACCACACTACAGGCACAAGGCGGGGCTGGCAGAGCTGGTGGGGACCGGCCAGTGCAGTCTCTGTGCAAGGGAGGTGAACATTCCCGAGGGGGGCGCAGGGGGGCTGTGGATTCAGTGGCAGAATCGGGACCATGGTGGAAATTGCCCCTCCAGCCTCGCGCCCCCCCCCTCCCCCCAGAGTTTCAGACGGTGCCGGACCCAGCGTCCCCGTGCACTTCCCTGTGTCTCCACTGGGGCGGCACCCACAGCTGCTAAATGACTCCCCCAAGGTCGCCCCAGAGCAAGGGCCCCAGGTTCACCCCCCCACACACCAAATCATGTCACTTCAAGAGGCAGGATTCCTCCCCCTGCAGCAGCCCCCCCATGTTCCCCAGTGCTCGCCTCCTCGGCAACCGTGGGGGGCTGGAGGGCACTCCTGTTATCACGACCGCCTGCGGTGGGGACACCCCGAGAGGCGCCTGTTGGGCTGAGCAGGGATTTAGGGGAGATGCATCAGGGACCCCCGCTGCCCCCTGGACTTGCCCACAGCAGAGGGATGGTAGCCCTGGGGATCCTGTCCCCCAGGGGCCGGCGGTGGGAGCGCATTAGCTCAGGTTGGGCTGGGAAATTAGTGGCTGTTTCTCGGTGGGCTGGTTAGCAAGGAGTGTATTAATTTTTCCTTTGTACCCGCCCCCCCCAGCAGTCATGCATGTGACCCCCCCCCATCCCTCTCCCCCAAGATGGAGGGAAATTGGGCCTCACCCACTCCCCCGGCTTGGGGAGCCCCCTAACCAGCCAGCAGGGGCCAGCGATTCGCAAGTGACCCCCCCCCCCCCCCCCGTGTGCAGCACAGTGATTGTAACGAGAACACACACACACACACACCCCGGGCGGACGGACGGACGGACTGTCAGCTCCTCCCCAGCACATGTATTTATACCCCCGGTCTCTGCTTGGTGTGACATGTTGCCCGTGGTTCTGCCCTGGGACGTGGCCCGTGTGTATAGCACCACCTGCCCCCCCCCCCCCCCGGCTCTCGGGATGTTGGATACACGAGGACCCCTGTACCCCCATTGAATATTAAACATGTTTTATGTAGTGCTGGCCCTGTGTCGCTTCTTTCACCTCCCCGGGGCTGCCAGAGGAACTGACACCCCCAACTACTCTCTCAGGCGGGGGGGAGCCAGGACTCCTGGGTTCTCTCCCCTGCTCTGGGAGGGGAGTGAGGGTCTAGTGGGTTAGAGCGGGGGGGGGGGGGGGCTGGGACTCCCCATCGCACCTGGGCTGAGCTGGGACGTGGCCCGGATCTGGTGCCCTCACCCCCCACCCCCATCAGTGCCAGTGAAGCCAGGTCCCCTGGGCTGAGCTGGGACGTGGCCCGGATCTGGTGCCCTCACCCCCCACCCCCATCAGTGCCAGTGAAGCCAGGTCCCCTGCGCGGGCTGGGGAAGGGGTGATGGACAGCTTGGGGCTGACTTTAATTAGAAACAGCTTAGGGGAGCGATGGTGCTTCTGGGGCAGGGAGATCCGGAGCCAGAGAGAAGCTTTACCCCCCCCACACTCCCCCCAGTCCTGTATTTAAGGGGATATTGGCTGAAATGGTAAATCCCATTAGCTCTAATCCTGGCGGGGGGAGGCGGATTGTGCCCGTTCCACACTCTGATTTGAAACAAGTGGGGGCAGGCACTGAATCCTCGCCCCCGCCCTGGGCCGGGGGGGATGGGGCACAGGACTTGGCAGCTGGCCCTGTGGCTCTGGAAGAGAGGGGCCCCGGTGCAGGACGCCTGGGTTCTGCCCCGCCAGCTCTGCTGCATATTGACGGTGTGATCCTGAGCCCCGGGGAGGGGCCCTGCAGGTTCTGCCATTCGCACTGCTCGAGCCCAGTCACCCCCCTTGCTGGATGCAACCACCCTGCACCCTCCAGCCACGCAGCCTCGGCCCCATGAGTGCTGGGCCCCCAGCCGAGCCGAGCCCTGCGGCAGGACAGGCGGGACGTTTCGGAGCGGCATGAAGTTTGGACAGCCCCTGGGGGGCGAGGCTGCGCTCTCGGGGGGGCAGCAGTGGGTAGAGCGGGTGCCAGGTGGTGGTGGGTAAATGGAAACTCCACCCATGTGTCCTAAGAACACAGACATGGGAAGAGACGGCCCCTGCCCTGCCCGGGATTCGGGGCTCATGAGCTGCGCGGTACAGATGGGCACCAGTCCCTGCTCGGTTTCCGGGGTAGAGCGGTGGTGGTGTGGGCAGTGGGGCCGTACTGCTGCAGGGATGGCATTGCCAGGGCTGTTAATAGTGCGGATGAGCCCAAAGTGCCTTGGCCAGGCTCCTGCTGGGAGCTGCCTCCAGTCTCCTGGGGCCCAGGCCGGTGCCTCCACTAGGGCAGGTCAAACCCGCCTGTCCGGAGCATCGCCTGTGGGTTCTGCGGGGGTGGGGGGAGGCCAGGCCAGGCCAGGCTTAACCCCTGGGTTTCAATGCCGTTGCCCCTGCCGTGGGTCCTGTGGTGTCGACTTGAACCAGGCCCGAGCGGCCACTGAGCTCACCGGGGCACGCCAGCACTGGGGGAGCAAAGTGAGGGGTGGGGTGCATGGGGGGAGGAGATAGAAAGCCCCGCTTCCCCCCAAGACAGGGCAGTTGGAGCCCTGCTTGTCTGACACAAGGAGCGTTGTGCCCCCTGGGGTGAGTGACAGAGCTGGGAGAGTGGGGGTGGGTGGGGCTGGCTCTTCAGCCCAGGGTGCAGGGGAGGGAGCGCTGGGTGGGGAACGTGGGGGGGTCTCAAGATGTCACATGCCTGGGGACTGGGCCAGGGGGCACATCTGCAGGGTCTGCCAATCAGTTCCCCCCACTCAATGCTCCCCAGAGCTAGTGCTGCCCCTCAAATCCCCAGTGCTCCAAGCAGATGGTTAGAGCAGGGGGCTGGGGGCCAGGACTCCTGGGTTCTGTCCCCGGCTCTGGGAGGGGGAGGGAGTCTAGAGGGCCAGGACTCCTGGGTTCTATCCCCAGCTCTGGGAGGGGGTTTAGGGGTCCAGGAGCCAGGACTCCTGGGTTCTATTCCCGGCTCTGGGAGGGGAGTGGGGTGTAGGAGGCCAGGAGCCTGGACTCCTGGGTTCTATTCCCGGCTCTGGGAGGGGGAGGGAGTCTAGGGGGCCAGGAGCCAGGACTCCTGGGTTCTATCCCAGGTTCGGGGAGGGGAGTGGGGTGTAGGGGGCCGGGAGCCAGGACTCCTGGGTTCTATCCCCGGCTCTGGGAGGGGAGTGGGGTGTAGGGGGCCAGGAGCCAGGACTCCTGGGTTCTATCCCCAGCTCTGGGACGGGGAGGGAGTCTAGGGGGCCAGGAGCCAGGACTCCTGGGTCCTGTCCCCGGCTCGGGGAGAGGGAGGGAGTCTAGGGGGCCAGGAGCCAGGACTCCTGGGTTCTATCCCCGGCTCTGGGAGGGGGAGGGAGTCTAGGGGGCCAGGAGCCAGGACTCCTGGGTTCTATCCCCGGCTCGGGGAGGGGGAGGGAGTCTAGGGGGCCGGGAGCCAGGACTCCTGGGTTCTATCCCAGGCTCGGGGAGGGGAGTGGGGTGTAGGGGGCCAGGAGCCAGGACTCCTGGGTTCTATCCCCGGCTCGGGGAGGGGGAGGGAGTCTAGGGGGCCGGGAGCCAGGACTCCTGGGTTCTATCCCCGGCTCGGGGAGGGGGAGGGAGTCTAGGGGGCCGGGAGCCAGGACTCCTGGGTCCTGTCCCAGGCTCGGGGAGGGGGAGGGAGTCTAGGGGGCCGGGAGCCAGGACTCCTGGGTTCTATCCCCGGCTCGGGGAGGGGGAGGGAGTCTAGGGGGCCAGGAGCCAGGACTCCTGGGTTCTATCCCCGGCTCGGGGAGGGGAGTGGGGTGTAGGGAGCCAGGACTCCTGGGTTCTATCCCCGGCTCGGGGAGGGGGAGGGAGTCTAGGGGGCCGGGAGCCAGGACTCCTGGGTTCTATCCCCGGCTCGGGGAGGGGAGTGGGGTGTAGGGAGCCAGGACTCCTGGGTTCTATCCCCGGCTCGGGGAGGGGGAGGGAGTCTAGGGGGCCGGGAGCCAGGACTCCTGGGTTCTATCCCCGGCTCGGGGAGGGGGAGGGAGTCTAGGGGGCCGGGAGCCAGGACTCCTGGGTTCTATCCCCGGCTCGGGGAGGGGGAGGGAGTCTAGGGGGCCGGGAGCCAGGACTCCTGGGTTCTATCCCCGGCTCGGGGAGGGGAGTGGGGTGTAGGGGGCCGGGAGCCAGGACTCCTGGGTTCTATCCCCGTCTCGGGGAGGGGAGTGGGGTGTAGGGGGCCGGGAGCCAGGACTCCTGGGTTCTATCCCCGGCTCGGGGAGGGGGAGGGAGTCTAGGGGGCCGGGAGCCAGGACTCCTGGGTTCTATCCCCGGCTCGGGGAGGGGGAGGGAGTCTAGGGGGCCGGGAGCCAGGACTCCTGGGTTCTATCCCCGGCTCGGGGAGGGGGAGGGAGTCTAGGGGGCCAGGAGCCAGGACTCCTGGGTTCTATCCCAGGCTCGGGGAGGGGAGTGGGGTGTAGGGGGCCAGGAGCCAGGACTCCTGGGTTCTATCCCCGGCTCGGGGAGGGGGAGGGAGTCTAGGGGGCCGGGAGCCAGGACTCCTGGGTTCTATCCCCGGCTCGGGGAGGGGAGTGGGGTGTAGGGGGCCGGGAGCCAGGACTCCTGGGTTCTATCCCCGTCTCGGGGAGGGGAGTGGGGTGTAGGGGGCCGGGAGCCAGGACTCCTGGGTTCTATCCCCGGCTCGGGGAGGGGGAGGGAGTCTAGGGGGCCGGGAGCCAGGACTCCTGGGTTCTATCCCCGGCTCGGGGAGGGGAGTGGGGTGTAGGGGGCCGGGAGCCAGGACTCCTGGGTTCTATCCCCGGCTCGGGGAGGGGAGTGGGGTGTAGGGGGCCGGGAGCCAGGACTCCTGGGTTCTATCCCAGGTTCGGGGAGGGGAGTGGGGTGTAGGGGGCCGGGAGCCAGGACTCCTGGGTTCTATCCCCGGCTCTGGGAGGGGAGTGGGGTGTAGGGGGCCGGGAGCCAGGACTCCTGGGTTCTATCCCCGGCTCTGGGAGGGGAGTGGGGTGTAGGGGGCCGGGAGCCAGGACTCCTGGGTTCTATCCCCGGCTCGGGGAGGGGGAGGGAGTCTAGGGGGCCAGGAGCCAGGACTCCTGGGTTCTATCCCCGGCTCTGGGAGGGGGAGGGAGTCTAGGGGGCCGGGAGCCAGGACTCCTGGGTTCTATCCCCGGCTCGGGGAGGGGAGTGGGGTGTAGGGGGTCAGGAGCCAGGACTCCTGCTTTGATTCTGGCACTTTGTTATAAGCCTGCAGCAGCTGTGAGGTGACAGGGCCCGATCCTGTGTCCCTTCCTGGCAGCAGCCTTTGCTCAGGGGTCTGCTGGGACCCTACTGCCGGAGCCTCCCCCTCCCCGCTCCCGGCTGGAGGCTGGGGCCGGTTTCCCACCAGCCCATCCATCTCACATTGTCTCTGGGCAGGGGAGGGGGCCCAGCCCCGAGCCGCCCCAGCCCCCGTAATCCCATTACAGCCTCACGGCCCGAGCCGCCAACCCGTCTTCGCCACATCACGGCAACGGGGGCTGGTATGTGGGTGCAGGTGGCGGGGCCGCGGCCGGGGAATGACAGGCGTGGCCCAGACAATGGGACCAGCGTCCCGGCGGGGGAATAGCTGGCATGCCGATCCCGTCGCCCTGGGAGCCAGCCCCACAGCCCAGCCCACGCTCTGGCCCCCCGCGGCGCCTTGTGGTGCTGGGTGGCCCCACACCCCCGTGCTGCAGGGAGACGGGCAGGCTCCCAGCCAGCCGCTGACCCAGCTGGACGCTGCTCGGCCTGGCAAAGCTGGTGCCCACAGGCCGGAGCACGAGCCTTCAGCTGAGCCCAACCTGAGCTGGCTCCTCCGCCCAGCCCTAGAGCTGGCACTGCTGAGCGGGACGACTGGGGGGTGCAGCTCGCTGGGGCTGTCCCCGCTGAGAGGAGCAGCACAGAACGAACGCAGCCTGCACGGCCCCGTCAGAGCACACGCGCTGGCCACGCCAGGGTCCCTCAGACCCGGCAGCTCTGCGCCAGGGTCGGTGCTTTACAGCCATGGTGCCTGGGGGGGACTGTTACCGAGTGTGCGAGCCCATCCCACCCCTTGTGTGGCCACAGTCCAAGCGGGGCAGAGGGGCCTTCCCCAGACAGGAGCAGCCAGCCTGCATTCACACTGGGCAGCCTGGCCCCCTTTAGCTAGTCCAGTGTTCTTCAAGCCAGGCCACGGCTCAGCGAGGCCCCAGTTCTCAAGGGCACCGGTCAGTCACGAACTGGACGGATGTGCTCTATGGTGGGGCTGGACCCGGGCGCGGCCCTGCTGGGCCAGACAGCACACGCTGCATCATCTCACGGGCCTGTTCTGCACGCCCCAGAGCAGAGGAGCCCACCTCGGCCCTGGCCCGGTAGGTGCTGCGATGCGCTCGGGAGCCATGGACGGAGGTTAACCCCAGCCCCATTCACAGGCAGCCGCCCAAACCTCCTCCCCTGGGACCCGCCTCTTGCCAGCTGGGGCTGTGCGTGCGGTGGAAATGGCCTGCCCGGTTCTGCGTCCTGGCTCTGACCCTGCCACGGGGTCCCGGCATGGCCACACCAGCACTGGACCTTTCTTTCTGGTGGGGAATTTCTCCTGTCAGACTCCGAGCTCTTTGGAGCAGGCCCCTGGGCAGCACCCAGCCCGGCGGGGCCCAATCTGGCTGTGGCCTTAGGTGCTGCCGCTGCTGTGTAAATTATTATTTGTCTTCCCGTAGCGTCTGGGGGGCCCGGCTGAGCTCAGGGGCCCCATCGCGCCGTGAGTTGCCCAGACACGGAGTGAGATGCTGTCCCTGCCTCCAGCCAGGAAGGAGCGTTAGCCCCGGCACGGAGGAGCCGAGGCCCAGGGCGATGAGCTCGTTTGCCTAACATCACCCACAGGGCAGCAGCATGGCCGAGGACTTACCCCGGTGTCCTGGGCCCCAAGCACTAGATCGTCCCTCCCCGTCTGCGGCTGCTGGATGCTTCGGATGCCCGAAACACGGTTAGGGTCAGGGGCCTTAAACATGCCATTAGGTTGACGTTGTCTCTGGCAAGTCAAATCCTCAGCAAGCATTCAGGGCCCTGTTTGCAGCAGTGCCCTGTCCAGGCCGGCTGGGATGCTAATGCTGCGAGCTTCCCTCCAACAGTGCCCTAGGATCGCCAGCTGTAGGGAGCGGATGGAAAGGGAGGAATTTTTGATGATTTGCTGCCACCTTCTGGTGCTGGGAGCTTGGTGCCCTTAAAGCTCAGCATGCCCCAGATGCTCTGCTCCAGCTCACGTCTGCCCGCCAAGGCTGGAAGGTGCTTGGGGGTGGGGGGAGAGTCAGCATGTAACCCCCAGTTCTAATCATTTGAAAGCTGTTTCTGTGAGGAAATATAAGACACACAGAGTGAGTCACTCATAGAGAACCCAGCCTGGAGTCCTGACTCCCAGCCCCCTGCTCTAACCACTAGACCCCACTCCCCTCCCAAAGCAGGGCACAGAACCCAGGAGTCCTGGTGCCCAGCCCTGCCCTCGCTCTAACCACTAGACCCCACTCCCCTCCCAGAGCTGGGAGATAACCCAGGAGTCCTGGCTCCCAGCCCCCTGCTCTAACCACTAGACCCCACTCCCCTCCCAAAGCAGGGCACAGAACCCAGGAGTCCTGGTGCCCAGCCCCCCTACTCTAACCACTAGACCCCACTCCCCTCCCAGAGCTGGGAAGAGAACCCAGGAGTCCTGGCTCCCAGCCCCCTGCTCTAACCACTAGACCCCACTCCCCTCCCAGAGCAGGGCACACAACCCAGGAGTCCTGGTGCCCAGGCCTGCCCTCGCTCTAACCACTAGACCCCACTCCCCTCCCAGAGCAGGGCACAGAACCCAGCAGGCTGGACTCTGAGTTCCCCCACTAAGGGAGGTCAGGATCCAGCCCCCCTGTTACTCCCTCCCGAGGGCCTGCTTGGGGGTAACTGATTCCCCAGGTGGCCACTTCCTGGTTAATTGGCAATTGAGCCCCTGGAGCTGGGTGACCGGAGGGTCGTTAGGGGGCCTGCTCCCAGGGAGAAGCTGCTTCTAAAGACATGGCTCTCCTGGCCTAGTCTATGCTTAAAGATGAGGTGGGTAGAGGCCCCGGTGTAGCTCCAGCCAGGCAGGTGGAAGAATTTCTATCGCTGCTCAGAGCGGTGGGCTGCCTACGTGGATGGAAAACCCCTTTTGCCACTACAGGAAGCAGCGGTGCTGCAGCGGTCGTGCCCATAGCGTAGCCGTGGCCGTGGCCAGAAGGTGCTGTGCCCCGAGGCGCAGGGGGCCTGGAAGGTGCACACCTAGGGAGAGGAGATTCCTGCAGGGAGAACGCCAGAGAGGCCTGTTCCCAGCGAAGGGCGCCCAGGCTGGCAGGGGCTCTGGGCAGGTCTCCGCAGACAGCTGGCTCAGGCGCAGGATTCTGCCCAGTCCAGGGAAGGGAGCTGAGCTGAGCTGAGCAGACCCTGTTGGCGAAGGGCCAGGGACTGACTCTGTCTCCCTGACAGGATGAAGGTCTTTGGTCTGTTCTTCGTTGGCCATTTCCTATTTGTGAAGGAGACACCTCCCCCCCCCCCCCAAAGGGGATGCGCTTCGATACCTGAAAACCTGCTTGGACTTGTTCCTTCCCTGGGTGGAGGGAAGTCAAGGTAGGGCTTCGGTAGTGCCCTGCCTGGCCGCAAGGGGGTGATCTGGGACAGCCGGCACTGCCAGACCCCTGTTGCAGCCCACCCCAGCCACTGCCATACGCTGTACCCCAAAGCACTCGTGAGATGTAACGCACAATCAACGCAGGGTCTCTCCTCACGGCCCGCTTGCTGGGCCCGCAGGGCTCACGTAGCCAAGCTCTGTTCAGCTGAACATCCACTTTTACAAAACCAAAGGTGGCAGATGCCGGGAACTGGGGCTTTCAGAGAAACGTCACCTGCCGGGAGCCTGGTGATCCAATGGCTGGGGTCAGCAACGCTGTCATCCTACCACCAGCCCAGCTCTCACCGTGGCCGTGACTGAGACGCAGCAAAGGGGGCTCGTGCGTCTCCTCCCCTAGGAAACCAACCCCCTGCTGTCTGCCCCCTCCCCCTGCCCTTCGCTGAGCCCGTGGGCCAAAGCCGTGGCCTTCCATGGAGTTAGCGCAGCTGGGCAACTCGACGGGACCCCACTACCAGCCTGCCGGAAGGCCCAGTCCACCGAAAGCCTAACGCTGGTAGCTGGGTCTGTGCCAGTGATGCGGGGCGGGGCTGGGGGACTAACGAACGCCCCATTGCTCTCAGTGGAGGGGGGTTCCCTGCTGGTTTGGTGGGAGCAGTGGGGCGCTGAGCACTCTGGAACAGGCTTTGCACCTTGTGGAGCAGTTTGCACCTGGGTAAAGTGTGTGTCGGGGGGGGGGGAGCTGCCCCAGGGGAGGAGGAAAGGGGGACGTGGTCGCACCCACACCCCATCCTGGCCTCCTCCTGAACCGCCCCTGCCCAGCTCCCCGGCTCTGTGCCGGCTAATGCTGTCGCTGGGGAGCCTTGCCAGAGAGCACACGCCGGAGTGCGGCCAACACGGAGTAACTTTACACCCGCTGGGGATCTGGCCCCCTTGGCACCAAGGGAGCGAGAGTAAGTTACAGCAGCCCTGGAGTTTTGGCCCTAAACACGTGTGTGTGTGTGTGTGTGTGTGTGTGTGAGGTGTGCCAGGTGTGTGTGTGTGAGGTGAGCCAGGTATGTGTGCCAGGTGTGTGTGTGTGAGGTGAGCCAGGTGTGTGTGTGTGTGTGAGGTGAGCCAGGTGTGTGTGCCAGGTGTGGGTGTGTGTGGGTGTGTGAGGTGAGCCAGGTGTGTGTGCCAGGTGTGTGTGTGTGTGTGTGTGTGTGTGAGGTGAGCCAGGTGTGTGTGCCAGGTGTGGGTGTGTGTGGGTGTGTGAGGTGAGCCAGGTGTGTGTGCCAGGTGTGTGTCTGACCACCCCTCACAATGCTCACAATCCCCCCCCCACGCAGTGACCCCGAGTTTGGAGCCAGACCCCCGCTGTCCTGCTGCCTGGCCTGGCCCCAGGGCTTCTGTGTGGCCCTGACCCCGGCCCGACGCCAGGTGCCGGCGGGGCTAGCGGCTGTGTTGACATCCCACAGTGCGGGGGGGGGCTCAGCTCGCACGTGTCCCTGGGCCCGGCCGGGGCGGAGCTGCCGGGGGGGGGCATGAAGTGCCCGGCCGGGGTTGAATGACGGGGGGTGGGAAGGCACCAGGCGGCGCTGGGCTGGGCTGGGCTGGGCGGGGCGGGGGGAGGAAGCGGTAGCGCCCCCCCCCCTACACACACACACACACACTCACTCACTCACTCCCGGGCAGACTCGCGCTGACCATGCTCCCGCACCCTCCGGCCGCCCCCCTCCTGCTCCTCCTCCTGCTGGGGTGCGGGGCGCGGGGGGAGAGCGGCGGGGACAGCCCCCCCCGCGCGCCGCAGCTGGAGACCCTGGTGAGGGGGGGGCGCGCCGCGAACGGGGTGCGGGGGGGGGGAAGCGCCGCGCGGGCCTGTTCCCGCTGGGGGGGCGCTGGGTCGTGTCTGAGCCCGCGGGGGGGACCCCGGCGCCAGAGCTGTGACCCCCCCCCTTGCGCTCGCCCCGCAGGTGGCGCCCCCCGAGGACTGCGCGGCGCGCTCGGCGCTGGGGGACACGGTGGAGATTCACTACACGGTAAGGGGGGGGGCGGGGGGAGCCGCAGGACACGTCAGCACGGGCGGCTTCTTCCGCCCGGGGCGGGGCCAGGCCGGGGCGGCTCCCCCTGGCCCGCACGTGCGGCCGGGGGGGGCGCCGCCGAGCCCCAGACGTAGCGGTGACTGGGCCCCCTCCGGCTGGGGCAGGGGAAGTGAGCGGCTCCCGTGTCCGGGGCGGGGGGAGTGCCCCTGAATCTCTGGGGCGTGGGAATGGCAGGGGGGCAGTGCCCCCTGTCTGTGTGTTGGGGGGTGGGGGGTTGGGGACAGTGCCCCCTGTGTCTGGGGGGGGGGTTGGGGACAGTGCCCCTGGGGGGGGGTTGGGGACAGTGCCCCCTGTGTCTGGGGGGGGGCCTGCAGTTGTGTCCCCTTCCCAGGAACGGCACAGGGCAGAACTCCAGCCCTTCTGCCCCCTTTGCCCTTCACGCGGCTTTGTTCCCACGTCTGCCCCCCGCCCTGCTGTGCCCGCTCGCCCCCGCTGCCCACCCCGTGGAGGCCTAGGGTCCGGGCTGGCGTCCCCATGGCAGGGCCCTTTGCGCGTCTGTCAGGGGTGGCGCAGCAGGCGCTCCCTCGCCCCAGGGCCCCGCGCCCGAGCTGGCCCTGGTCTGGCTCAGGGTGCCCGCGCTGGGGGTTACCCGTGTGTGTCAATGTCTCCCCGCAGGGCAGCTTGGAGGATGGGCGGATCATCGACACCTCGCTCTCGCGGGACCCCCTGCAGGTGGAGCTGGGTAAAAAACAGGTGATCCCTGGTACGTGAGCCTGGGCCCCAATGGGGGGAGGAGGCTGGGCTGGGCCTCCAGAGATCTGGGCTCTCTGCCATTGACTGCGTGCGTGCCCTTGGCCGTCACTTAACCTCTTTCGGGCCTTTTTCCCCACCTCCCCAGCAAGATGGGGGGGGGCTGCTCTCAGTCAGGGCCTGTGCAGCGCCCGGCACGATCTCGGTTGGGGCCTGTGCAGCGCCTGGCGCGACAGGAGCCTCTAGGTACTACTGACACACTAACTGCAGTGGAAGGTGCGGGTCTCTGTTGGCGTCTGCTGGAAGGATCAGGTGCCCCATGGGCCCCTTGCACTGCTCCGAATCCGGCTGCCCCTGGAACGCACCGACATGTTCCCCTGCCTGTCCTCTCTGCAGTGACAGTCTGTGAAGGGGCCACTGCCCTTTGCCGATGTTTGTGTGACAGAACCTCCCCTCCCACGTCCAGCCCTTGCAGATGTTCCGCCGGGTCCGGGGGGGCGGGGGGGGGAGTATTAGGAATTCCCCGGCTTGGCCCGGGCTCCGATTGGGAGGCTTCTCTCGTAACCCTGCTGAATGATCAGACCCCTCCAGATCCCTGGCTCCCACTTCCTTGGCACCCCGGCCCGCGTCGTCCCTGCCTCATTGGGGCAGCTTTCAGCAGCTTAGCCCCCTGGTGCCATGAGCCTGCCAGAGCTCAGCGGGGCTGGGGGCTCGGAAGGGAGGCCTCCTGCAACAGGGGGTGGGGAGAGGAGCCATCCCAAAGAGGCCCCGTCACCCAGGAGGGTAGGAAGCCTTTCAGAGAATCCCCCTGATTTGTGTCTCTTCTTCTGTGTTTTTTCCCTCCTCCCAGGCTTGGAGCAAAGCTTGCTAGACATGTGCGTTGGGTAAGTGAGGCCCTGGCTTGCTAGCAAGAGCAGTGGTGGTGTGGCTGGGAAAAGGCATCCTGGCTCAGTGCTTGCTCTCAGCCAAAGCAATAGACAAGCTGGGGATCCTCGGCGCTCCCCTTCTGCTCCGGTATGGGGCTTCCCACGGGGCTGGATCAGCGGAGTGGGCAGGGGGCTGGAGATGCAAACATGGTAAAAATCAGGTCAGAGCCTAGGCGGGGGGCCCAGCCCTTTGCTGTACCTGCATTTTCTCTCCAGGAAGCTGGGCCTGGGTCCCGGGCCTGGCTCTCGGTGTGTGCTCATCTCCAGGAGCAGGAAGGGGGCTCTCTGCCTGCCCTCTGGGCTGGGCTGCCCACTGGGGGCAGGGGCGAGGCGCTCCCTTCCTGTGGACTGGGTTTCTGCAGGCAGGTGCAGGTGGTTGGGCCTGCAGGCACTTGCAGACAAGCATGCAGCTCTGACACTAGCCCACCCAGGGCTGGATGCGAAACCATGAAGGAAGCTGCTCTCAGTCACTGAGCCAGTGCCCCAACCACCTGCCGCTGGACGTGCTGCCTTGGAGAGGAGGCCCTAATGCATTCTCGTTATTTTAACACCTCCAGGCCCTTCTCCTTGGACACGGGCTGGTACCCTCAGCATCCTGCCCACAGCCCAGCTCTATCGCTTATGTTCTACCCATGTACAATTTCAGTTTGATTAGGCACTTCTTGTCCTGAACTGTGATGGAGTTGTGCTGGGTGGCTGCTGTGCTCCACCCCAGCAGTGGTCGCACTTCCCGGGTGGATGGGGTGCCTTGGGCAGGGGATGCTGCGTGCAAATGGCAGGGCTGTGGCTATGCTGCCAAAGGGCAGAAGGTTGGGCCCTTGCTCTGATGTGCCTCTCCCTCTGCCTGGCAGGGAGAAGCGGAGGGTGATCATCCCGCCTCAGCTGGCTTACGGCAAGCGAGGATCCCCACCTGCTGTCCCAGGTAACTGCCGCCTCCGCGTCTGCCCAGCCTGGCTGGATGTGGGATCTTCCTTAACTGGCCTGAGTCTCAGAGCCAAGCCCTGGTGCCCCCCACCCCAGGGCAGAGAGCACTAGGCTGATGTTAGGTCCCCCCCAGCCCTCTGGTTACCCAGCAACACCTGCTACAGATTCTGCTCCCTGGTGAATTCAGTGCCAGGCTGACGGACAGCCCCGGAGCTGGACGTTGTGGCCCGCCAAGGAGCGAGGGAGCTTGGGCTCTGTAGCCCCTTCAGTCCTTGGCTTGCCTGGAGAGGCTGCCAGAGCTGACGTGGCAGGGCTGGGACTCCCCAGAGCTGCAGCTGCCTCTGGTTTGCTCTGGGCAGGGCAGCGTGTGGGTACCCTGGTCTGGGGGAGCAGTGCTGTCTGGTGCCCTCCCATGAGCTTGGGCAGTGACCACATGCCCAGTGCCAGCTGTATCAGGACCACTCCCACCTCTGCCGCGTGTGCGGGGGAGCCCAGCTCAGCCATGCCCCCTCTCTCCCCAGCTGACGCCGTGCTGCAGTTCGACGTGGAGCTGGTTGGCCTCTCCCGGGCCAGCTACTGGCAGAAGGTGACGAATGACGTGCTGCCCCTGCTCTGCATCGGGCTGATCCCGGCTCTGCTGGGCCTGATTGGCTACCACCTCTACCACAAGGCCAGCAGCTCCCGGGGGGCCAAGAAGAGGCTCAAGGAGGAGAAGAGAAACAAGGCCAAAAAGAAATAAACGTCCCCTCCCCACAGTATCAGCACCTGCTCCGTGGCTGCTTTTGTCAGGGTCCCTGGGGAAGAGGGCCTGGGGGAAGCCCTTTGCTCCCCTCCGAAGGGGGGCCGGAGCAGCAGGACTGGCTTGAACCTGGCCAAGCCAGCTGACAGGGCAGGAGAGTGAAGGCATCTCACTCACAGTGGCCACCTGCCTGCCCTTTCCCAGGATCAGGCAATCCCAGGGCCGTGCTTCCCTTGGGCAGGACCTGGCCTGGAGGCTGCAGAACTGCACCAGGGTCACCAGCCTGCCTTGGCAATGCGGGGGTAGAGCCCTGTGCCTGGATGCCCCTCGGCTCCCCTACACTCCCCTGTCAGGCGTCACCACTGCGATCAGTACAACCCTTTAATGGCAGCTTCCTATGGGCACGGAGTGGGACAGCACCGCCGGGGAAGCGCTCGCTGCTCCTCACGCCCGACTCTCCCAGCCACGCGCGCCAGGCACAAGCTGCCACAGGTCGCAGAGCGCAGTTCCCAGCATGCCCCGGGCTGGGCAGGTGGGCGGCTCACAGGATGTGTGGCACCTCGTGGGCAGCCTCGATGACATTGTGAAGGGGCCGTTTTCGGTGGGCTTTGCCGGCGGGCCCAGGCGCACAGAGCTTGTGGTTGAGGATGAGCAGTGGGTTGAGCCGGCTGAGCACCTCGTCGCTCACCGAGATCCCGTCCAGGTACTGCTTGAGCAGCAGGCGCAGCTTCTGGTTCTCCTGGCGCAGCACTGCCTTCTCCCGCTCCAGAGACAGCTGCTCCAGCTTCACCTTGTTGTACCTTTGCCAGAAGTGCTCCAGGCCCAGGTAATCCTGCATCAGCTGCAGTTGGAAGGACAGAGGAGAGCTGAGGGGGGGCTCCCACAATGCACCCCATCTGGTTCTGCTTGTCCCCTCAATTAAAGAGCGCATGGTTCTCAGCAACCTTCTCCCCAGCCGCCCAGTGCGGCACACGCTCCACCAGCTATGCCAGCCTGCCTCTAGGCACCCCCAGCGTCTGGGTCCCTGCCCTCCTTCCAGCACCCTGATGGGGAGGGAGGGGGTCCAGGTTTCACCCCTTACCTGGGCCAGCTGCTCCCCAGGCTTCTCCAGGGAGACTTGCTCCAGCTCCTCCTGCTCCTCCCTGCTCAGCGAGGAGGCGTAGAATGGCAGCACCTTCTCCTCCTCGGTCTCCAGCTTCCGACACATCTCGGCCAGCCTCAGGGTGAGCTCTGCCTGCGGGGCAAGCGAGGCCTTAGCGGGCCGGTTGGGGACAGCTCGGCGAGCAGTGTGCTCTGGACACCAGGAGGGGGGGCTTTTCCTGGGGGGTGCTGGATTGTGTTGACAACGCAGGGGTATGGCAGGAGAAGTGTCTCCCTGGGGCCAGGAAGGGATGATGGGTTTGGGGGAGGCGAGTCTCCCACCAGCCAGGCTGCATGGCTGGGACTTCTCTCTCCTGTCTGTCCTGGACAGGGGCAGCTGTGAGCTGCATTTGGCCAGTGCTACTCCAGGCATGCATGGGAGAGCAGGGCCCCCGTGGGCGGGGCAGAGGCCTCTCCTGCAGGGTTAGGGGAACTCCGGCCTTTACCTTTTCTAGGACGCCCCTTAGCTTCTTCAGGGCAGTGCTGCTCTCCAGGGTGAGCTTGGCCAGGTTGCTCCTGGCCTTGGCCCTGGCCTGGTTCATCTGGCTCTTGAGCTTCTGCAGCTGCTTGAGCACAACCTCCTTCTCCTCGTGCACGCGCCGGTTCTGCTCCTCGGCCTCCCGCATGTGTGCCGCGATCTTGCCTTTCAGGATGCCAATGGAGTCCTGGCAGGGAAATGGCGCCCGGAGCAGTCAGTGAGTTGCTCAGCTCACCGGGAACCCCACGACCCCCCAAGAAGGCCTGTTTCCTACAGCCAGGGCTTGGGGTGGGGCAGCCTCACTGACCTGAATTTTCTGCAGCTTCTTCATCTGCATCTCAATCTCCTTGGAGCTCTTCTCATCCTTCATCTTGAGGGCCTCAAATGCAATCTTCCGGTCCTCTGTTGCCTCGGTGTAGTTCTTCAGCGCCTGCTGGAACCGCTTCCACAGCTCCTCCACTGTGCCCTCCAGCTGCACACGCAGATAGTGCTTCTCCTCCAGGTTCTGGGGGGGGGGAGAGACATGTTAGCCCCTCACCCACCCTGAGCCACCAGCGTCCCCTCCCCTGACTCCCCAGGCCAGCCATGCCTGCAGAGCCCACCCCAAGGGCAGGAACCCAAACCCCAGGAGGGGAGCTCCCCCCCTCCAGTCCCACTGGGACTGGGCAGCCCCCTAAGCTGGCAGTGGGGAGGACCTTGTGGTAGAGATGGACTCTTGCCCATACCCTGTGCCTTAGCAAGCCCTGCACACATAGGAGTGTGAGGAGGAGGGGCTCTTCACCAGAGTCCGCCACCAGCTGCTGGCTGAAGAACCAGAGGAAGGCTGGTGTCACCAAGCCCCTCCCCTGCCCCAGGCTGGCATGGAGCAGCCTCAGCCCAGACCTTGTTCTTGACGTCGTCCCTGGTGCTCTGGAAGTCCAGCTTGGCCTCGTATTCGCTCTCACTGAAGTTCTGCTCCAGGGCCAGCAGCACATCCCGCAGGTAGCGGCTCTCCTTGTCATGGTGCTCGATGATCATCATCCTGGGGAAGCCGCAGGTGAGCCGCCAGGGGTGAGCCAGCATGGCCCGCAGCGGGGAGGGGAGAGCAGCTGATGGCTACCCAGAGAGCTCTGGGGAGCTGCTCCACGGGGGGCTACAGCTGGGGCTCAGCACAAGAGCCTCATGGCCAGGGATGAGGGCTCATGGCCCTGGGGCACCATCAAGCTGCCTCCCCATCCCTATGTTCATCACCTGCCTGTCTGTGCCCTCCCCCAAAGTGGGCGATCCTCTCCCCCCCCCCCCCCCGTACCTTTCTGTCTCAAACTCCTTCTTCAGGGCCTCCAGCTCGGTGTTGTAATCCTCATCCAGGTACCTCAGGCGGCACCGCTGGAGCTGCAGCAGCTGGTCGATGTTGTGCAGGTGGCTGCACAGGGCATGAGTGTACTGCGCCTCTGCCTCGGACAGGTCCCTGGCCAGCGACTGTATGGATGACACAGAACACTCAGGCGCTGCAGCGCCGGCCCCAGAGCCTCCGAGCGCTGTTACCCCAGCGAGCTCAGCGGCAGCGAGGGCTGCAGGGTGCATGGGACCCTGGTTTGAGCACATTTGCCCTCCTGCAGCACTTCCTCTCCTTGAGGGGGCATTGCTAGCCACTCTTCCAGCCCTGTTCATGGACCCACAGCGCTACGCACCCCTCCCAGCTCACCCAGCTGGGACCCCCACTGCTTACCCGGATGACACTGTCCTTGCAGTCCACCACCCGCTCAAAGGTCTGGCTCAGGATCTCAATGTCCTTGCGCAGTTCTCTGGCCTTGACTTCCCGCAGCACCGTGCGCCACTGCAGGTTGATTTTATTCATGTTGAGGGCGCTGTTGTGCTCCTCCTTCGCCAGCTTGTCCTGCCGGGTGGGTCACAAGGTTACACTGGCCGGGTGGGAGCACATCCCAACCACCTACCGGTATCTAACTAGCTCAAGTGGAACCTGCAGCCCCAAGCACTGCGCAAGCTCCAGAGACTCCGCCAGCTCCCAGCAGCGTGCGACAGAAAGACTGACGGGGACGCCCATCACGTACCGCACCGGTTCAGCATTACGAGGGGAGAGCCCGGCGCAGTCTGGGCAGAGAGCCCGGCTCACACGGGAGAACGAGGCCCCGGAATGACAGCTCCCTTGGGGGGACGTTTCAGAAGCAAAATTGTAGGTTTCGATTATTGGCCCAAAAGTTGACATTTTCTGTCGAATGCCCCCACCCTCCCCAAGCCATTTTCCTGCCCAGCTCCAGGTCCCAGCTCGGCTCCCAGCGCCCAGGGGGCAATTCGCAGGTGGCACTAAACGGGCCCTGGAGCGGGGCACCCCGCCCCGCCTGCGCCCCGGGCCTCGCCTTCAGGAACTGGGTGAGCATGTCCTCCTTCTTCTTGCTCAGCTCCTCCTCCGCCAGCATCTTCTGCTGCATCAGCAGCAACCGCTCCTCCTCGCTCAGCACGGCCGCCTTGCGCCCCTTGCGTCCCTTCTTCGGCATGGCTGCGGGGCTGGGGGGAGCCGGGTCAGATGCTGCCAAGGGGGCGCCCCCCACCCTGCACAGGGTCCCTGGTCAGAACCCTCCTCCCCTGCAGATGGCCCCCTCCCCCCATGGGCCCCCTGCCTCCAGGGGCCCCTCCCCCCAGGGTGCCCCCTATGGGCCCCCGGCCCCCTCCCCCCATGGGCCCCCTCCCCCCATGGGCCCCCTGCCTCCAGGGGCCCCTCCCCCCAGGGTGCCCCCTATGGGCCCCCTGCCTCCAGTGTGCCCCCTCTGGGCCCTCTCCCCCCATGAGCCCCCCGCCTCCAGGGGCCCCTCCTCCCACGGGCCCTCTGTCCCCCACGGGCCCCCTGCCTCCAGGGGCCCCTCCCCCCACGGGCCCCCTGCCTCCAGTGTGCCCCCTATGGGCCCTCTCCCCCCATGAGCCCCCCACGGGCCCCCTGCCTCCAGGGGCCCCTCCCCCCATGGGTGCCCCCTACTGGCCCTCTGCCCCCCCGGTACCTCTTGATCCTCCCCCCTGCAGCAAGTCGCGTCCCTCTGTCTCCTAGCAACAGCCGCTTCCGTTGGAGGGGCGGCCCCTGCGGCCCGGGCGCTGACGAGCGGTCGCTCTGGGAAAGAGGGAGGCCCCAGGCTGGAGTGAGCGACCCCTGCGCCTGGAGGACCCGCCGGGCCCGGCGACCGCCGTGAGGTGGGGGAGGGGGGGAGGGGGAAGGGGATTGCAGTGAGGGGGAGGAGTTAGTGGGGGGAGGGGGAGGGGGATTGGAGGGGGAAGGGGATAGTGGGTGGGGAGGTGGGGAAGGGGATAGCGGGGGAGGGGGGACAGGAGAAGCAGGAGGAAACAGTTCCCTGACCCCTTGCAGGTGCAGCCTGGCCCCCCTGGCTCCCGGCCCCTCTCCCACCTGTGAGCGTCCCTGCACCTGCAACCCTCCCTCCCCCCCCCCCGCACACAGTGTCCTGTCCAGCCCCCCTGGACATCCCTCCCCCACCTGCCACTCTCCTCGCATGCTGCCAGCCTCTTCCTCTTTTTGGGTGGAGCCTGTTCCCATGGTGGCGCTGGGACCCCTGGTACCAGCTGCTGCTGGACCCAGCCCAGGGCCGAGCCCTGCAGAGCAGAGCTCCGCATCCCGGGCCCTGCCAGCTCCGCCATGGGCACAGAGGGATCCCGGCCAGGGGAGACGCCAGCGGGGGCCAAGGATCCAAAAATCTCAGTAGTGGCCAGTTCCAGAGCTCCCTGGTGGGAAGGAGCCTGGGCTAGCGAGTCAGAGAAGGAAGCCAGGACTCCTGGGTTCTCTTCCCACGCTGTCCGGTGGTTAGAGCAGGGGCAGGAGCCAGGACTCCTGGGTTCTCTTCCCACGCTTTGGTAGGGGAATGCTGTCCGGTGGTTAGAGCAGGGGCAGGAGCCAGGACTCCTGGGTTCTACTCAAGGCTCGGCCATTGACTCACCATGTGACCTTGGGGGAGGCACATCCCTTCTCTGTGCTTCAATTTCCTCATCTGACCAACCCCCCAGGGCAGGTGAGGTTCAGTTCTGGTGTGGAGCCCCCCTTGGGTGGGGTGCTGGGATTGATTCTTCTCGAACCCAGTGCTGCCCACAAGCCCAAGGGGGATCAGCATAGAGGTGTCTCTAAGGGCCCCCCGCCATGCTCCCCACCCCACTACCCTGTCCCCGTCAAGTGGCTGCTTTGGCATTGCAGGTGCTTGACAAAGGACAGCCAGCAGAAAGCACGGTGCCCATGCAGAATGAAGTGGGGGAGGGGGCTCATAGTGTTGTTGGGGATGGAGATTCAGGGCCCCAGGCTGTCCTGCAGCTGAGAGCCATGAAGCCCAGAGAGGGAGGCAGGTGGGTTTGAGGCCGGGACTCAGCTGTGTCAGTTATTAACAATACCGGTGTCTGTCATTGCCTGGCCCTGCAAAGCGCTAGGAACCCAGTCAGCCCCCTTCTGTGCTGAGCCCCCGGCAGACGGAGCTGGAGCTGGTTAACCAGGTGTCAGGCATTCCCCTGCCAGGCCGCGAGCGGCCTTGGGTTCAGACTGGCTGGCTCAGGGGGGAAATGGGGCACAGGGTTTTGCCCTCTGGTGGCACCGGCTGTGCTCCAGCCCCAGGTCACGAGTGACCCAAAGTCATCCCTGCCAGGGGTGCAGAATGGGTTTGGGGGTCTTCGGTCAGTTCCCGCTTCCCAGGCTCCCACATCACAGTCAGACCCTTCGTGATTAGTCACCTCATCCATTGCCCCCGTGGTAAAGGTCAGGCTGGGGAGACCAGGACGCTGGGGCGTGGGGCAGCTCTGCCCTTGGCCCCTCACCCCATCAATCCCCCTCCCAGGCTGGCTTGGTTCCTTGGTAGGGGGACACCTTGCCCCGGGGGTGGGATAGCCATGTAAATGCACCTGCCCTGGGGAGGGGGGAGGGGGGAATTGGGGTTATTCTTTCGCTATTGTTTTAATGTGGGGTGTTTTTTTGCAGCACTGTTGTCATGGTAACTGGCGTGGGTTTAATTATATGAAGAGAGGCCAAATCCTCTCCCTCCCTGCATCATTTTATGCCCTCGCCCCACCTGCCCCCTTCCCCCGTTTGGGGCCAGTCCAATTTGGCCCATTGCAGAGTCTGGGCCAGGAAGGGAGGAACCAAGAGTCGACCTGTCCCTGAGGTTGGTGGCACCTGGATCCCACGGCAGGATCCCGTCTCCCCATAACGCGCAGCCAGCTCGCCTCCCAGAGCATGGGGCTCAGAGCTTCCCCCCTCCCCTCCATGGCTCTCCAGCATATCTGCATTTCCTCCTGATGGGAAAAACACGCGCAGGAAGCCGGAGTCCTGGAATTTCTGAGCCGTTCTGTGCAATCTCTGGACTTCCCCCGGCCGTCCCCCAGCTGCATGGCTCACTCAGCCCTCCCCCTCCTTTTCCCACCTTGGGCGCTTGCCACCGGTCCCAGCCAGGGAGTGGGCCTCACGGGGGAGGGGGATTTGTGGAACAAATGGCCGGGACTGGCACAGGCAATTCCATCCCGATCTCTCCAGGGTCTGGCTTGGCCCAGGGCACCAGCGCCTCCTGCTGGGAGAGTCCGGGCCTGCAGCAGCTGCTGGACACAGGGGACTTGGGGTCTTCACAGAAGCCGCATCAGCCCCCGCCTCTTTCCAGCTGCCCTATGTTCCCGAGCAGACGGGCAGCGGGGGCGAGACAGCAACCCAGGGCGTGCTGTCCCATGGCTGAGGAGCAGCCCTAAAATAACCACCCCCCTCCTGGCTACTCCAGTCCCGGTCTCTTCCAGCAGGAGGCGCTGTACAGACGGGCTAGCACGGTGCACTAGGTGCTAGGACGAGCCAGACCCTGATGTGTTCCAGGCCAGCAGCTCCCATGTCTAGACCAGGATCGTTATGGCCTCGGAGGGACCCCTGGAAAGAGTCAGGTTCAGATCTGTTCTTCTGGAGGCCGCTGAACAAAAGCTGCCAACATGCCAGCCCCTGAGAGAGCCACTCCCCGGCACCTCCCCCCAGCTACCAGCCGGGGGATTCATTGCCAAGGGATTTGCATGGGTGAGTAGCAGCAGCGCTGTTTACCGTCCAGGCTGGAGAGTACCTGGCAGGCCCCAGGTATCTCGCTCTCCCCTCTAGTGCTAGGGGAAAGTCCCAGGTCACCTTCCCAGCAGCCAGGCTCCCTTCCCAGCAGCCAGGCTCGGTCACATGGAATCCGGGATCGGAAAGTGCCTCCTAAAGGGCCTAGTGACGTTTCCTGTTTCCATCCGTGGAGCTGACTCCCTGGCTTCCTTCTAGCTGCATCAGCTCTAAGTGCCTGCCCCAGTCAGCCTTTCTGAGTTGTCCGAAAGCACTTACCCAGCGCTGTTCAGCCACCAGCCTGATGGGGAAACTGAGGCACAGAGATGGCTGCAAAGTGACTCACCTGTGATCACACAGCCAGTCACGGGCAGACCCCCAGGAGTCCTGACTGCCAGTCCTCCACTCTAACCACTGGACAGCACTCCCCTCCCACTGCTTCAATCACATGCCCCCTACTGGAGCTGGGAACAGAACCTAGAAATCCTGACTCCCAGCTCCGCCGCCAACTGCTAGACACCGCTCTCCTCCCAGAGCTGGCAATAGAATCCAGGAGTCCGGGCTCACAGATCTCGCCCCCCCGGCCCCGGACTCATTTCAGGGTGACGTGCATGGTGCGTGTGTCTGTGGCGGGGGTAGTTTTCCTTTCAGACAGTGAACTAATGGGCGATTAGTCCCGAGAAGCGGGGGCCTGGGGTTGTTATCAGACCGGTGACCTCCGCTGGGCAGGAAGGGCAGAGCGCTGAGTAATGGAGAGTTTGGAGCAGCGCCCATGGGGAAAGCCCAGATCCTTCCTCCAAGCTCCCCTGGGCAGCCAGGCCTCCCCGCTGCATGGAGACGGCTGGAGCTGGCACAGAGTCCATGGGGCTGGCTCCAGCTCCTTGTGGGCACCCAACACTGTGCAGAGCCACGTGGGCAGCCCGAGGAGCCAGGGTTCAGCTCGTCCGTGCCGCCACCCTGATTGCTCTGAGAGCCTGTGCCCAGCTCACAGCTGGGGCTGCATGGAGCCCCTTCCCAAGCTATCCCCAGGATCAGGAGGCTGAGGCGTGGGCACAGGGATGAACAGCTGGCGTGGGGTCCTAAGCAGTGCCCAAGGGTCCAAACGAAGGAGCGTGCCCCTGGCTACCCCGGTGCCCAGCCAGGAGGACCTGCCTGCAACCAGGCTCCCTAGGTGAACATTTCCATGTTAAACTTTAGTCAGGTCCGGGCCTGTCCAGCAGGGCCGGCTCTAACTTTTTGGCCGCCCCAGGCAAAAACGAAGAGCGCCGCCCCGCCGTAACACCCCCCCACCAGCACCGCGCCGCTGACCCCCCACCGCGCCGCCGAAACCAACACCCCCCCGCAGCGCCGCGCTGGGCTGGGCCGCCCAAACACCCCCCCAGTGCTGCGCTGGCGGAAACCCCCCCCCCCCATCACCGGGCCGGGCCGCCCAAATCCCCGGAACGCCGGGCCGCTCAAACCCCTGCCCCAGCGCCGTGCCTGGCTGCCCAAACCCCCGCCCCCCCGAGCGCCGGGCTGGGCCGCCCAAACCCCCCCCCCAGCGCCACGCGGGTGAAACCCCCGCCCCCCCCCCAGCGCCAGGCCGCACCGGGCCGCCCAAATCCCCAGAGCGTCAGGCCGCTCAAACCCCCGCCACAGCGCCGCGCCAGGCCGGCCAAACCCCCGCCCCCCCGAGCGCCGGGCCGGCCAAACCCCCGCCCCACCCCCCGGAGCGTAGCAGAGCGCCGTGCCGGCCAAACCCCCGCCCCCCACAGCGCCACACCACCAAAACACCCCCGCGCTGCCCGGCCGAAACAAAACAACAACAACAAAAAACCCTTGAGCGCCCCCCCACCACCCCAACATTGGCTGCCCCTTCTGAGGTGCCGCCCCAAGCACGTGCTTGGTCGGCTGGTGCCAAGAGCCGGCCCTGCTGTCCAGCCTTTCCTAACAACCCAGCCTGCTGGGCAGATAGCCCTCAATGCGTGGGGTGGGGCTGGTGGGATTGCGGTGCACAGCCGGGACCCCCAGGAGACAGCAACAGAGCCTGCTGCTTTATCTGTCCTGGTGCTGCTAAAACAACCCCCCGCCCCCATGCAGATGCAAATACACTGGGGCAACAAGGCTTAGAGCACTGTAGCTTATTCCAGTTCAGGAAGGGAAATGAGCCGGTGTGAGGCACCTCTGCACCCCAGGGCTCCTGCTGGAAAACCGTCCCAGCACAAACCAACACAGTTACCCTGGTCGAACATCCTAGTGCAGCCCAGTCCTCAGAGGGGTGGGGGTGAATCGGGGTGGGGGGGCCCTGCCGATGCTGCCAATTCAACTCTGCCCCAAAACGTGACATTTAAAAAAAAATATTTCACACGCTTCAAAGACAATCATCCAGTATTCAGAGTAGCAGCCGTGTTAGTCTGTATCCGCAAAAAGAACAGGAGTACTTGTGGCACCTTAGAGACTAACAAATTTATTAGAGCTTAAGCTTTCATGGGCTACAGCCCACTTCTTCGGATGCATATAGAGTGAAACATATATTGAGGAGATATATATACACACATACAGAGAGCATGAACAGGTGGGAGTTGTCTTACCAACTCTGAGAGGCCAATAAAGTAAGAGAAAAAAAACTTTTGAAGTGATAATCAAGATGGCTCAGTACAGACAGTTTGATAAGAAGCAAGTGTGAAAATACTTACAAGGGGAGATAGATTCAATGTTTGTAATGGCTCAGCCATTCCCAGTCTTTATTTAATCCTGAGTTGATTGTGTCTAGTTTGCATATCAATTCCAGCTCAGCAGTCTCTCCTTGGAGTCTGTTTTTGAAGTTTTTCTGTTTTAAGATAGCCACCCGCAGGTCTGTCATAGAATGGCCAGACAGGTTAAAGTGTTCTCCCACTGGTTTTTGAGTATTATGATTCCTGATGTCAGATTTGTGTCCATTAATTCTTTTGCGTAGAGACTGTCCGGTTTGGCCAATGTACATGGCAGAGGGGCATTGCTGGCACATGATGGCATATATCACATTGGTAGATGTGCAGGTGAACGAGCCCCTGATGGTATGGCTGATGTAATTAGGCCCTATGATGATGTCACTTGAATAGATATGTGGACAGAGTTGGCATCGGGCTTTGTTACAAGGATAGGTTCCTGGGTCAGCGTTTTTGTTCAGTGATGTGTGGTTGCTGGTGAGTATTTGCTTTAGGTTGGGGGGTTGTCTGTAAGCGAGGACAGGTCTGTCTCCCAAGATCTGTGACAGTAAAGGATCATCTTTCAGGATAGGTTGTAGATCTCTGATGATGCGCTGGAGAGGTTTTAGTTGGGGGCTGAAGGTGACAGCTAGTGGTGTTCTGTTATTTTCTTTGTTGGGCCTGTCTTGTAGGAGGTGACTTCTGGGTACTCGTCTGGCTCTGTCAATCTGTTTTTTCACTTCAGCAGGTGTGTATTGTAGTTTTAAGAATGCTTGATAGAGATCTTGTAGGTGCTTGTCTCTATCTGAGGGATTGGAGCAAATGCGGTTATATCTTAGAGCTTGGCTGTAGACAATGGATCGTGTGGTGTGTCCTGGATGGAAGCTGGAGGCATGTAGGTAAGTGTAGCGGTCAGTAGGTTTCCGGTATAGGGTGGTATTTATGTGACCAACGCTTATTAGCACAGTAGTGTCCAGGAAATGGACCGCTTGTGTGGATTGATCTAGGCTGAGGTTGATGGTGGGATGGAAATTATTGAAATCATGGTGGAATTCCTCAAGGGCTTCTTTTCCATGGGTCCAGATGATGAAGATGTCATCAATGTAGCGCAAGTAGAGTAGGGGCGTTAGGGGACGAGAGCTAAGGAAGCGTTGTTCTAAGTCAGCCATAAAAATGTTGGCATACTGTGGGGCCATGCGGGTACCCATAGCAGTGCCGCTGACTTGAAGGTATATATTGGCCCCAAA
This sequence comes from Emys orbicularis, assembly GCF_028017835.1. Taxonomy (NCBI): domain Eukaryota; kingdom Metazoa; phylum Chordata; order Testudines; family Emydidae; genus Emys; species Emys orbicularis. The sequence continues at coordinate 23,823,340 of NC_088701.1, forward strand.
TGTGAAATAGTTGTGGGTGAGGACAAAGTCACAGAGTTCAGCCACCAGGTTAGCTGTGACATTATCGGGGATACTGTTCCTGATAGCTTGTAGTCCATATTTGTGTGGAATATTGGTGTAGAGGGCTTCTACGTCCATAGTGGCCAGGATGGTGTTTTCTGGAAGATCACCGATGGATTGTAGTTTCCTCAGGAAGTCAGTGGTGTCTCGAAGATAGCTAGGAGTGCTGGTAGCGTAGGGTCTGAGGAGAGAGTCCACATAACCAGACAAGCCTGATGTTAGGGTGCCAATGCCTGATGGGGCTTCCAGGATTTCCAGGTTTATGGATCTTGGGTAGCAAATAGAATGTCCCTGGTCGGGGTTCTAGGCATGTGTCTGTACAGATTTGTTCCTGTGCTTTGTCAGGGAGTTTTTTTAGCAGATGGTGTAGTTTCTTTAGGTAATCCTCAGTGGGATCAGAGGATAATGGCCTGTAGAATACCCCTTACAAATTTGAGGTGCAATTTGCAAAGCTGAGGAGAGCAATTGTTGTTCCATTACCGACTAATGAAGTGTACATGTTTGTGGAAAGAATTATAAATCCAAATATGATAAAACGTAGTGAGAATCTCAGAATAATTGCAAAAGAAGTACTTGTGACTTGTAAATTTATATTTAATAGATGGCAAATCTTACTGCTAATGCCTTGTTTAAAAATTTAGGGCAAGAAAACAAAATTAACTCTTAAAGGTGATCGGGGTGTTTTTCAAATCTGAGGTAGGTATTCAGCACCATAAACCATCATCATCACCACTCAATGTGGGGGTGTCATTGGCTCCTGCTCTCATAATACCATTGTTATGTCATCCAGTAGAAACTGGTTTGAAAGGAATAATCAGCTTGCGCCCCCCCCCCCCCCCCAGCAGGGTTTGCAACCCAAATATTGCGACATGAAGACCGAGGGACAATGGTTCTCAAAAGTGGCCTCTGCATATGGTTGTTTGTCATTCCTGCTGCCGCGTCCCACCCCAGGGGTAGTCGGCTCTCAAGGGCAGGTGACGTGATTCTGAGCCAGGGCTGGATCTTGCAAAACCTGGGCTCCCATTGTGGGCACTTGCAGGCCAGAGACGGGAATGTGCTTTGGGGGGGAGAGGCCAGGCAGAGTTCTCCCCACCCCTCTCCTATCACTGCCCCATCTCTTCCTGCCCCCAACCAGCTCCCTCCCAAACTCCTCTGCACTTAGTCACGCTGGGTGCTCCTGCCGTCTCAGCCCCCATCTATCCCTTACACCCATGTGCCCCCGTTTCCCATCCTTTCCCCCAAGTTCTCATGTTTCCACTCTCATGTTCTCCCTCTCTGCTACCCTAGTACTCTGCAGCCCCTCAGTCCACCTCCCGTACCCCTCTAGAGCCTGCCTTGAAGTCATTAAAGGGCTACTATCAATTTTAAGAATCCAGTATCATCAATGGACACATCCAACTCAGGTTGGTAAAACATCTGCAAATAGATCATCCAGACCCTGAGGATTTCAGCTGGACATAAGAACACAAGAACGGCCAGACTGGGTCAGAGCAATGGTCCATCTAGCCCAGGATCCTGTCTTCCGACAGTGGCCGGTGCCAGATGCTTCAGAGGGAATGAACAGAGCAGATACTTATTGAGGGATCCATCCTGTCCAGTCCCAGCATCTGGCAAACAGAGGCTTAGGGACACCCCGAGCATCGGGCTGCGTCCCTGACCATCACGGCTAATAGCCATTGAATCTGAGTGACTTTGCCCCTTTGATTTCTCTCTTGCGGGGCCGTGAAAATCTGTGGTTACAAAACATTGTCCGGCTGATGCCAGAATCCCATGAGGTGCTGGGGGCTGAGCACCTTGGAATCAGCGCCTGGAGTTTGAGGGGTGTTGAGCCCTCCTCCCCCGCCCCCATGTGCTGAGTCACCTCCCCTTACGGGACCCGCATTCCGGAATTTCCAGCCGGGAGGGCGGCCAGGCCAGCCGGAGAGGGAGGGAATCTCCCTGATTGCATTGGAACTATTGTTCTGCATCACTAGTTGGCGGGGGTGGGGGGGGAGGGTAAGGTGGGAACTCGTGCGGACCCGTTAATTGGCTGGTATTTAAGTCTGTTAAGAAACTCCTCAATCAACAGTTCAGCAGCGGGGCCAGGCGGAGGCGCTGCCCTGCGACCCCCGGCCCGAGCCCGTCCCCACGCGGCTCCCAGCCGGGAAGGTGAGGCAGGGGAGGGCAGTGCTAAGGGAGTCTGTGACTCAGGACCTCTGCCATTGGCTACCAGACAAGAGCCCTGCCTGTCTGATTGGCTAGGGGAAGACCCACCCCTGCCTGCGATTGGCCGGGTATGTTCTATATCAAGGCAGCGCTGGTCCCGCGCCCCAGTTCCCGTCCCTGCAGGGCTGCGGCGGGTCGGAGCGAGGGGCCCGTGGCGGGGCGCTGCAGAGCCGCGCGGAGCCGGACCGGGACCCCCGCCCCCCTCGCCATGCGGGAGCGGAGGAGCCCGCAGCCGGCCGTGGCCCGGTGCAAGCTGGTGCTGGTGGGGGACGTGCAGTGCGGGAAAACCGCCATGCTGCAGGTGCTGGCGAAGGACTGTTACCCCGAGGTGAGCGCCGGCCCCGCGAGGGGCGCCCGGGGGGGGTCCCTATAGGCTTCGCGGGGGATGCCCGGCCCCTGGCACGCCTCTGCCCAGCCTCCCTGAGCCGTGCTGGGTCCCCCGGGAGCCTGCGCCACCCAGGGCGGGCTCCGGGGCTGGCAGCCTGGCGGGGGTCTCTGTGGCAAATGGCTGAGCCCCCCCCGGGGAGAGGCCGGTGCGGGGGGGTTAATATGGCTCTCTCCCCCCTGGGCTGGTATGAGGGGCAGCACCCCCCCCCATTCCCTGGGCTGGGGGCTCTGGGGCCCGGGTGGTGACCGCTGCCCGCTCTCCATCCCAGACCTACGTGCCCACGGTGTTCGAGAACTACACGGCCTGCCTGGAGACGGAGGAGCAGCGCGTGGAGCTGAGCCTCTGGGACACCTCTGGTAAGGAGCCCCCCTTCCCCCCCAAGCTGGGCTGGAGCTGGTGGGGTGACTGGGGTGGGGGCTGGCGGCAGGGGAGGCTCCTTCATTCTCTGGGAATGTGTGTCTGGGGGTCCCTGCAGATCCTGCCCCCCCCCCCCCAAGCCTAGAATTGGTTGGGTTCTATGGGGGGGGCTCCTGGTGCAGGGTGGGGGGAGTGTCCACTGCAGGGGAGCGTGTGAGGAATTGAACAGGGAGCTCTTGGGGGAGGGGGTCAGTTGAAGGCATGCAACCCCCTTTTGGGTTGCTTTAATTCTTTAAGGGGGGGGGTCCCCTACCATTGCAGGGGCAGGCTTGGCTTTGCCTCATGCAGTCCCCTCCCCCTGCAAGTCCTGCCTAAAGCAGCTCATTCAGCCCCCCATCCCCCCCCCCCACAGTGGGGATGGGCTTTCCCTGGCATCTCTGAGCATTGGGGGCTTGGCTTGGGGGGGTGGGGGGAAACCATGTGCCAGCTCTGACTGACCCCCACCAAAGACAGAACCCAAATAGAGTCGGAGAAACAATAGTGGCCGCATTCTAGGGGGGCTGGGGGCAACCCGCCACCCCAGGGACCCTGGTCCTGCAAGAGCAGAACTGGGGCCGGGGGGTCTGTGATGCTGGAGTCTCCAGCAGTGGGTCTAAGAGCCGCTGTCCCCCAGACTGCTCCCATCCACCTGAGTCCCCTGCACCCACCTCCCCGGTGTCCATGGGGTCCCTGCAGCCCAGCTCCCCAAGCCCCTGGTGACCCCGGGCAGAGGCAAACTCCCGGCCCTGAGGACAGGGTGTGCTCCTCCCCTCAGCGCATCACTGCGGCTCTGCCGTGGAAGGGGGGAGCAGGGGTGTTACTGGGGGAAATCCCAGGTCAGGAGGCTCCTGATCCTTCTTGGGAGGAAGGGGGGACAGGTCCCCTAAAATGAAGGGGGGGAGCCTTGGCTGACTATGGAGGTCACATTGGGGAGCCCCTGCAGCAGGGATGCAGCCCCCTCCCTTGCTGCTGCAGCATCCCCCCCTCCGGAGGGGGGTCCCAGTCTCGCTTGGATCCCCCTTGTTGCTATGGCGATGCGCTGGCGCAGGGAGCGCGGCTGTTTGCTATTCTGAGCACAGAGCGTCTGGGCTGCAAAACGCTTGGATGCTGCTTCCGGGGGTGGGGGAGGGCACCCGGGCCTTCCCTCCCCCTGTACACCTGGGCCATCCTTCTCCCCCGGGGGTACACGGCCCCCTCCCCACCAGCCTGCATTCCGCCACCCCCGGCTCCCTGGCGCTGCTCCCCTCTGGGGGAGGCAGCGAGTTATATAAACGGCTCCTGGAGGCTCGGATGAGAGGAGCCTGGGATGCTGGGCTGGATGGGGAAGGACTGGGGGCTGCGAGGGCCCTGGCTGTACAGCTGTATCCGGGGGGGTCAGGCCCCCCAGCTTCATATGTGGGGGGTAGGGGCATGTGAGCCCCCAGGGCAGCGCCCCCTGCTTGGGAGGGTCCTGCTCCCCCATGGGACAGATCATGGGGGCTGGTTCCCGGCAGCTTCTCTCCTCCCCCTCCCGGCTCACAGCAGGGTGAGGGGGTGACAGACTCACTTGTGACCCCCCCTTCCCCCCCACAGGGTCCCCATACTACGACAATGTGCGCCCCCTCTGCTACAGCGACTCGGACGCCGTCCTGCTCTGCTTCGATGTGGGCCGTCCCGAGACCATGGACAGTGCCCTGAAGAAGGTGAGGAGCCCCCCACACACCCTGCCTCTTCTCTCCCCCCATGACAGATCTGACCACTGTGTAAAGCGGGGAGGGGAGGAGTGGGGGGGCCCTGGGGCAGCTGGCCCCCAGGCAGGGATGTGGTGTTGGGCTCCCAGCCAGCGGTGAAGAGCTGGTTACAAGACGAGGCACTGGGGCCCCTCCATGCACCAGGCAGGGCTGCACTGCTGGCGTGGTCTGAGGGTCCTTCAGGGCAGTTGGACACACCCCCCCCCCCCCCCCCGGGTCTCTGATTGCAGGGGTGGGGTATTTCATAATGGGAGGGCCGGGCCCCTCTCATGAGGAGCCAAACACACCTGTGCCCCCAGACCTGCTCTACAGCTTGGGGGGGCGCAGAGGCTAAACCTTGGGGGTGACCCCTTGGGGGGGAGCCTCTTCTGCCCCACTGGCTGAGAGCAGCGTGCCACTCCCCTGGGCGCCAGTGCCGCCTGTCTGTCCTGCTGCTCCTTCCACTTCCGGTTGTGCTGGGGCGGGGAGAGGGAATGTTTCTTTAAACCCCTTTGCCAACGTGGATCTGACATTTTGTACAAAGACTCAGACCTGGTGGCACTGCCCAAAATGACCCCCCCCCCCCAAGTAATTCCTGGCTCCCCATCCTGTGCTCAGGCCACTAAAGCCAGCCTTGCTCCCAGGTCTAATCCTGAGGGGGGAGGGGAGGTAGCTCTGACTGGGTGTTGGGGTGAGGCTCCCATCTGAGCTGTGCTGTCACCAGGGCAGCCCTGTGGGCCCCACACCCTTCTGGTGACGGGGACCCAGAGAGGGCGTGGGCAGGGCAGCTGATAAGCCCTGTGGGCAGCAGCTGAGTCACCCCAGGGGCTTTCCCTGCAGGCTCTAAGCCCAGTGACAGCAGCTCTGGGCGCCTGACTCACCCCGGGTTTCTCTCCGCAGTGGAAGACCGAAATCCTGGACTACTGCCCCAGCACCCGCGTGCTGCTGATTGGCTGCAAGACGGATCTGCGGACTGACCTGAGCACCCTGATGGAGCTGTCCCACCAAAAGCAGGCGCCCGTCTCCTACGAGCAGGTGAGTGGGTTCAGCTAGTCCCTGCCCCCGGCCAGGGCTCAGCATGACCACAGTGCAGCCTGGGGCGGTGTCCCAGGGTCCGGGGCTGAAGCTCTGAACCAGAACCTCAGCTCAGCCCCAAATCCACCTGGGATGTGAGCCTAGCCAGCAGCTGCAGGCCTCGCTGCCCGGCTCTGGCTGATGGCTCTTTCCTTGGCTGGGTTACAGGGCTGCGCCGTGGCCAAGCAGCTGGGAGCAGAGAACTACCTGGAGTGCTCAGCCTTCACGTCCGAGAAGAGTGTGCACAGCGTCTTCCGGACAGCATCCACCATCTGCCTGAGCAAGGCCAGCCCCCCGCTCCCCAAGAGCCCCGGGCGCAGCTTCTCCAAGAGACTCCTGCACCTGCCCAGCCGATCCGAACTCCTCTCTTCCACCTTCAAGAAGGAGAAGGCTAAAAGCTGCTCCATCATGTGACGGGGCTGGGCCCCAGGGCAGGGGCGGACGGACCAAACCCTGACTCTGGCCTCCGGATGGTCTCGAGCCGATGCTACGGGGGGGTGGGGGACAGGCCAGATGGGGGGCGGTGACACCTTGTCCCACAGAGGCCTTTAGTTTCCCGACTGGCCCCGGCAGCCCTGGGATCAGCCCTTCACCATCCCAGCGCTTCGCACGCAGACTCGGCACGCGTTCTCTGAGGAAGAGATGGAGGCGGGGTGACAAGGCCCTGGGGTGTCTCAGCACAGAAGGACCTTGGCAAGCAGCTACTCTTGACCCCCCCCTGGAGCCAGGAGGCCCCGTCAGCGGGACTCATCCATTTCGTTGAATGCCCACCCGGTGTCTGGCTGTGACACATCCCCTCCATCTGCTGCTTGTCTCCAGAGCTGGCTGCTTCCAACCTTGCCGTTACCTGCCTCCCAGCGTGGGGGTGGCTCCACCTTCACCTGTCTGGGGGGGAAGGAGGCAACTGGTTTATAGACTTCTTCTCTGGGGGGGCCACCTGTTCAGTGTTCAGTGTTATTAAAAAGCTTATTTATTATGGAGAATAGAATGGCTCAGTCGTGCGGCAGGGGCTCCTGTGGTGTCTGTGAAGCGTCAGGTTGAACACCCCCCCCCCCGCCACATACACACCGTGTACAACTAATGATTTAGCCGCAGAAGTGCCATCTCCTTCCCCAGCCAGGGTCACTAAGGGGGACAGGGACTTGCCCCAGCTTGCGTGCAGACTGGCAGAGCTAGGAGCGGAACCCAGGAGTTCTGGCTCCCAGCCCCTTGCTAACCACTAGTCCCCAATGTGGGGAGCCAGGGGGCTCGGAGGAGCAGCAGTCTCCCTCCCAAGCCACGGCACCTCCAGCAGGGCTGCGGTGACACCCAGTTCCTGTCTCTGCCTGGGTGAGCAAGCGCCTGAGCGTGTCTGGCTGGACACTCCACCCTGGATGCCACCCCGTGCAAATGAGTCACCGTCCCAGCAGTGGGGCAAAGTCCGGCCCCAGGCGTCGGGGGAGGTGTCACTGACTCACAGATCATGCCGGCTCTTGGCTCCATGGGGGGTGCCCCTTTCAGTGTGACAGCTCTTCGCGGGGGTCCACTCTCTCCTGGGGTCAGGCCCCTCCACCTCCTGGAGCCGCACCTCTCTGAGCCTTAGCATGTTTGTCTCTCGCTATGGGCCCCCTCAGGGAGTCCCCTCGCTCTGGACCCCCCGGGCTTCCGCCCCCGAAGGGGTTGATGCTACCCTGTTCTCTAGACCACAGCGACTCCCAGCCAGCGTAAAATGAGGGTTTATTGAGAGTTGAACACAGCACAGGAAACTTTCAGGGCCTCAGGCCTGGCTTCTCTCAGCCCAGCACATCCCAGTCTCTCTGCATCCAGGTGGGCTCTGCCTGCTCCCCCTCTCCAGCCCAGAGCCCCCTGCTTCCCAGCTGGGCATCTGATATCCCTGGCCCCAAGCCCCCCCTCTGTCCATTGTCTTCTCTCCAGGTAAACAGGGTCGTAAACCGGGGCCTCCTCTCCTTGCTTCTGTCCTCTGGCTGGAACGGGCTGGTTGGGTCACTGGGTCCTCACTCTGCAGCCCATTGTCCTCCCACTGGCCAGAACCGGCTGCGACTCCTGAGCTGGGGTCTCCGGGTCAGGGTCTCAGGTCACCGGTCGTTGGGGTCTCCATCCTCCAGGCCATCGGCTGGGTCCCCAAGTCCTCTCTCCGGTCCTCTGCAAAACACACTCCCTCTCCCCTCCCCTCGTTAAACCAGTAACACCCAGGGAAACTGAGTCCCACCCCCTCCGCCTGCAAACCATTGAAACCCCACCGAAAACAAGAAAACCCCCCACTTCGTCACAGGAGGACAGGCCAGATCCCTGAGGGGCGGGTGCAGCACCCGCTGGTGGCAGAGACAGATGAGACTTGGCTTCAAGGAAAGTACAGGAGCCTGGTGTGGCTGTGCACAGAACCCCTGGTTCACGCTCTTCCCCACGGCCCTGAGGCTGGGGATGGGGATGGCTGGGATGAATTTCAAGGGGTGGAGCACGTTTCATGCCTTAGTGAAACAGCTGCTGCCCTTTGCCCTCTTACCTGCTGGGTGGGCATGATGGCCCCAGAGCCCCCGCCTGCGGGGACAGCAGGGCCCTCTCCGGAGCCGGGATGAGCTCAGCTCTGTTGAGCGGCGGAGCAGGAGGGGAGGTGATCGTGCTGCAGGAACCGCAGGGTTCGTTCGCCTGGCCCGGGGCAGAGCTGGACGCAATGGCTCCAAGTTAAAGCTAGGCCCTTCCCCTGAGAACGGAGGCGTGTTGAGGGGGATTCGCCAGTGGACCGAGGGATGGCTGGAATCGCTGTCTCTGGGCATCTTCATGTGCCCCCTGGCTGCCCTGGGCCCGCTCCGGGCAGCAGTGACAGGTGGTCTCTGGCCTTGGGTGGGCGGGGGTCAGATGAGATGATCTAAGGCTCCCTGCTCATGTGATGAGCGGGCCCCAGCCAGGTGGCATGGAAGGCCTCACCCAAAGGAACAGCTGCATGGAAGTACCTGTCTGCCAGGCTGCGGAGGGGGGTGCTGCACCCCTGCGCTAAGAGCTGCTAGCGGGTTCCAGTCAGTGCAATGGGGCTGCTAGGCAGAGCCAGCCGGGCCCTGGGGCTTATAGCAACTCCTCTTCCTGGGGCATAGACTGCTGGAGGAGCCACAGCTGCCTGCCCCCTCAGCCCAGCCCCTCCTTCACAGCGATTCTGGGGGGTGGAGGGTGCGCTGGGGGCTTGGTGGGGCCAGCCCTAGGAAGGGTCCCATTGCCCCTGGAGCTGAGACTGCGGGTGGCTAATGGTTGGAGGGGAGGAGGAGCCTCTCCTTAGCCCAGCTGGAGGGCAGGGGCTGCTGAGGCTCTGAACCACAGGCCATGTTGGGCCAGTAGCCAGGGGATGCCCCTCTGTGGGCAAGCTCAAGAGAGGGCTGGGAGACCTGGGCCATAGGCTGGTGGGACCAACCCTGGCCTGGCTGAGGGATGGGCTCAAGGGGGCTGCCCTAGCTCCGGCCGCCACATTGAGGAGCGTCACCGAGCGCCCTGCTGCCAGCCGGGAGGAAACGGCTCGGTGCCTCCCGCAGGGCCGAGCAACGGGGAGCCGAATGCACGTAGGCTGATTGGCGTCGGCAGAGCTGGACTGCGCATGTGGGAAGAGCAGCAGGGGCTGCTAGGCAAGATGTGGGCACAGAAGGTGGCTTGGGGGTGCTACACGGAAGGGGTAGCTGGGGGCAGTAGTGGGATGGGAGGGTAGCAGTGGGGATGGGGTCAGCAGGGCAGGCTGGGGGCAGTCGTGGGATGGGGGGTAGCAGTGGGGGTGGTGTCAGCAGGGCAGGCTGGGGGCAGTCATGGGATGGGGGGCAGTAATGGGGGCGGGAGAACCAGGGCAGGTTGGGGGGGGTCAGCAGGGTAGGCTGGGGGCAGTAGTGGGATGGGGGTTAGCAGTGGGGGTGGGGCACCAGGGCAGGCTGGGGGGGTGTCAGCAGGGCAGGCTGGGGGCTGTTGTGGGATGGGGGGCAGTAGTGGGATGGGGGGCAGGAGCACCAGGGCAGGCTGGGGGCAGTAGTGGGATGGGGGGGGCAGCAGGAGGCGCTGTCTCGGACTCAGCCCCTGGATGAGGGACGGGAACTACATTTCCCAGCATTCCATTGTCGGGCCGCGCGGTGCCTGCTGGGAGCTGTAGTTGCGGCATGGAAACGCTGCCTTCCGGCCAGCCGGGCCGGGCCGGACTCGCTTTCCCGGCATGCCGCGCGGCATCGTTCGCTGCTCTGCGCGGGGCCCGGCGTGAGGCGCTAAGATGGCGGCTGCTGCGCAGGGGCTGTGAGGCCTAGTAGGAGCCGGGGAGGTGAGCGGGAGGTTGGGGAGCCCGGACTCCTGGGTTCTCTCCCCGGGGCGCGGGGGAGGGGAGCCCGGACTCCTGGGTTCTCTCCCCGGGGTGGAGGGGAGCCCGGACTCCTGGGTTCTCTCCCCGGGGCGCGGGGGAGGGGAGCCCGGACTCCTGGGTTCTCTCCCCGGGGTGGAGGGGAGCCCGGACTCCTGGGTTCTCTCCCCGGGGCGCGGGGGAGGGGAGCCCGGACTCCTGGGTTCTCTCCCCGGGGCGCGGGGGAGGGGAGCCCGGACTCCTGGGTTCTCTCCCCGGGGTGGAGGGGAGGGGAGCCCGGACTCCTGGGTTCTCGCCCCGGGGCGGGGGGGAGCCCGGACTCCTGGGTTCTCTCGGCGGGGTGGGGGAGCGCCCGGACTCCTGGGTTCTCTCCCCGGGGCTGGGGGGAGGGGTAATGGGTTTACCGTTAACACCAAATTAAAAGGGTCCACGCGCCGTGAACCACCCAGACCCCCATGGCTCTCCCCAGGCCATAGCAGGGAAAGACCCCAGGCCCCGCTTCCAGCCCCCCTGAGCCAGCCAGCCCCCCATGTTGTGCCCTGTGTAAGTCTTGCGGGGGGGGGGCAGTGCCAGGCCTGAGGAGCCCAGGGAAGAGCTGGTCCCCCCCCCCCCCCACTGCTAACGGCTCTTCCTGCCCCTCAGATGGCTGGGGAAGTGCCCGACAAGAAGGAGCGGGACCTGTCGCCCCCCAAGGAGGAGAGGAAACGCTCGCGCTCCCCGGACAGGGATCGCGACAGGAAGAGCTCCCCGTCCAAGGAGAGGAAGCGGCACCGGTCCCGGGAGAGGAGGCGGGGCAGCCGGTCCAGATCCCGCTCCAGGTCCAAGTCAGCAGAGAGGTGACAACCCCTGGGCCGGGCGGGGGGAAGGTGCCAGGTTTGGGGCTGGGCCTGGGGCTTTGGAGGGGGCTTGGGGGGCTGCTCGTGGAGTGAGGCTGGGTTGTAACTGGTTCCCTGGGGCTCTGCCCTCTCAGGGAGCGGAGACACAAAGAGCGTGAGCGCGAGCGGAATAAGAAGGATCGTGAGCGGGAGAAAGATGGACACCGGCGGGACAAGGACAGGAAACGCTCCAGGTAAACCCTCACGTCCCCACCTGTCCTGGGAGTGCAGCCACCTCTCGGGCGCAGCACCACACTGCAGCACTGCTCAGGCATCCCTGGTTGTCAGGTTAAAACTGGACATGAGCAGAGGCCGACTGACCCTGTGGGGCAGCAGAATGTCCTTCCATGCGCTGGGATATGGGGGGATGTTGGGGTTCTTGCCGTCACGCTGTGGAGCCCGTAACGAAGGGCTCTGGTGTCACTTCTCCAGGAGATGGCGGCTCCAGCAGCACGACGCCTCCTGCCCCCGAGGTGGGACGCTGATCGAGGTCCCCTGCTGAGCCAGCAGCCCCACTTCCTGCTTTGCCTGGCAGGGCCTGCTCTCAAAGGCTGGAGCTGGCTGGAGCCCAGCCCGAGCGTCCCTAATAATAATAATAATATAATAATTGGAGGTATACCTATCTCATAGAACTGGAAGGGACCCCGAAAGGTCATCGAGTCCAGCCCCCTGCCTTCACTAGCAGAACCAAGTACTGATTTTTGCCCAAGATCCCTAAGTAGCCCCCTCAAGGAGGGGCAGTTTAGCAGGCCAATGCTCAAACCCCTGAGCGATCCCTCCTCCCAGGAGGAAGCTGGGTGGTTTTGGAGTAAGTGGGAGCCATGGGGCGCTAGAGCCCTTGCCGTGATTGCCGAGTGTGGGTCCAGGATCAGTGGGCTAGTGGTCTCCAGCCCTGGCGGATGGGGGGCATTGGAGGTGTCAAGCCGGGGGTGGAGCTGGGAGCGTGTCTCATGTTCGTTTTTTCTCTCACTCAGAAGCTTGTCCCCGAGCCGAGGCAAAGACTCCAAATCGCGGAGGGAACGAGACTCGCGGAGGGGGGAGGAGGAGGAGGATGCGGCGCTGAAGAAGGAGAAGGTGGGAGTGGGGGTGGGAAGGCACCAAAGGGCTGAGAGGCCACGGGAGCTGTGCTGGATGGTAGTGGGGGGTATCTGCCTGGACTGGCTCCTTGTAGTGTGCAGCGGGCAGGCGGTCCTCGCTCCTGCGTCTTGTTGGTCCTGATGTTCAGCCTCTGCGCTCTCCCTCTGTGCGTCCTCTGGGTTTCTTCCTCAGGTCCAGCCCCCCCCTCCCACGGTAGCAGTTGGGGCCCTCCCTCGAGCCTGACTATTCCGTCCCTGTCCCCCAAGCGTTTCTGCTGCTCGTCTCTGGGCCTTCCTTGGGAGCTCAGGGCTGAGGGTGGATCCCAGGCAGGTCTCCCCAGAGCCCCCTGCGGAGGGGCCGCGGGCGCTCTGTGAGTCAGGAGGTGCGTTCCCTGCACGTGCAGCCACAGACTTGAGTCCCCGTCCCCACCCCCCGTCCCATTGCAGCCTCATGTCTGGCTCAGTCTCCTGGTGTCCACGGTGCATTCCAGGCTGGTGCAGGGAACCCCCGAGCACTTTGACGCTCCAGGGGGGTCGCTTGCTGCCCCCCCTCCCCGCACAGCTTGCGGCAGCTGGGCTGAAGGGTGTGCCAGCAATCCTGGCTGAGAACGAGGGTTGGCTCTGGGGACGTTAACTCCCTGTGTTTCCAGGCCCAGCCTCTGTCTCTGGAGGAGCTGCTGGCCAAGAAGAAAGCTGAAGAGGAGGCCGAGGCCAAGGTGAGAATATGTCCTCCCCACCCCCATTGTAGGGGCATCTCCTCCTCCCCCACTGCTGCGGCAGGGCAGACGTGGCCCCTTTCCCCTTTGGGTCTGGAGGCGGTTGGGGCACCAAGCGGATGGTTCTCAGCCTGATTCCTGGTGGGTCTATTGCCCCCCCAAAGCTGGCTGTGACGCCCCCGGGCTGGCAGCCTCACCAGAGTGGGCCAAAGGGTCCAAACCCCCCTTCCAGGGCAGGCTGCGTGGGTGCTGGCCTGCGCTGCCCTGGCTCTGGGGACAGCCCCAGGGCCATGCTCACTGCCCCCTCTGCCCTCCAGCCCAAGTTCCTGTCCAAGGCGGAGCGGGAGGCCGAGGCGCTGAAGCGGCGTCAGCAGGAGGTGGAGGAGCGGCAGAGGCTGCTGGAGGATGAGAGGAAGAAGAGGAAGCAGTTTCAGGATCTAGGGAGGAAGATGATGGGTATGTACCCCTCTCCTCCAACACGCTCTGGGCGGCCCTGCTGCAGGGGAGGACACCCGGGGCCAGCCAGCCCTGACCGGTGCTGGGGTGAAGGGAGTGAGGCTGGGAAGGAACGCCCTTCCCCCCCCCTCCCTGGGTGTGTGATGTCCTGTGTCTGCCCCCCTCCCCCCCGCAGAGGATCCCCAGGAGCGCGAGCGCAGGGAGCGTCGGGAACGCATGGAACGGGAGACCAACGGCAATGAGGATGAGGAGGGGAGACAGAAAATCCGTGAGGAGAAGGACAAGAGCAAGGAGCTGCATGCTATCAAGGTACCCGCCGTACCTGGGGCTCCTTGGGAGTCGCAGCGCTGCCCCCGCCCCCCCTCCATGGCAAGTGCCCAGGAAGAGGGGTCTGCAGCTGGGGGGCCAGGACTCCTGGGTTCTATCCTGGCCCTGAGGCTGGGATTCAGGACTCCTGGGTTCCCTTCCCACTGGATTCGCTGTGTGACCTCAGATGAGTCCCTCCCCTTTTCCAGGCCTCATTTTCCATGGGTTCAGTGAGACAGTCTCTCTCTTCTGGGGTGGGGCTGGAGGCTGACGGCTGACGGCTGGGCTCCCCACACAGGAGCGGTACCTGGGCGGGATCAAGAAGCGCAGACGCACCCGGCACTTGAACGACCGAAAGTTCGTCTTTGAGTGGGACGCATCGGAGGACACGTCCATCGACTACAACCCACTGTGAGTAGGGCGGGGCAGACCGGACAGTCGCTGCTGGAGTGCAGCCCCCCCCACAGACTGGGGTCTGTAGGGGGCAGGCACGGGGCAATGTTGGGGAGATGGAAGCACACAGAGGCTGTCCATACAGGGGTGGGGGGAAATCATCTAGCAGTGCTGGGACTGGGGGCTAGTTTAGTAGAGCAGGGAAGACGGAGAGCCAGGACTCCTGGGTTCTTTCATCCATTCTGGGAGGGGAGTGGGCTCTAGTGGTTGGAGCTGGGGGGTCAGAACTCCTGGGTCCAGGAGAGGAGTCAGGCTAGTGGTTAGCGCAGGGCATGGGGGAGTGTGGGGGTCAGGACGCAGCAGTCCCAGGGAGGGGGAACTCCCTGCCCCGAGGGGTGTGAAATAGTAGGTTGGCCAGCTGCACTGGGGTAATGGGGATCAAACCTGGCCCCTAAGCCTGCTCTGAGTGGCGCCCCCGTCTGCTGGGGGGCACACTGCGCTGAGATCTGCCAGGGGGTCCCGTGCCAGCAGGCTCTGTCTTCTCCCACAGGTACAAGGAGCGACACCAGGTACAGTTGCTCGGCAGGGGCTTCATCGCCGGCATCGACCTGAAGCAGCAGAAGCGGGAGCAGTCGCGCTTCTACGGGGACCTGATGGAGAAGAGGCGGACGCTGGAGGAGAAGGAGCAGGAGGAGTGAGTAACCCGCTGTGGGGTCGGGCTCGGGGGCCAGGACGGAATGGTCAGCTGGCACGGCTGGGGCTGGGTTACCCCTTCTCTGGGGATCCTGGGCTGGGTTAGGGTTGTGCAAGGACGGCTCGGGATGCTGGGATGTGGAGCCTCTGTGGGTCTTAGGGTGGCCCAGTGCATCCTGGGACGTGTAGTCTCTGGGCTGGTTGGCAGAGTGAGTGAGACCTGAGCTGCTCCCCTCCCTGGTGCCAGGGCCCGGCTGCGCAAGCTGCGGAAGAAGGAGGCCAAGCAGCGCTGGGACGATCGGCACTGGTCCCAGAAGAAGCTGGACGAGATGACGGACAGGGACTGGCGTATCTTCCGCGAGGACTACAGCATCACCACCAAGGGGGGCAAGATCCCCAACCCCATCCGCTCCTGGAAGGACTCCTCCCTGCCCCCCCACATCCTGGAGGTGATAGACAAGTGTGGCTACAAGGTGAGAACCGGGACCTGCCCCGCAGCCTCCTGGGACAAGGGGTGACTGGCCCTTTGCGGGTGGGAATCCAGATCCGAACTAGGCTCTTGTGGTGGGAGCTGGGTCCGGACCGAGGACTCTTGTCTCTGGCGGGGGCAGGGAGTGCGAACAGGGAGCCAGGACTCCTGGATTCAGTTCCCAGCCCCCTGATCTCTCCTTGGTGAAGCCAGACTTGGGCACAGGGGTCCTTCTCCTTCCTAAGCGTCTCTGTTCTCCGTCCATCCAGGAGCCCACCCCCATCCAGCGCCAGGCCATCCCCATTGGCCTGCAGAACCGCGACATCATCGGCGTGGCTGAGACCGGCAGTGGCAAGACGGCCGCCTTCCTGATCCCACTGCTGGTGTGGATCACGACGCTGCCCAAGATCGACAGGTGAGGCCGACTGGCTGCTCTGCCTTCCCTGAGCAGAGGAGGGGTGGCTGGCCCTGGTACGCCGGAGGCCTGGGGGACAAGAGGGGCTTCCCAGGGTGTGGGAAAGGTTGGCTCATGGGGGAAATGGTCCCACTTGTGCTCCGTCGCCCGCAGGATCGAGGAGTCAGACCAGGGCCCCTACGCCATCATCCTGGCCCCAACCCGTGAGCTGGCCCAGCAGATTGAGGAGGAGACCATCAAGTTTGGGAAGCCTCTGGGTATCCGCACAGTGGCTGTAATCGGGGGCATCTCCCGGGAGGACCAGGGCTTCCGGCTGCGCATGGGCTGCGAGGTGAGTGCCGAGGCTGCGGGGGTGAGGGGCTGGGCTTTGCGGTCTCTGACCCTCCTGCCACCCCCTGCAGATTGTCATCGCCACGCCTGGGCGGCTCATTGATGTGCTGGAGAACCGCTACCTGGTGCTGAGCCGCTGCACCTACGTGGTGCTGGACGAGGCGGACAGGATGATCGACATGGGCTTCGAGCCCGACGTGCAGAAGATCCTGGAGCACATGCCCGTCACCAACCAGAAGCCCGACACCGACGAGGCCGAGGACCCGGAGAAGATGCTGGCCAACTTCGAGTCGGGCAAGCACAAGTACAGACAGGTCAGCAGGGAGAGGGCCAGGGCCCGCGGAGACACTGCGGCCAAGCACAACCCCCGGGAGGCTGGGGCCAAGGGGAGCGGGGCAGACATGGGGCTGGGAGCCTGGTGGGGGGGGCGAAGTCCTGGACCCCCAAGTGGATGCTGGGTGAGCACAGACAGGCCGGTCGAGGAGCAATTCAGCCCTTTCTCCCCTGGGTCCCAGTGTGTCCTGGGCCTGCCTAGCTGGGTCCCGTACCCCCTCGCTGCCCAGGAGCGGGCTGGAGGGAGGGGCAGCAGGGGAGCCCCCGGGAGCTGCTGCACTCACGGGACCTCTCTTGCAGACTGTGATGTTCACGGCCACCATGCCCCCGGCGGTGGAGCGCCTGGCCCGCAGCTACCTGCGCCGCCCTGCCGTGGTCTACATCGGCTCGGCCGGCAAGCCCCACGAGCGCGTGGAACAGAAGGTCTTCCTCATGTCCGAGGGGGAGAAGAGGTATGAGGGTGGGCTGGCAGGGGCCGCTGCTGGGGGGGCTCTCGCTGGAGCTGGGCTGCAGGTGGGGGCAATGCAGGGTGTCGGGAAATCCACCAGGTTCCTACGGGGTGGCTCTGGCAGGGGCTGTCCTGGAGCACGGTGAGGGAATGGGCGGCACTTTGGAGGGCAGCCTGGTGAGGCTTGTGGGGGCCTGAGCTTGTCCTGCTTGCTGACACACCCCTCTCCGCCCCTCCCCAACAGGAAGAAGCTGCTGGCCATACTGGAACAGGGCTTCGACCCGCCCATCATCATCTTCGTCAACCAGAAGAAGGGCTGCGACGTGCTGGCTAAGTCCCTGGAGAAGATGGGGGTACGTGCCAGTCCCTGAGGAGTGTCCATGTCCACCCTGCGGGGCCAGGGCAGGGCTGAGCCTGGAGCCGGTTCCCCTGGAGCCGGTAGTCCCAGCCCCTGCCTGTCTGGCGGAGCCCAGTGCTGCTCCGTGGGTTGGGTGCGCTGAGCAGCGTTAGAGTCCGGTGGGAAAACAGCCAGACCCCTCAGGTCAGCGGGGTCTCCTGCTGCCCACGGGGCTGCCTTGCGTGCGCCCTGGCGTGAGCGTGCAGAGCACCACGGGGCAGCGGATGGCAGGGGCTGGGTACGCAGCTGCTGCCGCTGTGCCAACCCGTGGGCAGGAGGCGGCGGCAGTGACTCGGGTTCAGAGGGGAGGGGTCGGGTCGACCCAGGTGATGTTGGGTCTGGGTCAGAACTCAGAACTAGGCCTGACCAGCCCTCTAGGCTCAGGGGTTCCTGCTGCTGACGGCTTGGCCTGGTCGCTTGAACTCGCTGTGAGTTACTGCCACCCTGTGGGAGGATACTGCCGGAGTCACATCCAGCCTGTGGGGCGCCTCCTGCCTCCCTCTGCAGAGCCCCATGTGCCAGGATCTGCCTTGCCAGCCTGGGGCCTCTGGGGGGGCTGCGGGGGGAAGGGCGCCCATTCCTTAGTACTGCCCGATTCTGCATCCAGCCCCTTCCCCCACTGCCCTGCAGACAAGCCATCAGCTGGCAGGCTCCAAGCCCAGGGGCTGTTGGGTGCACCCTGACAGGAACCGTGTGATCCTCACCTCCCTCCTGCTGGCCCCATGCTGAGCTGTGGGCGGCACTGCGGTCAGCTCCCGCCCCAGCCCTGCACTACGGTCTCCCCTCTCCCCCCCGCAGTACAACGCCTGCACCCTGCACGGCGGCAAAGGCCAGGAGCAGCGAGAATTCGCCCTCTCCAACCTGAAGGCCGGTGCCAAGGACATTCTGGTAGCCACGGATGTGGCTGGGCGTGGTATCGACATCCAGGACGTCTCCATGGTGGTGAACTACGACATGGCCAAGAACATCGAAGGTGAGTCCCGGCCGTGGGAGCAGGGCTGGCCTCGAGACAGGCTTCCCCGGCCCCACTGCGCAGACCCCTCTCCTCACAGCTAAGCGCGGTCGGCCTGGCTCAGCACTTCGATGGGCAACGACCAGGGAAAAGACAGGAAGCTGCAGGGTGGGGGGCTCAGGGCTGACCCTGCCCCATGGTAGGGGCGCTCTGCTGCTGCATGCACCAGCTTTCAGAGGAGACAAACCAGGGGGTCGTTAAAGATCCCAGGGCAATTGATGAATCCTGACATCCTGCCTGAATTCCAACAGTTGGCTAAACTGCTGCTGTGCCGCTGCCATGGCCCACCCCAGAGGTGGCTGCATTTCAGTGGCAAATCACCATCTGACCGCGGTGCTTCTCTGCAGATTACATCCACCGTATTGGCCGCACGGGCCGAGCCGGCAAGAGCGGAGTGGCCATCACCTTCCTGACCAAGGAGGACTCCACAGTCTTCTACGACCTGAAGCAAGCCATCCTGGAGAGCCCGGTGTCGTCGTGTCCCCCGGAGCTGGCTAACCACCCCGATGCCCAGCACAAGCCGGGCACCATCCTCACCAAGAAGAGACGGGAGGAGACCATCTTTGCGTGAGTCCCAGGGAGCCGCGGGGCTTCGACAGCTGGGGCCTGGCTGCCTAGTTGCCGTCTACTACCAGCCAACAGACTTGGGGCTGCCTGGCCTTTGTAACCAGCCTCCCCCTTCAGCGGGGAGCTCTGCAGGTCGTCTGCCGCCCCCAGCCCCTCGGTCGAGGCGGGACTGATGGAGGAAGAGCCCCCGTTTGGGGCAGCAACTCTGTCCTTGTGTTCCCAGGCCTGAGCTTTAACCGGAGCCTGGATCCGGAGCCAGGCCCCTCAGGCTGGGTCCTGGTGCTCCAGCGAGGGCAGTGATTGCCAGGAGAACACCTGGGACCAAACTAGACTGGCTGTACCCCGCGGGGTGGGGCTGTGCCTGGCTCCTGGTCCCCATCAAATCCACGCACGGGACACTCCTGACTCCCAGGAAGAGTGTCAGGGGCTGGGCCCTGTGCAGAAAAGCTGGGACGGAGCAGTGACCAGCCAGCTCCTCCCTCCTCCTCCAGCCTGTAGCCTCAACTCGCGCGGCCGAGCCCCAGGGGGGACCCTGGCCCCGAGGGGCAGAGCCCTCCACCCACTGGTTTTAAGGGGTTAAGCCAAACCCTTTCCACCTGAGATGTGGACAGTGGTGGGGGGAGGGGTGTGTGATCTGGCCCCTACTAGCTCCCAGGAGCTTCTGCTGGTACCTGCTGTCCTTTTGGGGGGAGGGGGTGGTCTCATTTGGGGGGGGGGGTTCCTGTGTTCCGGTGGGACGCGGTGCTTGGGCCCTTTTTTACGTATACATTCTTGTTGAATCTGAAGCGAAAAGCAGGAATAAAGCTGCCGAGAGCGTCTGTGTGCACAGGACACTGGTCATGCCTCCCCCCTCCCCCCTTGCAGCTGGAGGGGTGCCAGGGAAGAGCCAGGCCTGTGTCTCAACCAGCTCCCACGCTGGTTCTCCACCTCTGCCTGCTTGGACCCCCACCATGCCCTCCGACCCACAGAGCCCATAGAAGTTGGGGGAGCTGCTGGATGCTTGAGTGGGACCCCCTGTGCTGCCAGGGCCACCTGCAAAGAGCTTTACCCTACATGGGTTTGGGGGCTGGGGGTTGGAAACAGTCCTTGTTCCCCCTCGGTGAGCACAGGCTGGGGGGTCTGGCGCCCTGCCCCTTGTCATCGTCCCCCCCCCCTCGGTGAGCACAGGCTGGGGGTTTCTGGCGCCTGGCCCCTTGTCCCCCCCTTGGTGAGCACAGGTGGGGGGTTCTGGCGCCCAGCCCTGGCTGGCAGACACACAAACACCATCTCTAAACTGCAAACACTTCTTTGTTAAACAGGCTACAGGTTGTTGGCAGTAAGTGCTTCCTACACAAGAGCTGTAACAAATCCGTGGCTGCTCTGTGGTTCCCGGCCCCCCGAGGGCTCGCCCCAGCTCCCCCAGCCAGGGGGGAAATCTCCCTCTGCCCCCCTCGGGCGCCCAGTGCCCAGTCCAGCCAGCGCGGGGCGGTGGGGTGCACTCCGTACAGGCTTCTCTGCGTCGTGGCTGGATGCTAGTGGTTACGGGTGTGGGCGGTGGGGCTAGGCCGCTGGATGTTGGGCGCAGACTGAGGAGGAATCAGGGCTGAGCCCCACTGAAAGAGGGGAGGGGGGCAGCATCCAGGCTCCTCACCCTCCCCTGGGGGTTTTTCACTTAGCAAATTGTGCCCTGTTAGCTGGACTCCCAGGCCCTGCCCCAGGGAGCCGAGCCCAGCCCCATGGAAGAGGGCACGGGGGCCGGAGGGGCTTGGAGCAAGCACTGCCAGCTATGCAGTTTCAACCAGGGAAACAGACCTGGAGCAGGGGCCAGCCAGTGCTTAGAACCCAGGTGTCCTGGCTCCCGACCTCTCCTCTTGCAGCTGGACAGGGTGGGAACAGCGCGGGGACCGGGGGCGTTCCTGCCTGGGAGATTGTCTGAGCAATGTCTAGCAGGGGCAGGGGGCCTGAGGACAGATGGCTTTTCCTCCCCCCCAGTTAGGTACAGCAGGGAGTGTGTGACCCCACCAGCTACCTCGGGGGCTGTGTTTGGGGGAAGGCCGGGGCGGGTCAGCCAGGGCTGTGGCTGGGAGGCCAGGCTCCGTGGGCCCATGGGGCTGGTTTGACAGCGGGGAGGGGGGTGGCTGAGGCCGGGGCCCGTCAGTAGCTGTCCTTGGCCCAGGGCCGGTTGCGTTGCCAGTTCCTGTCGTTGTGGGTCTGCTCGGCCTCGCGCTGCAGGAGCCGGTCCTGCGAGTCGTGCCCGTTGGCGCTGTGCAGGCCGCTGTTGTGGTGCCGGTGGGGCTGGTACAGCTCCGGGTAGGGGTCCGGGTACTCGTCCTCCAGGGGCTGGGAGCTGCGCTGCGAGGCGGCCGCCCAGGGCTTGCGGGAGGTCTCGCTCGCCTCGTCCGACTGCATCAGGCTGTCGTGCTCGAGGGGGGAGTGCTCCCCACCCCGCTCCCCCAGCAGCTGCTGGTTCTGGGGGGCAGAGAGACAGGTCAGGGCCCCCTTTCAGCTGGACAGAGAGTGGTGGCTGGGAGAGCAGAGTGCAAGGGGGCTCCCCCTGCCAAACAGCTTGGGGTGGGGGAGGGCTTGCCTCTCACCGCGGGGGGGGCAGAGGGAGCTGAGGCAACTTCTGGGGGTCCCGTGCCTGGCTCTGGGTTCCAGGGAGCAGTGGAGAGGGTATGCAGCAGGGCAAGGCGTTCTAGGGGGGCAGACAGACTGCGCCTGGCCCTGCCCCGGCCCCCTTAGCCACAGGCTGAGCGCTAGGCCGTGACCCCTCGCTCAACACGATACGGCCGCCTCTGGGATGTGGGGCAGCAGCTGGCAGGAAGGGACACTATCCCCCTGCGAGAGGGGGGCTCTGGGCAGAGCCCGTGTGTGAGAGCCCTGGTACCTGCAGGCCCGGGATGGCGGCGGGCGGCGTCAGGAGGGGCTGGCTGCCCAGCGGGTGCAGCGGGTGGTGTGTGGCTCTCCAGTACACCTCCAGGTACTCGGCCAGGTGCTCACAGGCGTCCTCCAGCTGGTTCTCGTCCAGGATCACGTCAAAGAGCTCCTGGGGGGCAGGAAAGGGCCTGCTCAGGGGGGCGGCTGGGCTGGGAGGGGGCCCGGAGCAGGCCCTGCCTGGGAACACCAGGCTGGGGAAGGGGGGGACACAGCCCGAGCTGTGAGTTCGCGGGGTCCCACCTCCAGCCCCGCACTCACCGGCGGGCACTGCACCAGCTTGTCGGCCGCCATCATCTGCACGTTGAGGTGCTTCACCTGCGACTTGCCCCGAGATTTGATCAGCCGCTGCAGCACCTGCCGGGGGGAGGGGGACAGTCACGGTCTCCTGGGCCAGGTGGAGCCCCCCAGCCCCATGGGGACCCCCCCGCTCCTGGGCCAGGCAGAGCCCCCCACCTCCATGGGGAGCCCCCCAGCCCCATGGAGAGCCCCCACTTCAGGCATGGATGGGAGGTCACTAAAGAAAGGCCGGGGGGGGGGGGGCACTCCTTGCTGCCCCAATGCTTCGCTAGGGGGCGCTGTGCTGCAGGGGCTCAGTAGGGCCCCCCCCCCTCCCAGCACAGCCCTGATGGTGCAGCCCGGCCCCTAGGCCCCCCCAGCCTCGCTCACCTTGGGCGAGGACACCTTGACGTAGACCACGATGGGGGCCAGCGAGGTCTTGGCCAGCTGGGCCGGGTGGTTGATGGTGTCGGCGTCCAGCACCACCAGCTGCAGGGCCTTGGCCAGCTCGAAGATGCGCTCGATCTCGCTCTGCACCTCGGCTGGGGGAGGGAGCGCGTGAGCCACCCCAGCCCTACCAGGCGGGGGAGGGGAGCACCCCTCCCTCCCCTGCGGCTCCCCGCCCCCTCCCTGGGGTGTGTCCGGCTGCACTGCCTGGGCGGTTGGGGAGGGGCTTTGAGCTCTGGGTCCCAGCAGCCCCTAGCCAATCTCTGCCCCCCCCCCCCCCCCACGCCAGGTCCCGGGGCGTCTGGTGGGGGTGGGCCGTGTCCTTTGCTCGGGGGGGGGGTGCATCTGGAAGCCTCCAGTCTGACCTGGGCGGGGGACCCCGGGGCAGGCTGCTGCCGCTCCGCCAGACCCCAAGGTGTGTGTGTGGGGGGGGGCTACCCCAGCTCTGCCCACAGCCCCCCGCCCGCGGCACGACTCACCGATGCTGGAGCGGGTGGCGGAGCGCTCGATGATGGCGCGCTTGCCCGGGTTGTTGAGGACGGAGCGCTTGGCGAGGGACAGGTCGGCGGTGACGCGGGTGATGGAGATCCTGACGAGGGGGAGAGATGGTGACATGGGGGCAGAGCCGGTCTGACAGTGGCCGGGCTCAGGGCTGCCCCAAGGGGGAGTCGAGCCTCAGGGTTCTGGGGTAGGGGGACAGACACAGCCAGGGGGGGTGGGGGGAACTCACCTGCCATCAAACCTGTGCTTGAGGAAGTCGAAGAGCGCTTTCTGCATCATGTCTGTCACCTGGGGGGCAGAAAGAGCCAATGCGGTCAGCCAGCCCCAGGGGTATGGAGGATGCCCTACGCCAGCCTGGTGCTCCATCCCATAGAGGGATCGTGCCCCTCCCCGGGGGCTGGGGGTCAGCGAGGGACAAGTCCTGTGGCAGCCCTTCCGCACGGGCACGGCTGGACGGCAGATGGCACCAGGGAAGGACGTGCCAGCTGGGACGGGAGTGAGATGGCGGCTGTGCCAGGATGCTGCGGCCTTGCCATCTGCTCGCCGCGGTCACGTGGGCCCGCAGTGGTGGGCAGCAGGGCTCTGGGGCGGGCGGGAAGGTGCAGGGGGCGAGCCCAGCCGGGGGCACGGACAGACAAGGACAGAGCCACTGGGCCTGTGTCTGTGCATCCAGGGGTGACTGTGTGCACCACTGCCCACTGCTGGACAGGGTCTGAACTGCTCCGCTGTGTGTCAAAGCCCCTCTCCTGCCAACAGCAGGCAGGGACTCTCCCTTAGCTGGCTGGCAGGGCCTGGGCTTTGGGAGCCGGGGCTCTGGGTTCTGGCCCCATGGTAGCTGCAAAGGCAGCGTCATAGGAGCACAAACTACTGGGGGGATCCAGGGGGGGCAGTGCTTACTGCATGGGGCGCTGTGCTGGGAGCTGACCAAGGTGTAAGAGGGGGGTGCCTGGGAGATCCCCCTGCCACATGGAGCCCTCGGCGGGGTGAGAGGTGTCCCCACAGTTTATTCCCTGGGTCCTGACCCACCTCCAGGCAATGGGGCTCCTCTCCCTCCTTCTGCCTCCCCCCAGCGATGAGGTATCTCCCCTTCCCTGAGCAACAGGGCTCCCCAAAACAATGGGGTTCCTGCCTCCCCTGGGGGCCCCCCCAATCTCGCCCAGTTCTCAGCCCACATTCCCCTTTGCCACAGACCCTGCCCCAGCACCTGCTGTGCCGTGGGGGGGGCATTGCCGGGGAATCCCCCCCCCCAAGGCTCTGCCCATGCCCCTCCTACCTCATATCCTTTCAGGGAGGGGCCCAGCAGCACCACTGGTCTCATGGAGGGAACCACGTCGTAGGGCGGGATGTGCTCTGCCTGCGAGAGAGAGAGGGGTTGGGGGCAGGTGAGGGCCCCTCAGCGCAGGGGGGAAACCGGCCCGGAGGCGAAGACAGAGGGACGCTGGATGGCCAGTTTGGGAGGGACCTTAGAACCAACAGGCTGGTGATCATCAAAGATCCCCAGAGAACACAGGTGTCCTGGCCAAATCTGTGCCCCCATAGGCCACTGAGGCCGGGCCTCCCTAACCCCCACCATGCAGCCTGAGTTGAACACAGGGATCTCTCCTTCCCCTCTGGTCCCAAACGGCTCCGCAGTTACATGCTGGCGTGCTCTGCCCCAGAAGTGGCTGCATTCCACAGCAGCACCCGCTCTGAGCCTGCAGGGGGTGCGCAGCGCTCACGCTGCCCCCTGCTGGCAACCAGGCAAAACCTGCCCTGACCACTCACCTGCTTTTGCTTCTGTTTAGCTTTTTGGAAAGGAAAGAAGAAACAGGGTTGGTGAAAGCAAATTGGGAGCCGCAGAGAGCGAGGCGCTGGGGGAGACTGAGTGTGGGGACAGCGGGGTCACCCTGGAGCCCCCCTGACTGCAGGGGGGGGTCAGGCCCCAATCCTGAGCACGGTTCCCCCAGGGTCACCCCGGAGCCCCCCTGACTGTGGGGGGGGTCAGGCCCCAATCCTGAGCACGGTTCCCCCAGGGTCACCCTGGAGCCCCCCTGACTGCAGGGGGGAAGCGCTAGGTTGCCTGGCCCAGCTTTGAGCTCAGCCCTCTCCCTTGGTGAGCTGAGCAGCAGCTGCGCCCCCCCTTCGTGCCTATCCCGGCAAGACCCAGCCCATGGTCCCCGCTGGCGGGGGCGGCCCAGGGTGCAGCCAGGGCAGGGCCACAGCACGGGTGAAGCCAGCGCCTTGCCCCAGGGGGATGTGGCAGGGTGGGACTCCTGGCACTGGCCCCTCGGCAGCCCCGGGGGGTGGGATCAGCCCATAGGGCCCCTCCAGCCTGGCCTGTGTCCCCCCCCATGTGGAGCTGGGCAGTGAGTGGGGAGGGGCGGTGTGCAGAGGTGGGGAGCTGGAGCTGGGCAGTGAAGGGGGAGGGCAGGCTGGGGGGCCAGATTCTGAGGGGAGGGGCAGTGTGCAGAGGTGGGGGAGCTGGAGCTGAGTGTGAAGGGAGGTAGGTTGGGGGAGGGGCTGGGGTTGCATGTGGGACCTGCCCACCGGCCTGTGCTGCAGCCGTTACCTAAGGACGGGGGAGGTGATCGCCGCTTGCTGGGGTCCCCGAGGCCGGAGGCGTTGCCAGATCTCCTGGGGAGAAGCCACAGTGAGTAGAGGGGAAGCCCCAGGGGGGAAGGGGGTAAACCCACAGGGAGCTCTGTGTGTAACATGCCCACACAGCGTGCACCGTGCGCCATGCCCGCCCCCGTGGCTGGTCCCGACAGGATAACAGCCTGCTACTGCTGCCGGCTAAGGGAGCTGCCCTTTAGCTCACGGCAGAGCTCTGGGCTGTGGTGCTGAAGGTGCAGGGCGGCCGTTCTGCTGGTGGCTATGACCCGAGCGGGCCAGGTGGCAGGGGAGGGGGAAAGGCCCATAGAATTCCCCCCGCCGGCCCCTTTACCTGGCTTTCTGCTCCTGCTTCAGCCGCATGGCCTCCAGCCGCTGGGGACTGGGGATGAAAGCGACGTCCCCCCCCCTCCTTCACTAGCCGCCCGATCCACCAGTCATTGCTGTATTTCTGGGGAGACACCAGCAGGGGCTGTTACGGGGGGGGGGGGGGCGGGCGCAAGACCAAGCCCCCTGCCCTGGGACATAGTAGCTGGCCCTGGGACCAGAAGGATGGGATTCAGGGGGGGAGGGAAGCCCCCCGTCCCTGAGGGAGATGGTGGCAAAGCCAGCATCAGAACCCAGGTGTCCTGGCTCCCAGCCCCTCCCCCTCTAGCCCAAGTCCAGACTCACCTCCTTGATGTGCAGGAAGTCTTTGGCTTCGAAGTTGATGGCGGAGCCCTGCACCGGGCACTCCTCATCCAGGGCCCCGCAGTAGCTGACATTGGTGCGTACGGCAAACGCTACCGGCTTGTGCTGGGGGAGAGCAGGGGGTCGGTCAGTACGGGGCAGCTGGGCGTTCATGCCCCCCCCCCCCCCGTGCCATCTGCAGCCAGGAGCCGGCCAACGTCACACCATGGGCCCAGTGGTACGAGGGATGCCGCTTCCCTCTGACCCCCAGGCAAGGGCAATGGCAGGAGGCCCGGCAAGATGGGCCCCGGGCAGCAGGAAGGAGGGGATGCCACGCTGGATGGGCCAAGGGGAGGGGGGCCGGACTCCGGGACCCTCACCTCTATGATACTCCATCATCCGGCTAAGCGTGTGCACACGTGTTTGTGCGTGTTCACCGCTGCCCCCTAGTGGCTGGCAGCAAAGCTGCCCGGCTGCGTGTGTCCAAGGCCCTCTACTGCTGCTGGAGCAGGCTGCGAGGAAGGGTCTAGAGGGCCCCAGGTTCGTGGTCTGGTACAGCCAGCAGCATCCCTCCCATGCAGAGCCAGGGCTGCCCCCGGCTTGCCCCCCTGGCTACCTTGGCCCTCTCCAGCTGCTGTTGTGCCTGGTTCTCCACCTCGTGCTGGGCCGTCTCGCGCTCCTCCTCCAGGGACACGTCTGAGTCCAGGGACGGCCGGCTGGTGTAGGAATCGGCTGAGCCCTGCGGGGCAGGGGACCCTGAGTGCCATCGCCACAGGACGGGGAGCTGTAGATCGGAAGCCCTGCGCCCAGACGCCCGACCCCCCCACCCACCCCCACCTCTCAAAGTCCACCCAGATCTGTGCTCCTGTGGACAGCACTGACTCCCCCAGACTCGCCCTGGGATATTCGGGAGGGGGTACAGGGCGGTGGGTGCTGCTGACAGCCCCTGAGGTGATTAAAAATAACACCTTGCAGCTGCCCTCCTGCAACCCTCAAGTGTAGCTGCTAGTGTGAAATGCGGCTTGTAGCCGTGCAAGCCCCCAGGCTATGGTAAGCTGGCACAAGTCACTTTCTGCACCAGCGCTGCACGGCCGCACTGAAGGATGTGGGGAGAGGGGCTCACATGGGGCTGGTGTGTCTGCACTGGGGGATGGGGAGCGCAGCGTAGGGGGAGCCCAGGGCCAGCCACCCCAGGGCCGTGCATGTCTCTTTAAGAGGCAGCAGGCACAGAGCAGCTGGTGGCGTCAGACAGTCCTGCCCTCCCCCAGCCCTGCTCAGGGAGAGCAGCCTGGTCCAGGTGCAGCCCCCGGGGGCGGGAATGGTCCCTTATCCCCCCTCCCCGCCCTGCTTGGGCGTCTCCGCCGCGCCTGGCCCGGGTTCCACCCCAGATGGCAGAGGGAGCAAATGCCAGGCTCCAGCGAGGGTGAAGTCAGCGGCACGGCCATGCCAGCGAGCGGAGGGCGTGCCAGCACCCGCCTGGGGTAAACACTGAGCCGCCGTGGCTGCCAGCTCCACTGGCTCCCCGCCTGGCAGGCCTACAGGGAGTGAATGAACAAACACGACCAGATCCCAGAGGCACCGGCTGGCCTCCCTGACCATTGAGCGGTGACTCCAGGCTCTGTTCTCAGTGGTCCCAGCGACGTGAGACCCCATCACTGTCTGTGTGGAGATGGGATTCGCACTTCCAGTGCTCGGTTCTTTGCACTGCTCAGCGCCCAATTCCAGCTGCCATTTGCTTGCCCTGCCCCTAGTTTGGGGGGGTCCCTTTGTAGCTCTTCACAGCCTGCTTTGGGCTGAACCATCTCGAGTAATTTTGTCACTTCCCTGTTTACCCCTTTCCCCAGCTCACTAATGTATATGGTGAGCAGCCCTAGGCCCTGTACAGATCTCTGCGGTTCCCGCCTGTCTATTCCCACACTTTGTTTCCTGTCCTTCCTCCAGTTACTGACCCACGAGAAGACTTCCCTCACATCCCAGGCTACGTAGTTTCCTTCAGAGCCTTTGGATGAGGGACCTCGTCAAGGTCAGTCTGAAAATCCAGATCCGCTAGTTGACTGGATCCCCCTTGTCCACATGCTTGTCGACTCCCTCAAAGAATTGTAATAGACTGGCGAGGTGCGATTTCCCGTGACACAAGCCAGGTTGACTCTTCCCCATCTCTGTGGCTGATAATTCTGTTCTTCACTATTGTTTCTACCACTTTGCTTGGGACTGAAGTTAGACTCACTGGCCTGTAATTGCCAGGATCCCCTTGGGATTTTTAAAAATCGGCATCACATTTGCTCCCCTCCAGCCCTCGACTGGGGCGGAGGTGGATTTCAGCGATAGGTTCCCGTAGTTAGCAGTTCTGCAATTTCGGGTTTGAGTTCCTCCAGGCAGCCCTGTGAATGCCCTGGTCACAGGGAGAGGGTGTGTGGGTGAAACTCACTCCGGCCCCTGGTGTCTTTCTACCCCACTGGTCAGCCCCATTATTCAGTGCAGGAGCCCTGCCCCACCGCCCCCCCAGCCTGGGCACTATGAACCCTCTGGCTCCGCATGGCAGGGGGAGGGAAATGACTGGGGGGGGGGGGGAGACCTCACCATCTTTCACAGCCTGCTGGGCCAGACAGCAGGGTCTGAGCAGGACGGGGCATCAGACGAGGGAGACCAGAGGTGGGGCGGCCCCCCCCCCCCATGCCAGCCAGAAACACCTTCCCTTCCTTTCCCAGCTGAGTGCCCCCCCGGGAAATGCTGACCTTGCAGTGACCTTTAACCCTTTGCCAGCTTGGGGGACAGACCCAGAGGAGCCGCCAGGTCCCCTGTTGCCCACGCTCCTCACGGCCCGTCCCAGGGCTCCCTGTGGCTCCGCAGACCCTGGGAAATGCCAGGCGCCAGCAGCCTCAGAGGGGGCGGTTTTGTTGTTTCATCGGATTATCCGGCCCCCTGGCGCCAGCCCACGCACCTCAGAGCCAAGCAGATGTGCCCGCGGTGGGCACCCGACCCCACCGGGCAACGCCTCGCACGACCCAGCTACACGCTGGTGAGTCACTCCAGCCCCCAAACGGCGTGGGACAGAGCCTCTGCCCCATTCACCAGCCATGGCTAACGTGGGACGGCCTGCCCTGCCCCCCAGCGCCTCGCCAGCCCTCCACCTCCCAACAGCATCAAGCCCCCCCAGCTTTCCCCACACCCTGTCCCCTGGAGCTCCCCCCCACACTCTGCTCCCCAGTGAACCCCCTGGCCTAGGCAGCGTTGCTGGTGAAAAACCTGTGCCCTGTTGACCCTGGTGCTGGGTGCATGAGGCAGGGGAACGTGCAGTGGCTGTTGGGGTGAGCTGGAAGGGGGGGTATACTCTGCCCCCCACCCCCTCAGCGGGAGCCGCCTGGTTCAATGAACAGCTCCTGCTGCGTCCCCAGAACAAAAGCAGAAGCTGCAGTGAAATATTTATAGGTCCTCAGCTCTGTTTCTGAAAAGCAGCGCCCCCCCCCCGAGCAACTCCAGCCGCCCCTGCCAGGCTCAGCCAGTCTGCCATGGGCACAGCTTGTCCCTGCACCCCCATGCTCCCCTCCCGCCTGTCCCCCTCTTGCCCTGTGTCCCTCTGCCTCCCACATCCCCCCCATGCCCTGGCCTTCTCCTGCCCCAGCTGTGATCCTGTCCCCAACCCCCTTCCTTGGCCCTGTGGTGCAGCCGCGGGGGGGCAGGGCACGTGGCTCTGTCCCGACGGGGGGCGCAGCCCCATGGCCTGGCTGGGACGGGCCCAGGGTATCCTCTGCAGGCGGGCGCAGCGAGGGGCTCTCCTATACCCTGCAGCTGAGGCCGGCCATGGGCTCTGCGAGCTATGCCCTAAGTGGGGTCATGGAGCAACCCCTCTATGCACAGTGCCCCCACGCCTGGCACCTGCAGAGCGACTTCCCCCCAGCTCAGGGCACAGCCCACCCCCAGCCGGGGGGTGCCCCCAGCATCCCTGCCCCCCACATTCCGACAAAGCCAAGAGCATCTCTGACTCCTTACACACACCCCCCCCAACCTGGCGCTCCCCTGCCAGGCGCAGAGACAAAACCCACTGCCCCATGTCGGGGGGGAGGGGCTGTAACACCCCGCCCCATGCCAGCACATGGGTGCCCATCCAGGACTCTGAGCCCCACCAGGGTGCCAGCTGTTGCTCAGCATCCAGCCCCACCCCCCGCACCCGCTCTCACCACCTTACGGGAGCACTGCTGGAAATGCCACCGTGGCTATGGCGCTGTATAAATAACCGGGGGGTAAGGCCTGCCAGAAACCCAGAGCCCCCAACCAAGGGCAGCACCCCCGGCGCTCCCAGCCCTGCGGGGCTCCCTGGGGGCTCCCTGCCAACCCCCCCCAAAGCCGGTCCCCCCACTCACCACCTCGGAGTCCTCGAAGCCATGGATATAGGAGTCGTCATACATGGAGGAGCCCAGGGCGTGCGGGGGTCGGAGAGAGGCAGGAGTGAGCGGAGGAGTGGGAAGGACCCCCCAGGCGAGCGCAAACTGTATCGGTCCCACCCTACTCGGCGGGGTGGGGAGCCAGGAGCTCTCGCTCCCACGGGGCTGGCAGAACAGGGCTGGCAATGAGAAGCCTCAGCTGGGGGGGCTGGGGGCCGGCAGGTCCTGGGACCCGGCTGCACCTGCCTGATGGGGCTGGCAGTGGCGGGGGGGGGGGGGGAGCATGGAAGGGAGGCCAGCAGGAGCAGGGAGAGGAGGGGAGGGGGCGTGGCAGGGAGGAGCGAGAGGCAGAGAACAGCTGAAGGGAACAAAGAGCTGGTGCCAGCGAAGGAGGAGAGACAGAGGCAGCGGGAGGGAGAGGCTGCAGGTTCATCGCTGTAGCTATAGGAGAGGAGGGCAAAGAGAAGGGGCTCCAGGGGCAGGGGTGACCCATATAATGTGTGGGGAGAGTCAGGACATGCACCCCGCTGTGCACAGACGTACAGTCCCCCCCGTGCACTAGTGCCAGGATCCGTGTGCCCCTGTGCACAGATTTACAGTTCCCCTGTGCATTAGTGCCAGGATCCGTGTCCCCCTGTGCACAGACGTACAGTTCCCCTGTGCACTAGTGCCAGGATCTGTGTCCCTCTGTGCACAGATTTACAGTTCCCCTGTGCACTAGTGCCAGGATCCGTGTCCCTCTGTGCACAGATATACAGTTTTCCTGTGCACTAGTGCCAGGATCCGTGTCCCTCTGTGCACCGATTTACAGTCCCCCCCTGCACTAGTGCCAGGATCCGTGTCCCTCTGTGCACAGATATACAGTTTTCCTGTGCACTAGTGCCAGGATCCGTGTGCCCCTGTGCACAGATTTACAGTTCCCCTGTGCACTAGTGCCAGGATCCATGTCCCCCTGTGCACAGACGTACAGTTCCCCTGTGCACTAGTGTCAGGATCCATGTCCCTCTGTGCACAGATATACAGTTCCCCTGTGCACTAGTGCAGGGATTCTCAATATTTTTGTTTCTGAGCCCCCCCCCCCCCCAACATGCTATAAAAACTCCATGGCCCACCTGTGTCACAACAACTGTTTTCTGCATATAAAAGCCAGGGCCAGCATTAGGGGGTAGCAAGCAGGGCAATTGCCCAGGGGCCCCCGTGAAGCTACCTTGCTCAGGCTTCTGCTTCAGCCCCAGGGGGCGGGGCTCAGGGCCCCGGGGTTCAGCCCTGCACAGCAGGACTTTAGCTTTCTGCCCTGGGCCCCAGCAAGTCTAACACTGGTCCTGCTTGGTGGCCCCCCTGAAACCTGCTCGCGGCCCCCGGACCCCTGGTTGAAAACCACAGCACTAGTGCCAGGATCCGTGTCCCTCTGTGCAGATTTACAGTCCCCCCTGTGCACTAGTGCCAGGACCCAAGTCCCTCTGTGCACAGATCTACAATCCCCCCTGTGCACTAGTACCAGGACCCATGTCCCTTTGTGCACAGATTTACAATCCCACCCGTGCACTAGTGCCAGGATCCGTGTCCCCCTGTGCACAGATTTACAATCCCCCCTGTGCACTAGTACCAGGATCCATGTCCCTTTGTGCACAGATGTACAGTCCCCCCCGTGCACTAGTGCCAGGATCCGTGTCCCCCTGTGCACAGATGTACAGTCCCCCCCGTGCACTAGTGCCAGGACCCATGTCCCTTTGTGCACAGATGTACAGTCCCCCCTGTGCACTAGTGCCAGGACCCATGTCCCTTTGTGCACAGATGTACAGTCCCCCCCGTGCACTAGTGCCAGGACCCATGTCCCTTTGTGCACAGATGTACAGTCCCCCCCGTGCACTAGTGCCAGGACCCAAGTCCCTCTGTGCACAGATTTACAATCCCCCCTGTGCACTAGTACCAGGATCCATGTCCCTCTGTGCACAGATGTACAGTCCCCCCCGTGCACTAGTGCCAGGACCCATGTCCCTTTGTGCACAGATGTACAGTCCCCCCCGTGCACTAGTGCCAGGACCCGTGTCCCCCTGTGCACAGATGTACAGTCCCCCCCGTGCACTAGTGCCAGGACCCGTGTCCCCCTGTGCACAGATGTACAGTCCCCCCCGTGCACTAGTGCCAGGACCCGTGTCCCCCTGTGCACAGATGTACAGTCCCCCCCGTGCACTAGTGCCAGGACCCGTGTCCCCCTGTGCACAGATGTACAGTCCCCCCCGTGCACTAGTGCCAGGACCCGTGTCCCCCTGTGCACAGATGTACAGTCCCCCCCGTGCACTAGTGCCAGGACCCATGTCCCTTTGTGCACAGATGTACAGTCCCCCCCGTGCACTAGTGCCAGGACCCATGTCCCTTTGTGCACAGATGTACAGTCCCCCCCGTGCACTAGTGCCAGGATCCGTGTCCCCCTGTGCACAGATGTACAGTCCCCCCCGTGCACTAGTGCCAGGACCCATGTCCCTTTGTGCACAGATGTACAGTCCCCCCCGTGCACTAGTGCCAGGATCCGTGTCCCCCTGTGCACAGATTTACAATCCCCCCTGTGCACTAGTGCCAGGACCCATGTCCCCCTGTGCACAGATGTACAGTCCCCCCCGTGCACTAGTGCCAGGACCCATGTCCCTTTGTGCACAGATGTACAGTCCCCCCCGTGCACTAGTGCCAGGATCCGTGTCCCCCTGTGCACAGATGTACAGTCCCCCCCGTGCACTAGTGCCAGGACCCATGTCCCTTTGTGCACAGATGTACAGTCCCCCCCGTGCACTAGTGCCAGGATCCGTGTCCCCCTGTGCACAGATTTACAATCCCCCCTGTGCACTAGTGCCAGGACCCATGTCCCCCTGTGCACAGATGTACAGTCCCCCCCGTGCACTAGTGCCAGGACCCATGTCCCTTTGTGCACAGATGTACAGTCCCCCCCGTGCACTAGTGCCAGGATCCGTGTCCCCCTGTGCACAGATGTACAGTCCCCCCCGTGCACTAGTGCCAGGACCCCTGTCCCTTTGTGCACAGATGTACAGTCCCCCCCGTGCACTAGTGCCAGGATCCGTGTCCCCCTGTGCACAGATTTACAATCCCCCCTGTGCACTAGTGCCAGGACCCATGTCCCCCTGTGCACAGATGTACAGTCCCCCCCGTGCACTAGTGCCAGGACCCATGTCCCTTTGTGCACAGATGTACAGTCCCCCCCGTGCACTAGTGCCAGGATCCGTGTCCCCCTGTGCACAGATGTACAGTCCCCCCCGTGCACTAGTGCCAGGACCCGGTCCCCCTGTGCACAGATCTAGTCCCAGGCTCCAGGCTCCCAGCCACCGAGCAGCTCTTTCCATGGAAATGAAAAGACGTTTCTGAGTCCTTCGTTAGCAACGCGGGAAGGGGGCGGAGGGGAAAACCAGAGCGCTGGAAGTGATGGGGTGGGGGCTTCGCCTGCGCGTCTCACTGAGCTGCCTTCGCCCCCCACCCCCAGCTGAGGGCTGCTCCGGGCACCCAGAAACACCCTGTTGACCCCCAGCATGAAGCACAACCCCCTCCCCCCCCCGTGGCCCATGGCCCAGGCACCACCCGCCCGGCCCTGCAGCACATCCTACAAACCATCCCCGCCCGGGGCAAGTGTGCAGGGGTGGGGGGCTGTGACACACCCACCAGTGGGTCTCACTTGGGCAGGCCCCACCCAGCTCAAAGAACATTGGGGCCCTGCCCTGGCACTGCACTCAGCCTCCGCCATGGGGCACCCCGTGGCCTCAGGCCTTTCCAGCCAGGCTGCAGCCAGCCCGGGGGTGGAGCGGGGACAGGCTGCCCTGCTGCTGGGGATGAGGGGAGTGGATGGGGCTGCCCCCCCTGCCCCCCCCCGGGGGCCCAGAGTTCCCGTGGCTGCGATTTGCCCATTGCCCCCCCCCCCAAGCAGCTGCACCTCCCTTGGGCTCTGGGGGCAAGCAGGGGGTGTGGAAGAGGAGAGTGAATCCCCCCCCCACTCCCAGCAAGGCAACCCCCCCCCCTTGAACTTCCCAGACTCCTGGGTCTGGTCCCACCGGCTAGATTCCCCCTCCCTCCAGAAGTGCCCCCTGGCAGCTGGGGAGAGGAAGGTGGGCGGGAACCTTGAACCCCAGCCAGATGAGCAGGGAGGGGCTCCAGCGCCCCTCCCCCCCCCACCACAAAAAATCTCCCCTCCCAACCCCCTGCAACAGCACCCCCCACTCAGCAGCAACTGCCTGTCTGTCACCCCCAGCCCCCTCCCAGTCCCCTGCCCCCCAAACCTCCCCCTCCCAATTGGCCTGCCCCCCATCCCTCTCCCGCTTCCCCCACTCCCCTGATCCCCCCCAGCCCGGGTCCCCAGCCCCCTCCTGGTCCCCAGCCCCCGGGTCGCCCCCTGCCCCATCTATATTTTTCCTCGTGTCCCCCCACTCCCAGAATCCCATTAACACGCTGAGCGACCGGCGGTGGGGGGGGGGGTCCCCGGGGGCACAGGGCGGGGGGAGTCCGGGGGGGACAAAGCGGGGGGCCCTGGGGGGACAGGGCCGGGGGGGTCCAGGGACAAGGGTGGGAGGGCCCCGGGGGGGCCGTTACCTCGTTCAGCAGGAAGGTTGCGCTGGAGTCAGAAAAAGACATAGACGGGGCCAGCGAGCCCGAGCCGAGCCCCCCGCGCCCGCAGCTCGGCTCTGCCCGGCCGCTCCCCGGGTGCGTGGCCGCCCCCCTCTGCCGGCTGCGCCCGCTCCGCGCCCCCCACCCCTCGCTCGCTGCTCCCTCCCCTGCCCCCCCGCCGCGTCCTCTGCCGCCCCTCCCTCCGCCGGCGCCGGCTGGCGCCCCCTCCCCCCCACTAAGGGGCTCCGGCGCCCCATGAGCGGCTGGGGGGGCTGAGGGCGCCCCCCCGGGAGCACCTGGCTGGGGGGGCTCTGCTGCCCCGCGAAGGGTGGGGGGCCCGGCAGCTCGCACCCTGATCCCCTTCCCCAGCCGCTCACACTAAGTGTGGGGGGGAAGGGCAGTAAATCGTGGTCCAACCCCCCCGCAGCAGGACAGGACAAGGGCATCTCCCTGCCCCATGGGAGGGAATTCACTGCCCCAGCCCCCCCCCCGTGCTCGCCTGGCTGCAGTGGGGTGACTCCGAACCCCCTGGCCTGCACCCCATTACCCATCGGGACAGCCTGCCTGCCAGGCACCCTACAGAGCACCCCGCTGCTGCGTGGCCCTGGGGTGCTCCCGCTCCCCAAAGGGCTGTGGGTCGCTGGGGCCGTTTGCTTGGGGGGGATGGGGCCGAGGGGTCTGGGGCAATTTAATCTCTTGCCCTTCCCCCTGCAGAGCCGGGGGGCTGCTCACCCTGCCCCCACCCCTGCAGAGCCGGGGGACTGCTCACCCTGCCCCCCACCCCTGCAATATCAGGGGGGCTGCTCACCCTGCCCCCCACCCCTGCGGAGCCGGGGGGCTGCTCACCCTGCCCCCCACCCCTGCAGTATCGGGGGGCTGCTCACCCTGCCCCCCACCCCTGCAGTATCAGGGGGGCTGCTCACCCTGCCCCCCACCCCTGCAGTATCGGGGGGCTGCTCACCCTGCCCCCCACCCCTGCAGTATCAGGGGGGCTGCTCACCCTGCCCCCCACCCCTGCAGTATCGGGGGGCTGCTCACCCTGCCCCCCACCCCTGCAGTATCAGGGGGGCTGCTCACCCTGCCCCCCACCCCTGCAGAGCCGGGGGGCTGCTCACCCTGCCCCCCACCCCTGCAGTATCGGGGGGCTGCTCACCCTGCCCCCCACTCCTGCAGAGCCGGGGGGCTGCTCACCCTGCCCCCACCCCTGCAGTATCAGGGGGGCTGCTCACCCTGCCCCCCACCCCTGCAGAGCTAGGGGGCTGCTCACCCTGCCCCCCACCCCTGCAGTATCAGGGGGGCTGCTCACCCTGCCCCCCACCCCTGCAGTATCAGGGGGGCTGCTCACCCTGCCCCCCACCCCTGCAGAGCCGGGGGGCTGCTCACCCTGCTCCCCACCCCTGCAGAGCCGGGGGGCTGCTCACCCTGCTCCCCACCCCTGCAGAGCCGGGGGGCTGCTCACTCCACCCTCAGTTCGGATGTTGATTATTATTTAATAGGGATGAAATATTCATTGGCTGTGGGAGAAGCAGCAGACAAGCTCCCCCTCCCCCCCACACACCGTAAACCAGGGGGCAGGAGAGACCCCACCATCCAAAAAGCTTCACCAGGTGGGAAGGGTGTACACCCAGCCTCTCTCAGCAGGGGGCGCTGCAGGGGGCGGGGCAGGTACCCTGGCTATAGGGGGGCGCATCCCGCTACTCCAGTCCCAGCCTGTCCCAGCAGGGGGCGCTGCAGGGGGCGGGGCAGGTACCCTGGCTATAGGGGGGTGCGCCCCGCTACTCCAGTCCCAGCCTGTCCCAGCAGGGGGCGCTGCAGGGGGCAGGGCAGGTACCCTGGCTATAGGGGGGTGTGCCCCGCTACTCCAGTCCCAGCCTGTCCCAGCAGGGGGCGCTGCAGGGGGCAGGGCAGGTACCCTGGCTATAGGGGGGTGCGCCCCGCTACTCCAGTCCCAGCCTGTCCCAGCAGGGGGCGCTGCAGGGGGCGGGGCAGGTACCCTGGCTATAGGGGGGTGCGCCCCGCTACTCCAGTCCCAGCCTGTCCCAGCAGGGGGCGCTGCAGGGGGCGGGGCAGGTACCCTGGCTATAGGGGGGTGCGCCCCGCTACTCCAGTCCCAGCCTGTCCCAGCAGGGGGCGCTGCAGGCGGCAGTGCAGGGGGGCTCCGGGCTACTCCCGCCCCAGGGGGAGTTGGTGCAGTGGGCAGCGTGACGGGGTGAGCGCCGTGGGGCCGGGCGTGCTGCTGGAGGGCAAAGGCTCCCATTCAGCGCGGGGCCCTCGGTCCCAGCCAGCACCTCGGCTGCTTTCTCTGGTGCCTGCCCTGCTGTTCCTGTCCGCCCGGCTGGCACCGCAGCCAGCTCTCCCACCTACCTCCATGCTGTGCCCGAACTCCAGCACCTCGGCCCTCACCGCCCGGTAGCTTCTTGCCGGGGGTGGGAGGGGGGAGGGGGGGACACGGCACAAGCCTCTAGCAGCTGAGTCTGCAGCCTGAACCCTCCAGTCCAACTACTTCCTCCTCCCCCCACCCTACGGTGCATCCTCCGCCCCCCCCATCCCTGCTAGACAGACACCCGGAGCGGCGCAGCGACGGGCCGACCCGGTCGCTGCGGGACCCTCGTTACCTCGTTGAGCAGGAAGACACTGGAATTGGAGAGAGACATGCAGGGTGGCTGCTTCCCAGGAGGAGACGCACCGGCTGCCTCCTCACCCGGCGCCTGGCTCAGCAACCCAGCCCCGTTCGCAGGCTCTCGCAGGACACAGGCAGGAAGCCCAGCCCACGGGCTCCCACGGGACGGCTCCCGGGACAGCGCACGAGCGGCTCGTGTGCTCTCACCGGATGGTGCACAAGCATCTTGTGGAATGGTCCATGAGCAGCCATGACCTCGTGCGCTCTTGTAAGACGGGGCGGGGGCGTCACATGAGGACGGGGCAGGGGCGTCGCGTGAGGACGGGGCGGGGGCCTGGGATGGGGCAGAGAGGTCGCGTGGGATGGGGCACGGGTGTGCCATGGGGCAGGGGATGGGGCGGTGGCATCATGGGGGAGGGGGCGTGGGCATCACAAGGGCTCTGGACTCCTCCTCACTGGCCCAGCCACTTGGATCTCTTTGGGGGCCCAGCCTGGCACAATGTTGGCTCAAGGACCAAGAGAGTCAGAGCAGAAGCTCCCTCCGCAGGAGGGGCCAGGCTGGGTCGTGGTTCCCCCTGCTCCAGGGCCAGTGCCCACATCCCACCTGTTCAGCTGAGCCCAGAGACAGGGTCGGCGTGAGGCCTGCACTGACACGTCCACCCCCCTCCCATGCAGCTGGAACCCGGAGAGCGTGTGCCAAGCACCCTGCACCTCCGTTCTACCTCCTGCTCCCCCGTCCCAGCTGCTGGAGCCTCCCTCCTTTCCCAGGCGAGTAGCCGAGGTTCCCCACACACACCCCACTGCATCGCTCCCAACCCCTGTCACTAACCCCTCCCCGGATGTGCTCTGGGGTCACAGAGGTCAGAGGCTCTGGGCAGCTGCAGGACCTGGTCAGGGGACTCACACCCAGCACCTCGACCCCCATGGTCTCCAAGACTGGGGCCGAGGCAAAGGGCGCCCTGGGTGGTGGGGGTGGAACTGCTGTCCCCCGGCTCCTCCACCGACAAGAGAGACGGTCCCCTAGCCCAGCCAGGGCTGCAGCCGGTGGCTCAGCACCCAGGGACCTCTCCGAGACGCTGCCAGGAGCCTGCCACGCAGCAGCCTCTGGGGCCAGGCCGAGCTCTGGGTCGGTCTCAGGTGAGCTCCCAGCCAGGAGAGCCAGGCCTCGCTCCGAGCTGGGAACCGCCCAGCAATGGCTGGGGGAGGACCACACCCATTCCATGCAGAGCCCAGTGGTCTCAGCTCCTAGCCAGCAATGCCCCACCATGCTCCGTCTGTTCCCCTGCAGGCGCCCAGTGACCCCGCTGCTCAGCCCGCAGACCCGTCAGTGCCACCTGCTAAGCAGGGCTGGGAGATGTTCCCAGGAACCCCAGGTGCTGTCGGGGTGGGGCTAGGGGGGCTCCTCCCCTTCCAGTCAGCGCTGACCCCAGTGCGACGCCAGGGGGCACCGTGATACTGGGGGAGCCAAGTCCTGTGTCCCTGTGCCCTGCAAGCTGCCCGAGCCCCTTTGGGAACTGTCCCGTTAGCCCTGGTGTCCTGGCCTCGCTCCCCAGCATCTGGCTGCCCGATCAGCCGGCTCTGGGGCCCTGGGCCAGCAGTGAGACCGGGGACATGCCCCACCCCAGAGACAGCGCCAGCCTGATTTGCCTCCTTGCTCCAGGACTGTTCAAGCCACTGCCTCCCTACACCCCCCTCTCGCTGTCCCCCCATCCAAAGCAAACGCCCCAGCTCTCCTGCCCCCTCCCCGGCCGGCTTTCCCCAGCCCCACGCGGCTTGCCCGGGGCTGGGCCCTTCTCAGCACTCCTGCTGCATCGACCCAGTTGTGAGACAAAGCAGCCTCCCGGGCGGGGGCGTCAAGCAGCGGGGGGGCGCGGGGAGCTGAAGCAGACTCATCAATAGAGAGCAGGGAGCCCGCGGGCCTGGCCAGCCCTGCCACTAATGGATGTGTCGAGATGCCAGCGAGCAGCCCTGGGGACAGGAGGCGTCTTAGGTTTCCAGGAGAGGAGAGAGGGAGAGAGACTCCGGGGGCGTCCCCTTGACTCCGGTCGGTCGGGGGAGAGCGAATGCAGGGGTGGGTGGGGTGCGGAGCACCCCCGTGGGAGGTGCATGGCTAGGGGTGAGACCGACCCTCCCCCACCCCCAAATCTGTGTGTCTCAGCTACCAGAATCGGCCCCTCCCTGACAGAGACCCTGGCATCACGGTCACTCCCTGCTCCGCAGCTCCTAGAAAGAGACTCTCCTCCCCCTGCTCTTCGTAGGGAGTGGGGGCTGGGAGCCAGGACTCCTGGGTTCTACCCCCGGCTCTGGGAGGGAAGTGGGGTCCAGTGGTTAGAGATGGGGGGCTGGGAGGCAGGACTCCTGGGTTCTACCCCCGGCTCTGGGAGGGGAGTGGGGTCCAGTGGTTAGAGATGGGGGGCTGGGAGGCAGGACTCCTGGGTTCTACCCCCGGCTCTGGGAGGGGAGTGGGGTCCAGTGGTTAGAGATGGGGGGCTGGGAGCCAGGACTCCTGGGTTCTACCCCCGGCTCTGGGAGGGGAGTGGGGTCCAGTGGTTAGAGATGGGGGGCTGGGAGGCAGGACTCCTGGGTTCTACCCCCGGCTCTGAGAGGAGAGTGGGGTCTAGTGGTTAGGGCAGGGGGCTGGGAGCCAGGACTCTTGGGTTCTACCCCCGGCTCTGGGAGGGGAGTGGGGTCCAGTGGTTAGAGATGGGGGGCTGGGAGCCAGGACTCCTGGGTTCTACCCCCGGCTCTGGGAGGGGAGTGGGGTCCAGTGGTTAGAGATGGGGGGCTGGGAGGCAGGACTCCTGGGTTCTACCCCCGGCTCTGAGAGGGGAGTGGGGTCTAGTGGTTAGGGCAGGGGGCTGGGAGCCAGGACTCTTGGGTTCTACCCCCGGCTCTGGGAGGGGAGTGGGGTCCAGTGGTTAGAGATGGGGGGCTGGGAGCCAGGACTCCTGGGTTCTACCCCCGGCTCTGGGAGGGGAGTGGGGTCCAGTGGTTAGAGATGGGGGGCTGGGAGGCAGGACTCCTGGGTTCTACCCCCGGCTCTGAGAGGGGAGTGGGGTCTAGTGGTTAGGGCAGGGGGCTGGGAGCCAGGACTCTTGGGTTCTAGCCCAGCTCTGAGAGGAGAGTGAGGTCTAGTGGTTAGGGCACATTGGGCGTCACAGAGTGAACTGGGCTCTTTAAAATGCAGCTTCTCGGGCCCATCTGAGCCTCATTAGCAGCCTCTTGATGGGGCCTGATTGAGGGCACCTCCTCTCTATAAAGAGCCAGAGGCGGGGCAGTGCCTGAGGCTGTAAAGAGCAGGAGGTGGGTTTGGGTTTGGGTTTGGGATTGGGATTGCAATTGCAGCCAGGTGCTCAGCTGAGGGCCCAGCATGGGGAGAGTATGGAGCCCTCTCCTGAGCAAGAATAGACCCCAGGCAGGGTGGGGGGTTCGGGCTGGATTGGAGCGATAGCGCCATATGGACAGGCTGGGATGAGGCACAGCATTGGGGTGCCCACAGGCTGCTGGAGATGAATGTGGCATTGATGGACTGTTTGGGGACTCTGCGTATTATCAGTTACTAAACCCAGCCCCCATGGAGGGGTATTATTGGCCACAGGAGAGCCCCTGGTGGAGTTATTGATTTAAGGGGCCCTGGAGAGGGGAAACTGAGGCAGGATGCCTGCAGAGTGGCCTCTGGGCATGTGGGAGGTGCTGGTAGTCAGGCTCCAGCCTGAGTCCTATCCCTGGCTGTGTGATCTTGGGCAAGTAGTTTAGCCTCTCTGTGCCTCAGTTTCCCCACATGTAGCATCATTCCCATTGTACTGGCACCGTTCATTCATTGATGTTTGCAAAATGCTGTGGGATCCTTGCTGGGAATGCACTGGGGAAAAACATCAGCATGGCCATAGCGGGTCAGACCAAGGGTCCATCCAGCCCAGTGTCCTGTCCTCCGACCGTGGCCAATGCCAGGGGCCCCAGAGGGAATGAACAGAACAGGGAATCATCCCCCGTCGCTCATTCCCAGCTTCTGGCAAACAGAGGCTAGGGACACCATCCCGGCCCAGCCTGGCTAGTAGCCATTGATAGACCTATCCTCCATCAATTTATCTAGGGCTGAGCATTGGTAGTTGTTAATTAGCGCCGTTAGAAAGGTGATGGGAATGTGAGTGACCAATGTCTCCATCTCTCACACAGGAGCCACCCAGCTGGTAGGCCGTGCCAAGCCAGGCCGGGCAACGGGGGCTCCTGGCCCCCTCTGAGCCAGTTGGGCCCCCGTCTCTCAGGCATTTGGCCTGGCCAGCCTCTGCCCCCGGTCCTGCCAGCCTCACCTAGGGGCCCTTTGCTGCTGTGGGGAGCAGCTGGTGGCTCCAGGGTGGGCACGGTCCTCCCCACCTCTCCTTCCAGATGAGGCCAGCTCAGAGCCTCAGCCACCCCCGCTGCAGGTCAGCAGTCCGGCACCCTGGCCCCAGGACGGCCCTTGGTGCATTCCTCCAGGTCCCTGGAGCATCCCAGCCCCCGAGTGGTTCTTACCCGCCTGGGGATGGCCTGTGACCCGAGTCCTTCCCTCCCTCGCTGCCAGGGGAGCTGGAATTTCAGAGCATTCAGCGTTTCTGCTGGCTTCCCCTGACACAGCACTGCCTCTATATATAGCTAGGTCTGGGGAGAGCTTCTTGCTGATGCTCCCAGTATTGGGGGTGGGGGGGGGCTGTCTCCTCGTAGCACCCAGGGTCCAGCGCAAAATTTGCACCCAGCACAGGGCTCCTGGCACTGCCGCAGCTCCCAATTCCGCCCCCACATCCAAGCATCTGCGCCTGGCCCCGGGCTTGAGGGATAAGCCATTGCTCATGTCCT
Organism: Emys orbicularis; assembly: GCF_028017835.1. Classification (NCBI taxonomy): domain Eukaryota; kingdom Metazoa; phylum Chordata; order Testudines; family Emydidae; genus Emys; species Emys orbicularis. The sequence continues at coordinate 23,865,808 of NC_088701.1, forward strand.
TGGTAATGCGGGAAGGGGTGTTAGAGCAGGGGCTGGAAGCCAGGACTCCTGGGTTCTCTCTCTCCCCAGCTCTGGGAAGGGAGTCTAGTGGTTAGAGCAGGGGGGTGGGAGCCAGGACTCCCGGCTTCTCTCTCTCCCTGGCTCTGGAGGGGGAAGTGGGGTCTGGTGTTTAGAGCAGGGGGACTGGAAGGAAACCTGCCTCTAGTAGTCAGAGGTGGGGATTGGAAGCCAGGATTCCTGGGTTCTCCCCTTGCTGCTCTCCTCCCAAGGCCAGGCTGGAATGTGGGTGATAACTCGATGCTCCAATGGGAAAGGCAAAGAGCCGTTTTCCCCCCACAAATACAAACCCTGGGTGTGAGTGAGATGCTGGGTGGGGAGAACTGGGGGGCCATTGGGAGGAAAATGCTGCCTATCCCCCTGCTCTAAGCTGCTACCCCCCCCACCCCCGGATTTGTAGAGGGCCCACGGGCTATGGTCTCTGCTCAATGCACCAGACTCTGCCCTGGGCTCCCTGCTGTGGCAGGGGCAGTGTTCCAGATTTACATCTGTGCAGCTGAGAGTGGGATCTGGCCCTGCGTCCGTCCGTCTGTCCCATACCCATGCCCCCTATGACGCAGGCAGATCCCCCCCCTCCCGCCCCGATGCGGCAGGATCCCGTCACGGGGACGACAGGACTTGCTGGCTCCTACCTCTGGAAATATTTCAGAGCCCCTCTGCAGTGGGCAGTATGGGGGCGAGTGGGAGGGGGGCTTGGTGGGGTGAGCAGGGCCCCCTCCCCCCTGGCAGGGGACAGGCCAGGGCGTCTCCCGCAGCTGAACAGGTCTCAGAATTAGGGCATCTTGCGAGCGCTCCAGCAGCGTATGAATTATTGAGGAGCTGCCAGGCAGATTTGCAGAGATGCCTTCCCCTGGGCGCCTGCAAACCCACCCCCGCCCAGGCCAGCAAAACACACCAGCCAGGCACAGGGGTGGGGGTGGGGCTGCAGGGGAAGGGCAGCCAGGGACAGGAGTGACCCCAGCAGAGCAGGGGGGAGCAGCCCCCGATCTAGTGCCCGAGTCCTGGGGCAGCAGAGGGATCCGAGCCCCAGCCCCCGTGCAGCTACTGGGTGTGTGGGGGGGTATGTTTGTGTCAGAGGCGCCAGGACCCGGGGGGGGGGGCATGTGTCTGGTAGCGACAGCTGCTTATACCATGCTGCAGCCTCAAAGCAGCTCCATGTGGGCGGCCGAGAGAGGCTGGCACCCGTGTGGAAGGGGGGGGCTGCCCAGTGAGTGTGTGAGTGCCGCCCCACCCCCAACACAGCCCTGCACGTGGACGATACGTGCACCGGAGGCAGATGCAGACAGAAACCCATGCCTAGGAGACCCAGCGCCGTACCCTCGCATGCCCATCATGCTGCTACCGCCCGGTTCTGCTCCTTGCCCGCAACACGCCACTAGCACCAGCTCCTTGGCTTGGGGCCAGTCTATCTGTCCCAAGCCGAGAGCCCAGCAGAGCGCCGGGGGCTGCTCTCTGTGGAGCATGGCAGGGCTCTGACCCCTAGGGAGGTTAGACCCCCTGGCACCTGCCCCCAAGAGTCTGAGCGCGAAGCCCAGTGTCCTGCCTACGTTCTAGCTCCGCTGACTCTGTTCTAGCCCAGACGGGTGCCCACGGTTTCAACTGGATACCGAATTCTTCTTTGCATCCTGCCCTACACTGCTGTTCAGGAGCTGCCACATCCCACCCCAGAGGTGGCTGCATTTCAGTGCTAGATGAGTACCCCCTGAACAGAGGCGGTGCTGTGACAATGCCTATAGCGACCACAGCTCTCTGTGCCCCAGACTGGCTGCCTGGGGGTTGCCTCCCCCCGGGCTTTAGGAGGCTGCTGGCTGCGCAGGTGCTGGCAGCAGTGCCAGGCTCCCGTGGGGCAGGTCCGTCCTTCTGGTGCAGTGAGGGCCCTAGGGCAAGAGGTGTAGGGTGTCAGCTGCCCCACCCAGCATGGCAGGGCCCCTCTGCTGGGGCCCCTGGCCCTGCCCACTCTATGTCCCTGGAGTGTGGGGATCGCCCCGGAGGGAGCCACTGCCACATGGGCCTTGGGCTGCAGTAACGCCCAGTCCCCAGGGACTCTAAGTGCTCCTTGCCCCCTTCCTCTCCGCCTGCTCCCCCCATCAGTGCCCTGGCCACGCCCACCCCGCTCAGCACCCCCCAGGTCTCCATTACAGAATTCCCTCCTCTCCCCCTGCCCTGGGCTTCCCCCAGGAGCCCCCTGTCACGGAGTCCCCGGGCGATGCTCTGGAACTGCTCCCCACAAAGCCAGGCAGGACTTTGGGGAGCCTCCTCTCCCTCGGAGCAGACTGTCTTCAGGGCAAGAAGCTCACACGGCTTCACCTCCTGGGTCTCTCCTGGGAGCATTCAGCATATGCCTCTCCATGCGCTTCCCACAGCGAGTCCGCCCAGGCGGGGTCCTGGGGAAACCAGAGGGTCCTGCACCCCCACTTCGTAGTCAGACGTGACTCTCGGCCAGCCAGTAAAACAGAGGTTTATTAGATGACAGGAACACGGTCTAAAACAGAGCTTGTAGGTACAGCGGCGAACGGGACCCCTCGGCCGGGTCCATTATGGGGTTCAGAGAGCCAGACACCCACGTCTGCCCTCACTCCTCGTCCCCAGCTAGCTCCAACTCTGAAACCCCCTCCAGCCCCTCCTTCTCTGGGCTTTGTCTCTTTCCCGGGCCAGGAGGTCACCTGATCTCTTTGTTCACCTTTAGCTATTTCCTTGCAGGGGGGGAAGGGGCCCTGGCCATTTGTTGCCAGGGAGACAGAGTGTCAGTGATTTATGCACACTGGCCTTTCCCCACCACCTAGAGACTTAAGAAATGCATAGGGGAAACTGAGGCATCCACACAGTATTCAGAGGAAACATTAAGAACAGTCCCACTTTGTCACATCCCCCCCCCCCCCCGCCGGATTCGCACCTGCCTCTTGAGGAAGCTGGAGGTGGTGTCGGAAGAGGTGCTGCCATCCGAGCGCTTGAAGCAGCTCTTGTGTTTGTGGAGCTTCCGGGGGTCTGTGGGGAGACGGGAGACGGGATGACAGACCTGGGGGGGGGGGGCAGCAGGGGCCTGGAGCCCAGCCGCAGCATTGCTGGCTCCAGTCTCCCGGAGCAGGGGGCAGGCCCCGTGGGCTGGGACGGTGCCGGGCTGCTCCAGCTCTGGGGCCTTGGCCGGTTCCTGGGTTTTCTCTCCAGCAGGGAGGGCTGGAAACCTGCTGAGTGGTCAAAGGGGAGCGGAGATTCTCTGAGCATCTGGGGCTTGGGCCAGGCGGAAGCAGGGTGCTGTGTGCTGGGGAACAGGCTCTGCCCAGACTAGCAGGGGGTGAGGAATGGCTCGGAGGGAGGGGGGTACTCAGGGCCTGGGGGGGTCACTCCCTGATGGGGGAGGTATCCCTGAGGCTGGGCTTGGGCATTCAGGGGCCCCCCAAAACGTCAGGGCAAGGAGCAGCAGCACTGGCCACCCTGCGGCCACCCCCAGCCTTGGCCCTGCAGCCCCTCCACTGAGTGGGCAGGGGGCGGCCGCTGCTGCTCACCCCTGCACTGGGGCTGGTGCCTGTGCCAGGGGCCTGCCTGCCCGTGCCCGGCTTCCAGCAGCCCCGTCCCCTCTGCTGTGCCCACGGGACGTGCCCAGCGCCAGCTCTGGCCTGCTGGGGGGAGTGCCCGTGCGAGGCAGCTGGCCAGGACATGGCCCGTTCCTGACCCCACCCGAGGACTGCCAGGGCCCCCCATCCGGGGGGGGGGCGTGTCCCATTCCTGGAGCCCCCAAGACAGCCAGAGCCCTGCAGCAGAAACTCCCTCGGGGACACGGCCAGGCTCCATGCCCGGCCCCCCCCCCTCCTGGGCCCAGGTAAGGACCGAGCGGCCGGTGGGACGTGCCCCAGAGGGGGGTGCAGGAGGCGCAGGGTGGGGGGCGAGACCCTCTGGGCCCCCCCTGGCCCTCAGCCTGCAGCCCGGGCTGCAGAGAGTTAAATGCCGGGGGGGGGGGGGGGGGGGGCTCTGCTCACCTGAAAGGCCGCGGGGGAGGCGGCTGCTGCAGGCTTGCCCGGGCTCGACATCTCCGCGGCACCGGGCAGCGGCCGGGCCCTGGCCCGCGGCGGCCGGGGAAGGGGAAGGCGGCGCGCCAGGGTCGCTGGCTCTGCCTCCCGCTCGACATCACAGCGGCTCGCTGGGGCTTTTCCCGTCTGTCGCTGCCCCTCCCCTTCTCGGGGCCCAGGGGGTCGCCCCCCGCCCATCCCCGTGGGGTCGGAGCTGTGCTCTCCCCCCAGCCAGCCCAGGGACCCCTCAGGCGGGCCGGGCGGGGGGACCCCTGGATGGGGGACCCTGAGCTGGGCCCTGGCGGGCCAGGCGGGGGGACCCCTGGATGGGGGGACCCTGAGCTGGGCCCTGGCGGGCCGGGCGAGGGGACCCCTGGATGGGGGGACCCTGAGCTGGGCCCTGGCGGGCCAGGCGGGGGGACCCCTGGGTGGGGGGACCCTGAGCTGGGCCCTGGCGGGCCGGGCGGGGGGACCCCTGGGTGGGGAGACTCCTGAGCTGGGCCCTGGCTGGCAGGTGGTAGCTTCTGGCCTCTGCCGGGCTCCCAGAACCACTTGGGCCCAGCCGGGCGAAGGCGCCTGTTTCCAGTTAGGTGTGGGGGCGAGAGCTGGGCAGGGGGTGGGCAGGGTCCGGGAACCAGCCAAGGAGCTGGCCAGGCAGTGCTGAGCCTTTCGGGGGACACGTCCATTTGTTCGTTCACTCTTCACCCCCCACCCCCGCATCCTTCTTGTGCAGAGAGCCCCCTGCTCTGCCCGGGCTGGTCCCCCTTGCTGTGGACGTGGCTGGGGGATACTGAGCCATCGGGGAGGTGAAGCCCCTGAAGGCAGAGCAGAATCCCCTGGGCAGGAGCCAGCTCCCATGTGTGTGGGGCAGGCATGGGGCAGAGGAGTGGAGGGGGAGGGTCTCTTTGAATGAGCAATTGGGCAAAGCAAAGGGTCACATGATGCCAGGGCATTGGTGGAGAAGAGCTGCCAGGAGGGACTGAAGAGGGGAAGGAAGGGGGTGTGTGGGGGGGGTGTGTGCATGGCCATGTTGTGTGGTCGTGTGCCACACACACAGGAGTGTACCTGCGTGAGTGTGCAAGGCAGGGCTTCTTTGCTTTTGTATAGACTTGTGCAGGCGTGTGTGCGGTGGAGAGTGTGTTCATGGGGTGTGTGCGTGTGTGTGTTTGCATGTGCACCGTGGGGCTTATTCGCATGCACATATCTGCAGAGCCCATGTGTTCTTTGTGACACCCCCAGGGGAGCCCCTCAGGGCTGGCAGTGCCCTCCCCCCCTTTTCCCCACCTGCTGTTCCAGCCGCCCTGAGACAGGATCCACTGGGCTGGTCTCGGGGGGCTGCGCTGAGAGGCAGCGGCACTGCCAGGCCGAGGCTGGGCTGGGTCGCCCCTGGCGCTGGGCTTTGCCCAGGATCACCCCTTAGCTGTTCTAGGAACGCCGTCGGGATGCTCAGCGCACACTGCCGGCTGCCCCATTCTAGGGGCTCCCCGTCATCCTGGGGGTCCTGGTGCTTGTACCTCAAAGGGGCACCCCTAGCCCGACCGGTCCCGGCCTTGCAGCTGGGAGACGCCACCAGAGGGCGCAGGAAGCTTTGAAATCAGCTGTCAGACCCTGCCGCAGCTGGGCCAGCGCAAGGCCACCCTCTCTGCCTGGCATGCACCCACCCCCGCCCCCACGCTGCAGCTCGGGGCCACTCCTTAGAGCCAGACTTCCAATGGGAGCTCCCTCAGCCGCTGGGCCCAGCAGCCCTCCCAGGGGAACTCTGGGCTCCGGCCTCTACTCCAGCCTTGGAAACGCACAAGTCACCCATGCACACGGTCACACACAGTCGTGCACGTGTGCAAACACACACACTATTCCCCCCCCTTGGAGGCAGAGAGGGGCAGTGCGACACGCTCGGGGCGCTGGCAGTTCCAGCTGTTAGCTCTGGGAGGGACAGCTGCTGTCCCAGGCTGCTTGTGTCCCAAAGCCCGCGCACAGGGGAGTCAGTCGTGTGATTCCCATTTCACAGCTGGGGAAACTGAGGCACATAGAGGGCATTAAGTGACTTGTCTACGGTTGAACAGCGAGGCAGGGAATAGAACCCAGGCATCCTGGCTCCCGGCTGCCTGCTTTGATCACTAGACCCCACTTCCCTCCCTGAAGGAGCCTTGGAGGAGATGCTGAAGACCCTGTCTCCCGTCCAGCGCCCGCTAGTGCTGGCTGTAGCCCCTCCCCCCATCACATCCTGGAACATTGTATTTTTTTTGCCTGTGAACTTTCACCCCCCTTCCAGGGGTTGCCATGGCAACTTTGTTTACAGCATAATTTGGATCACTCAAATCCGAGGCAGAGCCGGTGACAGGTCTGTTGCTAGGCGATGGGAAGCCCAATGGAAGTTGGGTGCTGATAACCTAAGTGCTATTCTTGGTGCCCAGGGGGCTGGGCATGGCGGGGGGCGGTGGCATATGGGGGTGGGCGCCTGGGGAGGCCCAGTCTGGGGCTGACCCAGCTCTGAAAGGTCTGAAACCAGGCAGCAGAAAGGCCCGGCTAGTCCATCCCCGGCCTCTCCCACGGGGGGTGCTGTGGGGAGCGGGGCAGGAGGGCTGGCTGGGGGGGCGGGGCTCTCCTGGCAGGGGGTGCTCTGTGCCTTAGTTTCCCTGTCTGTAATGTGAGGGTGTTTGCAGCGAGCTTTCAGCTCACGCTGTGTGATTCCGATCCAGGACGGGATCCTGCGGAGCGCAGGTCGGTTTGGACCTGGGCTTCTTGACCGCACTGAACTGGGTGGATTTCAAAGCTAACCGGGCATAACGCAGGTTTGCATCTGAACCGTTCCCAACCGACTCTAAAGTAAATCGGGCCAGAGCCAGGAAATCTGGAGTCACCCACTGACTGCAACGGGCTCCGGGCTGGATTCTGAGCTCAGTTGCCCTGGAGTAAATCCGGAGTCACCTCCCCCACACGGACCGCTGCCCTGGGGGTAGGGTCTGGATGCTGCCGTGACTGTAACTGGCTAATCAGTCGGAGGGATCTGATCCATGGGGGGAGGGGTTGCCATTGGCCCTGGCTCCTGCTTTACGGTTTTGTTTTGTTGGTGACTTTTTTGCACCTTGCGCTGGACCCAGCCGCTTGATTTCACTCCTGTTTCCCTTCCTGGTCCCCGGGCACTGTCTCCAGGCTGCTGACATCTGGCAACCGAAACCGCAGGGACATAGTAACAGCTGAACTACAGGACTCCTGGGTTCTTGCTTCAGCTCTGCTGCTGATTTACGGCACCGTGGGCAAGTCACGGCACCGTCCCCTGCCTCAGTTTACCCCTCTACAATGGGAATGGTTGTATCCACCTCCTGGTGCGGGGGAAGCTTAGTTAATAAGTGTTGGGTGCTTGGAGATGTGTTAGCTTATCACTGCTCTGGAACCTGGCAATGAAAATACCATTGTAATAATTAATCCCAGAGAGCTTTACAAAGGTAAGGAGCTGATAGCTGAACTATGTGCAGGAATTGCCTCGCCTGCCGCTGAAATGCAGCCTCTTCTAGGCAGGGCCACAGCAGCTTGTAACAGCACACAGCAACAGCTTCAATCAGGGAGTGGGAGAGAATTCCGGGGGTAACTGGAACGAAGGGTGCTGTGTTTGCCCAGGACACCCGGCCAAGCATGTCTCCTTTGGAAAAGGTGCCACAGGATTGTTAATGGTGGCAGGGCACACGCACAGAATTCCAAGCCTGGCAGGTAGGGGGTCTAGTGGGTTAGAACATAGGCCATGGAGCCCGGACTCCTGGGTTCTGTTCCCTGTTGTCTTGTGGGGAAGCCCATTGGTTTTTCATTTTCCCGTTGGGGTCCTGAAAGGGTTAATGTCACCCACGTGATTCCCCTGCCCAGATCCCATGCACCAGAATCTGATGCAATGGGAGTTTAGGAAGGAAGGAAGGAAGGGAAAGAAATACATAAATAAATAAATAACGCCGCCCATGTGAGCCCAAAGGCCCCGGCTCTGGGGAATCGCTCCCGGAGCAGCCTGGCAGCTGGAAGAAGTGCGTGTAAGAAGATTTTCACAGCATTATCTGTGGCAAAGCCAATCTGCAGGGAGTGCGGGGCGGGGGATGGCAAGGCACTGAGATGGGCTGTGCCCTAGAAAGTTGTGCCAACCCCCAGAGCGGCACGGCACAGCACGGCGGAGACCTCCTGGCACCCAGGAGCTGCTGGAATTCGTCGGTAATTAATCATTCAGCCTGTCTCCCCCGAGGATCTGGGCTGGATTCAGGCTCTAGAGGCAGGATGCTGCGTGCAGGCCTCATTAATGCCGGGGCAGATCCGGAGCGGTGCAGGGGAGCAGAACTGGGTCGGTTTCCCTCTGACCTGCATGCCTAGGACCCAGTTAATAAATAACAGAGCCACACTGGGGAGCCAGGACAGGGAGTGGGCACTGCCCCAGAACTAGGGCACCCTCCCCCTGACATTCCCCAAAGGCAGCCCCCAGGCCAGGGGAACAAGGTGAGCCCTTGCTCCATGGATATTACAGGGGTGCGTTCACTGGGGGACGGGGGGTGTTCTAGGGCTCCCCTGTTTGGGGCAGGGGGCCCATCGGTGGGTTGGATGCTGACCATGTATATTACAAGGGTCTGCTGGGTTGTGGGCATGGGGGGTTATTGGGGTTCTCCCATTAATAGATATACCAGAGGGCTCTGGGTTGGGGGCATGGGGGTTATGCATCTAACATGGCGCCCCAAGGACCCCGCAGGGCAGCGGGTGCTTTGGGCACCAGCACACACCAGTCCTGGCTCCAGTGCAAACTGGGAGAGCTGATCTTTCCTTTGGCATCTCAGCTCCTCCGTG